>NC_134859.1:93680000-93980000 GCF_049852395.1 Peromyscus maniculatus bairdii | reverse complement strand
CAGCTTTGGAGCCTGTCCTGGCTCTCGTTCTGTAGCCCAGGCTGGCCTGGAACTCACAGAGATCCGCCTGCCTCTGCCTCCCAGTCCTCGGATTAAAGGTGTGTGCCATCACTGCCCGGCTCTATGGTTCAGCTTTGTACTGACTTTCCCTCATGCTCGCTCTCTGGGGCCACCTCCAGTGTACATAATAAACACAGAAGGCAGTATCCCACACCCTACTTTCAGATCTCATCCAGGGTAAGACAGGGCAGAAAGCTCTAGAAGGCATCTTTGGGGAGTGGAATTGCTCCTGTGGAGCGAAAGCGTCAAAGACTCAATATCCAGTGACCAGTGGGCAGTGAGGACTTGGCGTGTGTTGGCTCCTGGGCTGCACAGGTACCAAGGCTCTCCCTGGGGGAAAGTGAAGCATTGGTTACTCAGCGGTTCCATCACGTGAAAGACTTGAAACAGCGGCAATCAGCCCAGTTGTAGACTTGCTTGGCCTCTGTTACCAGCATTAGAAGCTTTGCAAGGAGAAAAGGAGAGACTATTAAGGGCAAGCTGGGCAAGCCAGAGGCCTCCTCAGCTCCGTTTGCAGACCGCTCACTTCTCTAGCCAGAGTGGGGCTGTAGGGAGAACCAAGCCGGGGACATCATCGAAGTGTGGTGCGGACACTGAAGGAGAGAAAGGCACAGCTGGCAGGGAAGAATGCACCTCTGGACATGCGCAGCTGAGACCTGAGCATTCTTAGGTCCCCTGATCCCTCCGGACAGGCAAAGCTGGTTTCCTACCCTTACTAGGGATCCGCCCTTTGTACTTACAGAATGTGCGTGAGGAAGATACTTCAGTGTGTTTGTGTTACAATGAGAATCAGTGCTAGCCAGCAGTGGTGGTGCACGCCTTTAATCCCAGCACGGGAGGCACAGCCAGGCAGATCTCTGGGTTTGAGGCTAGCCTGGTCTACAGAGTGAGTTCCAGGACAGCTAAAGCTACACAGAGGAAAAACAAAAAAAGAAGAAGAAAGAAAGAAAATCAATACTAACAAGATGTGTTTTCTTTTTAATTAGGTATATGTGGGTATCTGTGTGAGGGTATATGCACACGTGAGTGCAGGTGACTAAAGAGTCCAGAGAGAGTGTCAGGTCCCCTGGAGCTGAGATTGCAGGCAGTTGTCAGCTGCCTGACTTGGGGACAGGAACACCCAGTTTCTTCAGTACCAGGACTAACAGCTCTTTGCAGTCGTATAATCTCTCGCACACACATACTCACACACACAGAGGTCTGCTCCCCTATACTGCAGGGGTTACAGGTGTGTGTAGCCACACCCAGATTTTTACATGGGTGTTGGGGATTTGACACAGGTCCTCATACTTGCCGAGTAAGCACTCTTTCCTGATAAGCCACCTCCCCAGCCCTCAGACCCATTTTCAAGATCGCCTATGTTTACACTTAGACATAGATTAGGCTTTGTGGTGGTATTTATTTGTAGTTGTTTGTTGTGGGGTTTTTTCTTTCTTTCTTTCTTTCTTTTTTTTTTTTTTTTTTTTTTTTTTTTTTTTTTTTGGTCTCGCTATGTAGCCCCTGGCTGTCCTGGAACTCACAGAAATCCACCTGCCTCTGTCTCCTGAGTGCTGGAATTAAAGATGTGCACTGCCACACCTGGCCATGCTTTGTTTTTGCATTTGAACCTTTGGCAGGCGTGGAGACAAGGGAATACAAAGGATGATCATTATAATGCCTTCATGAGCTACTCACAAACAGCTCTTTTGCCTAAGATTTAACTTTTAAGATTTTTATTATTTTTAGATGAGATTGGGCAAGTTCAGGGTGGTATGGCTGTGGACTGTTTATTTTTAATTAAGTGTTTAGGTGTGTGTCTGTGCACATGAGTGCAGTGCCTGCAGATGACAGAAGAGGGTGATGCATCCTCTGGAAACAAAGTTATTGGCGACTATGAGTCGTGGGATGTGGACCCTGGGAATCAAACTCCTGTCCCTTGAATGAGCAGTACCTGCTTCTTTTCTCTTCTCTTCAGCCACCTCTTCAGCCCCAAGATAATTCCTTTTAAATGGTGTTGGAAAGTGAGAACGATGGATACCTACAAAACCAAATACTTTATAACTATTATCAAGCCTGGCTACTTTGATGACAAGATTAGAGGCCCAAATTAGCCAAAGGAATAGTGTTCAGATGTGAAAAATACAAATTCATCTTAGGCGACCAGGTTAGATGGGGTCTTGCTTTGTAGTCCCAGCTGGCCTTGAATTCAGGATCCTCCTGCTCCAGCCTTGGGTGAAACTTTGGAGCACCAGGTGAATCTGCTGTTTCTCCATACATATCAGCTTACTGGAAAGTCTTGTACACGGGGGGGCAGTCAGTTTCTTCACACTTCAGTGGGTGAGCTCGGAGTAGATGTAATCAGCTGGACTGCCCACACAGCCTTCTGAAATGGAGAAGGGAAGACAACTCAGAACCTCCAGCTATGAGTTCAGACAAAGGCTCAAAGGAATCCCCATTTCAGGTGTATGGGCTCAGTGGGTAACACCACTCGCCACCAAGCTTGATGACCTTAGTTCTATCCCAGGGTCCCCCAGAGTGGAAGGAGAGAGCTGACCCCACGTTGTCCTCCGACTGCCAGAGAGCCCCAGGAGTCTCATCTCAGCACTGGGGTCACAGCCGTGCCCAGCTTTTTGCATGAGAGCTGGGATCCAAACTCAGGTCCTCATGCAAATGAGGCAGGCATGTGCTCTGGGCCCCAGAGCCATCTCCCCAGGCCCCGATTTCCTCTTGAAAATGTTTTAGTAGTGACCCTGAATCCTCTTCTCGGGAGTTTTTTGATTTGATTTGAATGTGTGTGTGTGTGTGCGGGGTGTCTGTGCGTATGAGCGCAGGTGGTTGTGGGCCACAGGACATGAGTGTGGAAAGTGGACTCAGGTCCTCTGGAAGCACAGTGCATGCTCATAAATGCCAAGCCGTCTCTCCAGCCTGTTTTGGAAGTATTTAGAGGACAGTCCCCACCTTGTCTTTTCCTCCCCCCCATCTCTCCACCTGACACATTTGTGGGAGCTGTGGTTGGTTACTGTGGGCTTGCTGGGAACCTAGGGTCCCCCACCCCGTCCTTAGATACAAAGCCCCTGCCCACAGTGATGTCGCAGGGACTCCTGTCTCATTCCAACAGCATCTCTGGTCCCCATCATGACTCACCTTGTTCCCTGGGTGCTACCTCCTTGAAGACTGGAGTGATATAGTGTAGCTCCTGGGGTTGTCCTGCCTCTGGGCAAAAAAACAATGCATAGTGTTACTGGACCAGTTCTTGGATCCTCTGACCGTGTGAGGGTGGCAGTCTAGGGCCTAGGGAGAGCTCTTTCCCTTTGGGGGTGTGGAAACGGATTTCTGTCACTTCAGGTCTGATCCAGGCTCCTGCTTGGCAAGACTGGGAGCTGGTGCCGGTGTGCCTGGCTTGCACAGTGCTCAGAGTGTGGCCGGGGCTCTGTGGAGCTGGCTGGGACGGAGCCTCTTAGCCAAGCCCTTACACCCCGAAGCATCCAACGTGCAATGTCTGATATGAGAAGCCGCTATTATATGGTATGGCGACTCTAGCTAATCATTAAATACTACAATCTTGAAAACTGCTAAGGGAGCAGATTCATGTTCTCTCCAGCACCTGGCTGGTGTGTGTGGAGCCCTGGGCTTGATCCCAAACATTGCACTAAGCAAGGAAGCAAGCAAACAAAACTGAGATGTTCCCGCTTCTGCAGCGCGCAGACTAAACTAGATACAGAAAAGGTTATCATGGCCTCTGGGCAAGGGTGACACACAAATTAAGTCACATTTGTAATCCCGGGACATGGGAGGATGAAGCAGGAGGATTGTTATGAGTTTGAGGTCATTCTGGGCAACACTGTGAATTCAAAGCCAGCCTAGATGAGTTGCTAATAAAAAAAACAAGTAAGCAAACAAAAAACTCTGTTCCCAAATAACCATGCTGCACATGATAAATACATATGGTTTTATTTGTTATTAAAATAGATATTTATTATTATTATTATTATTATATTATTATTTTGGTTTTTCAAGACAGGGTTTCTCTGCGTAGCTTTGCGCCTTTCCTGGGACTCACTTGGTAGCCCAGGCTGGCCTCAAACTCACAGAGACCCACCTGGCTCTCTCTCCCCAGTGTTGGGATTAAAGGCGTGCACCACCACTACCGCCCAGCTTAAAATAGATATTTTTAAAGAACAAACTATTGGACATAGTATCACAAGTCTGTGATCCCATCACTCAAGAGGCTGAGGCAGGAGGATTACAAGTTTGAAGCCAGGCTGGGCTACATAGCAAGACTCTGTCTCAAAACAGAACAAATGAACAACAAAATCTTTTTTTTTAAAGATGATCATAAGCCACGCCTTTAGTCCCAGCACTCAGAAGGCAGAGGTAGGTAGATCTCTGTGAGTTCAAGGCCAGTCTGGTCTATAGAGTGAGTTCCAGGACAGCCAGGGCTACACAGAGAAACCCTGTCTCAAACAAAAACAAACAAACAAACAAACAAACAAACAAAAACATGATCATGAAAGACTTTGGGATACAGCATTGATCTTCCCAAGTTAATATAAAGTCATCTCTAAAGTATGATAACTTAAAAAAAAAATCAAAGGATAGAATGGCCTACTGGTGAGTAAGATGGGAGGACGGAAGGGAGGTGGGAAGGAGATGGGATACTGTTACTTACTTGGCTTCCTTTTTTTTTTTTTAACTGAAGTCTCTGGAGAATCTTTAATTTTTTTTTTTTTTTTTTAAATAACGAGCACTGTGTAGAGTACTTGTCCAGCATGTGTGACACCTTGGATTCAAGTTCCAGCACCACGTGTGTGTGTGTATGTGTGTGTGTGTGTGTGTGTGTGTGTGTGTGTGTATACACATATATATAATATATGTATGTATGTATGTATACAGTCACCCCCAAACCAACCAACCAAACTCATCAAAAGAGCCAGCAAGGCCCCTAACCTGTCTGAGTTTGAGGGTCACAGATGTTTGCATACAGCTCACTTTGCATGGGTGCATCTCCAGAATCCTTGGACTTACTCTCTCTCTGAGCGTTTCCTGCCAAAAACCAAAACAAAGCAAAAAAGTCAGAGTCATCACTTTGAACCAATTTAGACATGTTTTTCCTGTCTTCTCTGCCAGCGGGGCTGACTCTCCCATGATTCTAAGTGACATGTCTTAGTGCTAGCCTCAAGTAATTAGGGAAACAATCACACATGTGTATAAGACACCCTCTCCTCTGATCCAGGGGCCTCCTGACCAGGTCCTGGGAGGTCTTAGCCTACATACTGTATTGGAAATAGACACATTTTCTTTCCTTCTTGAAAGGAATAGAAAGTCTTGAGTCGTCTTCAAGAGATGAGGAATGCAACTAAGTTCTAGGCTAGCAGAAATTTTTTGAGATAGGGTTCCTCTGTGTAGCCCTGGTTGTCCTGGAACTCTTTATAGACCAGGCTGGCCTTGAACTCAGACATCTGCCTGCCTCTGCCTCCTGAGTGCTGGGAATAATGGCGTGTGCAAATCTTGAAGCCACTTGGACAAAAAACTCAGGGTGGTTCTGTCTGTAGAAAAGGGAGATGTTCCTGAGGTGTCTGAGGAGCTGTCTTAAGTAGGGCATCTATTTCAAGGGCTTTTAGGGGTGCGTTGGTCCTGGAGCCTACCCTGGGCCTTGTACAAGCTAAGCAGGGACTGTACCACTAAACTGTGTCCCAATTACTTTTCAACTGCTGTATCAATGGAGTGCCTGCCCTCTGTGACCTCTGTCCGTGTAGAGTTGGAGGGAGGCACAGGGGCCTGACATCTTTGAATGAGTCTCACTAATTCAGACAGGCTCTCCACAGTCCCATTCCACAGGCCAGAAAACTGAGGCCTAGAGACACAAACACCAGGAACCCAACAGCCCTCGGCTTGGAGCCTTCTGTGCTGAGACACAAATGCTGTTTTGTGCAAGTCTAGATATTTCTCCACACGTGTGCTCAGTGAAAGGGCCACTTTGAAATCTCTACCAGAGAAGGGCTTAGAGGTAAATAAGGAAAGGCTTCTAGCTGGATGGTGACGGGTCTCTTGTTGTTGCCGAGCATCAGGTGGGAAGAGAGAGACATGTTCCCATCCAACTTCACACATCAAGCTTCCTGAAGGTAGCTGAGAAACAGAAGGCTCCACCCATTGAGGGCTTTCTGCTCTGGACCAACCATATGATACACAGTGAACTTCAGGAGCCTCTTTGCTATAAGCACTGATATGCATCCACGCACACCCACGTGCACGGTAGCACTGTTTACAATAGCCAGAAGCATGGGGTGGAGGGCTGGGGAAACAACATTAGGTATGCATCCAGATCAGAGTGTTCCCCAGCCTAAAAAGGGAAGACGTTCTGATACGCGCAGGAAGCCAAGCACCAAAGGGAAGCCCCTGGGGATGTGGCACAGTTGGTAGAGTCCTTGCCTAGCAAGCAGGAAGGCCTGAGCTCATTCTGCACCCCTGCAATCCACCCACTCAGGAGGACCAGAAAGTTCAAGGCTACCCTCAACTGCATGGTGAGTTTGAGGCCAGCCTGGGAGACAGGAGACTCTGTCACAAAATAAAACAAGACAGACAACTGCTGCCGGATTCCACTGGAATGGAACCCTAGAATAGTTAGGTCTGTGGAGACAGAAAGCAGAATGGTGGCTACCGGGCAGGGGAAACAGCTACCGGGCAGGGGGAACAGCGTGAGGAATTATCTCAGGGCACTGGGTTGCAGCCTCGGAAACTGACAAAGGTGTGGGGTTACTGATGGTCTCACACGGAGTAAAGACTAAAGGTCACTAACGTGCATATGAACAAGCTGGACTGGGAGCCAAGGGTGGGATTCCATGTAGAGCTCTTGTTGAGTCCATGACAGGGCCTCATACCGTAAAATAAAAAAAAAAGGGGGGGGGGATAAAATAGCAAATTCATTGTGCGTATATTTTAGCATAGTTTTGTGAACAGGCTGGGGGTGTGGCCCAGTGGGTAGAGTGCTTATCTAGCATGCAAGAAGCCCTGGGTTCATCCCTACTGTCAAGTAAACTGGATGAAGGGCATGTGCTTGTAATCCCAGCACTGGGGGTGGGAAGGCAGAGGATCAGAAGTCATGGTGAGTTTGAGGCCATCCTCAAACAAGAGACCTAGTCTCAAAAAAAAAAATTATAAATTGGGAGTGGTGGTACACACCCAACATTCCCAAGCTGAGACAGGAGCATCATTGTGAGTTCAGAGCCAGCCAGACATATATAGCAAGATCCAATCACAAAATAAAAGCAGAGGGGCTGGAGAGATGGCTCAGGGGTTAAGAGCACTGGCTGCTCTTCCAGAGGTCCTGAGTTCAATTCCCAGCACCCACATGGTGGCTCACAACCATCTGTAATGAGATCTGGTGCCCTTGTCTGGCCTGCAGGGATACATGCAGGCAGAACACTGTATACATAATGAATAAATCTCTAAAATGAATGAATAAATAAATAAATAACTAAATAAATGAAAGTACCAATATTATTAGTAATTTGGGGATGGTAGCTGCAGAGTTCTAATTCAGTCATGGGGATTGGGGGCACAGGGCTGTATGTGTAAGGTGTGTGCATGTGAGGCTGGCTCTCCAGACAACCTCTCTCAGAAGGGCTTCACAGAGAACTCGAAGGCCATGCCCTGTGAGCCTCATGAAGTCTGCTCACCCCTTCATTTCTCATCTCTTATTTTTGTTTGTTTTTTCAAGACAGGGTTTCTCTGTGTAGCTCTGGCTGCCCTAGAGCACACTCTGTAGCCCAGGCTGGCCTCAAATCCAGAGATCCGCCTGGCTCTGCCTCCCGAGTGCTGGGATTAAAGGTGTGCCTGATTACTGCCTGGCTTCTCATCTCTTTTGAAATTTTAAAAATTGCATTTAGTTACTTGTTAGTGTGTGGGTATGTGTGTGCCACACAGTACTGTGGAGGTCAGAGGACAATGTGCCAGAGTCAATTTCCACTTCCATGGTGTGGGTCCTGGGGATTGAACCCTCCTCCCTCTCCTCCCACTCCATTTCTCCTATCCACGTTCTAACCAAGCCAACCCTGCTCACCACCTGAGACCAGAAGACCATAGTCTCCCCACTCCATTTCTTTTTCTTTAAGTATTTGTTTCCAATTTTTAAAAATGTCATGTGTATAAGTGTTTTGCCTGCGTGTATGGATACGCACCTTGTGTGTGCCTAGTGGTACCCGCCAAGGTCAGAAGAGAGCGTCAGATCTCCTGAAACTGGAGTTCCAAGTGATTGCTCAGCACCCCTGGGTGCTGGAAACCCAGTGCTCTTAACTTATCAAGGTCACCACAGATGAGGCTGCTGGTGGCGGGCTAGGAGACGCATGGCGTGGGAAGGTAACAGAGAGAAAACCCGAACACATGAGGCGCGGCTGCCCGGGAAGCGTGCTGGCTGGTGGGGCTTCAAGGGGAGAAGCTGGGTGAGGTGGCTAATCTTGGTTAGAGGAAGTAGGGGTTAGGAGATCAGCGAAGCACTTCCACAGAGGATTAGCTGAGCGGGGAAGACCCTCTCCAATGTGGGAGCACCATCCTTTACACTGAGGGCCCAGGCAGAATAAGAAAAAAAAAAGGAGAAAGCCCACAGCAAGGGCTGAACGGATGAGCCACGTCTCCAGTCCCTTTCCACATTCTCGAGTGTTTTGAACTGCCCTCCACAGCACCAGAGAGACTCCCTTCAGCCCCGCTCCGCCCACCCCCATCGCCACTGTATGGCAGGAGGCACTTACTGGCGATCCTGAAGTTGAGTTCCTGACTATACTTGTGCAGGTTGGAAACATTGGTTTTGCATTTGTAAGGGCCTGTTTCATTGGCGTTGGAGATCTTCAGGTGGAAAATGACGGTTTCTCCTCTTTTGGTCTTGGTTTCTATGTGTTTCGTACCCCAAAATAATGAATAGGTGATGTCCACTGATGCGTTCTTCTTGCTGGAGCAGGACAGAGATACATTTTGGCCCATCTTGACCACGTTCATACTTGAGTTCAGATTTGGAGGAGGCAGTTCTGGAAAAACAAAATGGCACGGCAAGTCTTCATTAAAACCGCTTGATGGGGCTGGGCTGGGAGTGCAGCTTGGGTGGTGGAGTGTTCGCCTAGCCTGCGCAGAGCCCTGGGTTCCATCCTGGGCACTGCATAAGTCAGGCACGGTAGCTCATGCCTCTAATTCCAGCTCGTGGGAGATGGAGGCAAGAAGGACCAGGAGTTTGAGGCCATCCTTAGCTATCCAGGGAGTTCAAAGGCAGACTGGGCTACAGGAGACGTGGGGGTTAATAGTGTCAAGCTGACAGGCTCTAGGACCACCTAGGAGACTGCCTCTGGGATGTCTGTAAGGAAGTTTCTAGACTGGGCTAACTGGGATGGCAAGGCTCACTCTGAATGTGGGTGATGTGATCCATCCCAGACTGAATAAAAAGAAGCCGAGGAGACTGTGAGCTGAGCATCCTTTCCTCTCTCTCTGCTTCCTGACTGTGGATGCTGTGTGGCCGGCCACCTCAGGCCCCTGCCACCATGCCTTCCCAGCCATCATGGGCGCTAATCTCCCCTTGAGCTGTGAACCCAGGTTGACCCTTCTTGCCTTCAGTCGCTTCTTGTCTGGATATTTGGTCACAGTCGGGAGGAAAGTGACGAACACCCCCTTTTATCAAGACAGAACCGAACACCCCAGGACAATTTTGTTTCCCCAGTCACTGCCAATCTTCCCTTTGTTCTTCAGGTGTGCCGGAGGCCGCCCAGTCTGCACACCCATGTTCCGATTTCGGTCTTCTTTGCTTTTCTCGGGATAAAGATCCCTTTACGGCACAGCTGTCTGTGTGTTTTTGTTTGGCTTTGACAAGAGCTTTCAATTCCCGTCTGTATTGCTTTCCAGGTAAGAGCTGCCAAATGTTCTTATCATGGAGTACATTTCGCATAAACCAGGGACAGCCTCCCCCCACCCCAGCTGTGAATTTTCCATTAAATTACCCACCACAAATCGTTTTCTGCTGTTGCCAGACTCCCCCAGGTCCCCCAGGCTCCCCAGGTTCCCCCAGATCCTCCAGGTCCCCCAGGCTCCCCCAGGTCCCCCCAGATCCTCCAGATCCTCCAGGTCCCCCAGGCTCCCCTCAGCCCCCCCAGGCCCCCCATGGTCTGTCTCTCCCCTGTGGTCATCATAGCTGTTAAGTTCAGCATTTGGGGGATAGAGGCAGAAAGGTCGAGAATTCAAGGTCAGTCTCTGCTACATAGTGAGTTCTAGGCCAGCCTGGGCTACAACCAGACTCTGCTTTCAGTGAGGCCTCTTAGAATTCCTTGAACTCTGACTACTGTGACTTTGATGGCCAGTCTGTAACATGTATACACACAGAGACACACACACACACACACACACACACACACAGAGACACACACACACACACAGAGACACACACACAGACAAACACACACAAAGACACACACACACACAGAGACACACACACACAGAGACACACACACACACACAGACACACACACACACAGACACACACACACACACAGAGACACACACAGAGACACACACACAGAGACACACACACATACACAATTTTTTTTGAGACAGGGTTTCTCCGTATATCCCTGGCTGTCCTGGAACTTGCTCTGTAGACCAGGTTGGCCTCAAACTCAAGAGATAAGCCTGTCTCTGCCTCCGGGGTGCTGGGATTAAAGACGTGTGCCATATACATATTTTCTGGTCCTTCGTGTGTATATTGACTGTAAGATGTGTAATGTGTGATCTGAGCATTAATATTAAATTTAAAATTGGAACAGAAGAATCTGTGTTTGCTAACTGCCAGCTACCAAGGGAAATCAGGACTTCTTGGAAAATTACAGTCAACAGAACCACACAGCTTGTGAATTTATTGCTGTTCAATAAATCCTGACATTGTAGACAGACACAAACATATCCATCTAGGCTTCTGCAGTGTATGCGCAACCACACTCAGCGCTTAAGAGGTTGAAGCAGGAGGATTCCTATGAGTTCAGCATAGCCTGGGCTCCACAGTGAGCGCTAGTCTATATAGCAAGATCCTATCACAATCCATGGAAACGAAAACAAAAGGCCCAAACAACCCGATTACTGTTACTGGCTGCTTCTGGGTGGAGAGGAGGCAGGCTGGGGCTGTGCAGAGCACTTTCAATCTCCCGTGGCTAGCATACACTGAAGGAGTGCGGTATGCCGGATACTGTGTAGGGGATGTGCACTGCGGCATTCCCACCTCCCAGATGAAAGAAATCAAACTCAAAAATGGTCAGTTTCAGTGCCCAGGCTGCCAGCTGGTGAACAGCATGCCAGGCTCAGCAACCAAGTGCCCTGACTCCACGGTGGAGTTCCTCCCATGCACAGTGCCGGTTGCTTGAATTTATGGCGTGTTTGAGTGGGCGTGGTGGCACACACCTGGGACCCCGCACCTGGGAGGAAGAGGCAGAAAGGGAAGGCTCTGGCAGGCCCGAGCATGGTGAACTCGGGGCCAACAGGTTTTGCTTTTTGCCCTTCTTCCCGTTCCCTTTACGTTCCTAAAGCTAGCCACCAAGGCGTTGGAGGTCACGTCCTCCTATCAAAGCGTCAAAGTTCATTACTCAAAAGCCTCCTCGTAGTCACCCTAATTAATATGCCCAATCAAAACAAACCAACTCATCCTAACATGGAGTTTCTTCCTTTCCCGTTATAAACCGCCATTTGCCTGTGGGCCACGTCTGTCTCCTCTCAATCCAGAGGCGGACCTTTGTCCTCCAGAGCAAGTACCTTCCCCCTCTCCCTTATTCCTCTTCTCTTCCCCCTCGTCCTCTATGTCCTGCCTTTGTCCCTCTGGGGCAAATACATCTCCTTCGTGCTGAGATCTTGGTCTTGGTGGGTTCTGAGCTGTCCTTCCCTTGAGAAGAACTCCTGTTCTAGTCCAGCCTTAGCTACATAATGGAGTCTGAGGCCAGCCTGAGCTACAGGAGACTCAGCCTCAAAAGTAAATAATAAAATTTACAATGATCATGTGAGGATTTTCTAGCTAAAAACAAACAAACAAACAAACAAAAAAGATAGCAGAGGAAGTTTGAAGTTTTTCATGGTAAAACCATCCCAAGATGTTGTCGCCGAGTTTCAGGTGGGAGGAAAAAAAAGCTACAATTTCCCTGCTTTAAACTCAGCTCATCTCCTTCCTGGCAGATAATGGAAGCCTTTGCTCTTGGTTGCTAATCTAAAAACACAGAAATGCCCATAAAGGAACGCTCACATTCAAAGCCAGCTATCCCACCGTTCCAACGAACATCCTTTTAGGAAATGAAACTTACCGTCTGTTTTCTTCTTCTCATAATCCACTGCAGCATTTTGAACTGAAAGAGAAAAGGGGAAGATTAGAAGGAGAGCGTTTTCCATACGATGTTTTGAAGAGCTGATTTTTGTCTGTTTGGGTTTTGTCTCTGTTTTTTGAGACAGGGTCTCACTATGTAGCCCTGGCTGGCCTGGAACACTCTATGTAGATTAGGCTGGCTTCAAACTCACAGAGATACCCCTGCCTCTGGGTGTGAACTGCTACTCCTGGCCTGGGAGTCAATTCTTAGAATATTGAATCAGGCTTACGTGCAGTAGAAAGAAAAACAGCCCAGAGTAACAGTTTGTCCAGCCAGCTCCTCATTCCCTTGAATGAGAAGACAGAGTGGCACACGGGAAAGCCTGTCACCCATCCTGGAACTGCTACTTCAGAGGGGGGGTGTGGCTTCACAGATCCCTCTTCCAGAACCCACACGCAGGAAGTGAGAGGGTTTAGAGTTTCACAACTTGACCCGTGACTAGCTGGTTTAACTGGCCCTCGAGTGACTGGGCCAGGCGCTCAGCAGCTGCTCTGACTGAAGGTCCTCCTTCCTCTCTTGGACCTGTTCTGTGACAACAGGTCTTTTGTCCCCTCTCCCACACCCCCCACGCACACACTGTGATGGCTAAAGTGATGTTTTAAGTTTAAATCATTGTGCCTAAGGAATCCATAAAACTTTTTATGCCTCTAACGTGTGAGTCCCTCTTGCCCGAGGACAGATGACTTTCTGGAATGCGGAGGTGCCATTCTTCATGTAAGATAAAAAGTTACAGGTTTTCACTTCTGGAAACAAGCTTGGTTACCCCATCTGCACAGGATGTGCTTGATCACATGTAGGCTGGAGGTACTAAGCAGAAAGTACTCCAGGGTGTATGCTTGCTCCTGATTGGAGGAAGGTGGGAAGCACGAAGCATTGTGGGGTTTGCCTTTATAAGCCTCTGACTAATGTAATTTGGTGCCATACTCTGGGAATCCTGAATATGGACCTGGTCAGTGTCCATTGTCCTGGACAGTATTCAATAAAGTTTGCTTCAGATTTGGCTCAAACATTGTGATAATGGGCTTATTCTCAACCAGTGGGATTAACACCACCACCACCCGTTCCTAGATGCCTACAAAGTGAGCCATAGGCTCCAACACTGTGCATGCATGTGGGTGCCTGTTGGGGCCAGAGGGAGCATCTGATGCACAGGAACTGAAGTTACAGGCCGTTGTGAATCTCCTGATGTGGGCACTGGGAGCTGAACTCGGGTCCTCTGTGTAACAGCAGGCACTCTCACTCTGAGCCCTGGCTCCAGCCCCAGCATGGCTGTGTTTTGATACTTAAGTTAGTTGTATCATTAAATAGTCTTCTTGAAAAAAAAAAAAAAACAAGAGAGAGAGGTGGAGGGGAGCACTGAGCAGGGTGATGTTGGTGCACGCCTTTAATCCCAGCTCTCGGGAGGCAGAGGCAGGCAGATCTTTGTGAGTTCGAGGCCAGCCTAGTCTGCAGATAGAAGGCCAGGACAGCCAGAGCTACACAGAGAAACTCTGTCCCAAAAAAATAACCCAAACAAACAAACAAACAAACAAAAAGATGCTTCTTGGTATTCAAATTAATTAATTGGCCAGGTGGTGGCGGCGGCGGCGGCGGCGGCGGACGCCTTTAACCCCAGCACTCGGGAGGCAGAGACAGGCGGATCTCTGTGAGTTCGAGGCCAGCCTGGGCTACCAAGTGAGTTTCAGGAAAGGCGCAAAGCTACACAGAGAAACCCTGTCTCGAAAAACCAAAAAAAAAAACAAAAAAAACAAAAAAACAAAAAAAAAAACCAAAAACAGACAGACAGACAACTGCAGTTCTTTAAAGAAAGAAAGGAAGGGAGGGAGGGAGGGAGGAAGGAGCTGGGTAAAGATCCCTATGAATTTGCTTTTCATGGAATGAGCCTCAAGTCTAGAGTCTAAAGGGAGTTGGAAGTTTGAAAGCATTATTTTTTTAATTTAATCTTTTATTACTTTGTGTGTATGGGTATTCTGCCATGTGTGTGCCTAGTGCCTGAAGACGCTGGATCCCCTGGGACTGGAATTACAGACAGTTGTAAGCTGTCATTTGGGGCTAGGGACTAAACTGGAAGAGCATCCAGTGTTCTTAACCCCTGGGCTGTCTGTCCATCCCTGGGTTGTTATTGTTGTTGTTGCTCTTCTTTGTTTTGTTTTGTTTTGAGACAGGGTCTCCTGTGTATCCAGTGCTGGCTTGGAACCTGATATGTAGACAAGGCTGGTCTTGAACTCACAAAGATTCACCAACCTGTGCTTTCGAGTGCTAAATGAATTGCCACCCTACCTGGTAGAATTTCAATTTGGACTCTTTCCCCAGAGTGACTTCTGTCTTGCCTGGGCAGAGGGAAGTGCTGGATTGGGGACTCTGTGAGGAAAGATGACATTTCTGGGTGTTTGTAACTTTGGAAAGCAGCAGGAAGTTTGCTGGCTGCTGATGGCACACAAAGACCTCAGATGATACCAGGGAACATACTGCCCACAGCTGTCAACCAACGTTGCTAGGGTGCTTCAGCCGGCCCCAGAAAAGGGCAGACGCTTGTTCGAGGACGGCATAATAAATCTGAGGTGAGGTCTCACTTTGAAAAGGAGGAATTCATCCTTGGACCTGACACA
Organism: Peromyscus maniculatus bairdii; assembly: GCF_049852395.1. Classification (NCBI taxonomy): domain Eukaryota; kingdom Metazoa; phylum Chordata; class Mammalia; order Rodentia; family Cricetidae; genus Peromyscus; species Peromyscus maniculatus. The sequence goes on along the minus strand of NC_134859.1, from coordinate 93,964,984 downwards.
TCCCTTGGAGCCAAAACTCATGCCAAATTCAAGGTTTCAGGGCTCACAATTCTGCACCCCACTGATACAGTGGACAGTAATTAACATAGCCAGTGCAGCCGAGGTGCCCTTTCCACTGGGTGACGAGCCTGTACTGATAACCTCATTCAATTTTTAAGAAATCTCTAAGTACACAGCAGAAGTGTTAGGGGAAATATTTAATAGACAGTAAAGTAATGTAAATACATAGTTCAATATGTACCAAAAATTTAAAATAGGGGGCTAGAGAGATGGTTCAACAGTTAATAGCACTTGCTGCTCTTCCAGAGGACCCCAATTCAGTTCCCAGCACCCAGTTGGGTGGCTCATAACTGCTTCTGTCTCCAGCTTCAGGAGCTCTGCCTCCCCCTTCTGGTGTCTACAGGTACTACATGTATATGATGCACAAACGTACGTGCAGGCTAAACACCAATACATATAAAATAAAAGTAAATAAATCTTTTTTAAAAAAGAAAAAAGCTGCCAGATGGTGGTAGTGCAAGCCTTTAATCCTAGCACTCAGGAGACAGAGACAAGTGGATCATCTTCAGTTACATAGTGAGTTTGAGGCCAGCCTGGGCTACCCAAGATCCTGTCTCAAAGAATTAAAGAAAAAGAAAAAAAAAAAAAACCAACAGCAGAGTGGAACATCCCTTGTCTTAGCATTCAGGAAATAGAGGAAGAAGGATCAGGCATTCAAGGCCTGCTTCAGCTATCTATCAAGTTTAAGACCTCCTGGGTTATGAGAGCCTATCTAAAATAAAATAAAATAAAAATCACAGCAAACAAAAATCCCGCCAAGAAAACCAAAACCCTGAAAAGTGAACTAAGTGTGTCAAAAACCTGAGAAAGAAGTATTTAGGATGAGCCATGGTGTGTGTGTGAGAGAGACAGACAGACAGAGAGAGACAGAGAGAGAGAGACAGACAGAGAGACAGACAGAGAGAGACTGGACTTGAACCTAGGGCCTCACAACACAACATACTAGACAAACACCCCAATCCTTTATTCGTTTTTTGTTTTGTATTGTTTTTCAAGACAGTTTTTTTTTTTTTTTTTCTGTATAGCTTTGGAGCCTGTCCTGGATCTTGCTCTGTAGACCAGGCTGGCCTCGAACTCACAGAGATCCACCTGCCTCTGTCTCCTGAGTCCTAGGATTAAAGGCATGTGCCACCACCAACCAGCCTTGTTTTTTTGTTTTGAGACATTGTTTTGCTAAATTGCTATTGCACCCTGCTAAACCACAGTTTATAGCTGAAAAAAAAAAAGTTTAAGATCTGGCCAGGGCCGTGTGTCTAATTTTCCTAATTATCCATTAGATGGCGCCATGGTTAAATTTCTGTAATTTCAAAAGTTCCAGGGAAGGACTCACACCTCCAAACTTTGGCTTTTAGGGTCTGGTTTTGATGCCCCCACCCCACCCCACCCCCCCCACCCACACCCACCCCTGCTCCCCCGCCACTCCCCCCTCCCCATCACCTGGTGGAGGCAAGGAATATACTAATTGGTCCTGGGCTGGAAAGTACCCAGGGGTGCAAGAGAAGTCTGTCACACAGCATTCCTTTCTCTGACTCTCCAAGCGTTACTTTTGTGTTCTGATTGTCTCAGGTGGGAATGTCGTCAGCTACTCTTGAATCACCTAGAATTTAGAGAAAGCCGAGATGTTTTGTTTGTTTCCTTACCTCTCCATCAGCATAACCTCTCTGATCTATATTTCATAAATCTCATTGTTAGAAGATTTTATCCAAAATGTCATTGGCATGGTGACGTATGACTGTGACCCAGCATTTGGGGACAGACATAGGAGGATCCAGAATTCAAGACTTTGGAGGGCGGGGAGGCCTGGAGCTTATTATGTAGCCCAGGCTGGCCTTGAACTCACAAAGATCCACTTGCCTCTGCCTCCCGAGTGCTGGGATTAAAGCATGCACCACCAGGCCCAGCTGTATTTTTCTGTTTTTTAGGAAAGTTTTGTTTATTTAACATGGAGTGTATGTAAGTGCACCACATGCATGCACCTCTGGAGGACAGAAGAGGGCGACAGACCCCCTGGAATTGGAGTCACTGGCATCGAATGAAGGTGCTGGGAATGAACAAGCAAGGGCTCTTAACCACCCAGCCAGCTCTCCAGACCTGAGTTTCGTATTCTGGGACACACAAAAAACTTTCCTGTCCCCCACCCCCAGCACTCAATATTGAACCTAGAGCCCCAAGAATGCCAGGCAAGCCCCAACCTCGACTTCACTTTTGATTCTGAAACAGGATCTTAGTAAGTTACCTGGGATTGCTCTGAACTCTGTAGCCCAGACTTGTCTGGGCTCTGTGTCAGCCACTCAAGTAGCTTGGGTTACAGACCTGAGTTAACAGCCATAGCTTGAAAATATATCTTGTTCTCTGAAATTCAAGTTTAACTGAGTATCCTCTATTCTTTTTGTTTGTTTGTTTTTTGTTGTTGTTGTCGTTTTCCAGACAGGGTTTCTCTGTGTAGTTTTGGTGCCTGTCCTGGATCTCACTCTGTAGACCAGGCTGGCCTTGAACTCACAGAGATCTGCCTGGCTCTGCCTCCTGAGTGCTGGGATTAAAGGCGTGCGCCACCGCCTTCAAGATATATATATCAATAGAGAATATATCAATTATATATATATTCTCTATTCTTATTCACCAAGTCTGGGGACTCTATAAGCAGCTTGCAGCCATCACCCCAATTCAGTTTCAGAACCTTTCCATCACTCCAGAAGTCCCTTTTTGCCCACTGGCTACCAGCCCCAAGCCCAAACAACCAGTGGTTTGTGTATTCCTCCTGTAAATTCGAGATGACTGTGTTTTGTTTGTGGTTTGTTCTGTTTGTTTTGAGACAGAACATAGCCCTGACTGCCCTGGAACTCACTGGCTGGCCTGGAACTCACTCTGTAGACCAGGCTGTCCTGGAACTCAGAGATCTGCCTGCCTGTGTCTCCTGAGCACCACCCTGCACAGCTGAGATGACTATATTGTTTTAAGTATTTTTTCTTTTTCTTTTATGTGCACATTTGTCTGTGTGTTGGATTCCCTGGAATTGGAGTTACAGACAGTTATGAGCTTCTATGTGCATGCTGGGAATTGAACCTGGGTCCTCTGGAAGAGCAGCCAGTGCTCTTAACGGCTGAGCCATCTCTCCAGCCTGAGATGACTATATTTTTAAGTGGAGAGAACAGGCTGTTGCACAATTTAGTTAATGTTAAATCATTTGCACATGGAATTTGGTTTCATTCTTCCAGTGCGACTAGAGGAAGCTGTTCCTTGTGGAGTTTGCCTGGTGGCCTCTGGGTTGCAGGTAAGTGAGTTATTTCAGTCTCTTGGTGTTTCATAGCTGTGGAGAGGCTGAGAGCCCGCCGGCCTAGCAGTGAAGGTGGAATCTTTTCCGGTTCCAGGCAGGGCAGAGCAGGAAGGGAGGGCATGTTGGACAGTCAGAAGGGACATGTGAGCCCACTGCATGCGACACTGACAAAATGTTGGACCTTTGTTGCCTGGGCCAGTCTTGGAGTGGCATGACTGAAGGAGATATTATAGATAATGTACCTAGAACCATGTGTGGGGGCTGGAGCACAACCAGCCACGGACTTAGAATCACATCTTTGCTAAACACCCACTAAGAGTCAAAGCATCCAACTGGGGGGGAAGAGGCCGGCAGATCTCTGAGTTCGAGGTCAGCCTGCTTTACAAAGCGAGTTCCAGGACAGCCAGGGCTACGTCCTGACATGGGGTCCTCGGGAAGAAGGCTCCTGATTATTTAGTATTTGTGTATCATTCATCGTGTGTGGGCGTTTTGCCTGCGCATGTCTGTGCATCATGTGCATGCCAGACGTCCTGTGGCGTTACCAACCCAGGCCCTCTGGGAGAAGCAGGGGTTTTTAACTGCTGAGCCATCTCTCCAGCCCTGACTCTGCTTTGCTGCTGTTGTTGTTTTGGTTGTTGTTTTGTTGAGACAGAATCCCACTCTGCAGCTCAAGCTGGCCTAGAACAGAGTAGAGTAGGCTAGTTTTGGATTCGCTGCAATCCTCCTGCCTCAGAATCCCTAGTGGTAGGATTTTGAGCAGGCACTACTACAAGCCGCCGACTCTTGTTTTTCGGTTATTATTTTTTATTTATTTTCCTGTGTGTGAACGAGTGCAGAGCGTATATATGTGAACGTGCTTGTCACGGTGTGTGCGTGGAGGTCAGAAGGCAACTTGGTGGAACTGGTTCTCCATTTCCACCTTTAGTTGGATTCTGGGGGTGGAATGCAGGTTACCAGACTTGATCTCTACCAACTGAAGCATCTCTCAGGCCCCTCACTTCTGCTCTAAAAAACAAACAAAAGCAAGTTGGGTGTACATGAGGCAGAGGCAGGCAGATCTTCGTGAATTCCAGGCCAGCCTGGTCTACAGAGTGAATTCCAGAACAACCAGAGTTGACCAGTAGTGAGACTGTCCAGAAAACAAAACAACAAAAACGTGTGTTAGTGTGTGTGTGTGTGTGTGTGTGTGTGTGTGTGTGTGTGTGTGTGTGTATGTCTGTCTGTCTGTCTGTCTGTGTGTCTGTAGGGGCACACAGGACATAGTGCACATGTGGAAGTCAGGACAACTTGCTGGGATTCCAGGCGCTTCCATTCCAGGCGCCTCCATTCCAGGCCCTGGTGGGACTTTTGTGCTTCTGAAGACGCAGTCACAGTCCTGAGAGGCCCAGGTCTCCAACCACCCTGGCGCCTGGAGTGGGTTTGCAGGGGACCTGGAGAAGGGAAAATCCTGCAGCTAGCTCCCTCCCCGGTGATTTATTACTATGGAAACTGAGCTCTCTTCCGCTGTCCCCGCTGCTGCTGCTGGGGGCGCATTGTTGATGCCACAGCAGTACAGGTCACAGTTCCTTCCTCTTTCCTGCTGCAGAAATGCCATAGTAACCTACGTGGCCCGAGCACTGCCACTCACACCTGAAGGCCCCGGGCTTGGGAAAAACAATCCGGCTGGATTCCCCTGGGCTCTAGGGACCTTCTGGGTCAGCGAGGAGCAGAACAATGCTGGAGCGGAACAATGCAGCCTCAGTGGCCCGGCCTTCTCCTTCCTTCAGGGGCCTCTGGAGTCAGGGGGTTAAAATTGGATCTACAGGCCCCGCAGGTAGCTGAAAACTGGAATGGAATATCAAGTCCCTTTGTGCAGGCAAATGCTCACGGTGGGTGCGACCAGCTTGGGGGAAGGGGGTCCCGGTAAGATTCTGTTCTCCAATTAAAGCTGTAGATGAGTTCTTTAAGTACCTACACCGGATTTGGGGACAAGAAGACATCAGGCAAATACTAAGAGGACCCTAGAGACAAGGGAGGAAGCTCCCTGGCTAGGATATTTCAACCCAGTGCCAGGCCTGACAGTCACTGGCCATTCACATCACCAGGTCATGACCGACCTCAAGGCCTTAGGGTCTTACTGACCTAAGGAGGTACTGGGACAGTGCTTGTCCCTGAGGAAGCAGAGAACAACTCATCAAGGCCTCAGGCCCAGCTCACCGCCCCTCTTCTGGCCCAGAGGATGCTCCTCTGAGTGCTTAGGGGCCCGAGGAAGCAGGGGACTTCCACACTACCATCCTCTGTCTGAAGGGTCTCACAAAGCTCTGCATAGCTGGAGGCCTTGGGAGTGTCCCCAGATGCTGCTTGCTATAGGCCAACCACATTGGCCTCAGCACTTACGTCCTCTAAGGGCAGGAGACTGCCTTTTGTTTTGTTTGGGTTTTTTTTGTTTTTGTTTTTAGTTTTTCAAGACAGGGTTTCTCTGTGTAGCCCTGGCTGTCCTGGAACTTGCTCTCTAAACCAGATTGGAACTCACAAAGATCCACCTGCCTCTGCTCCTGAGTGCTGGGATTAAAGGCGTGCACCACCACTGCCCTGTCTTAAACACAACCAGGGCATTCACATGGATTCCATTCACAGATCTGAGTCTCCTGGGTCCTATGTGTGCTCTTTGGTGTCTGAGTGTGGGTGATGTTCTGTGTAGGTCCATGGACCAGAAAATCAGTGGAGACTGAATAGGGAAGGTCCAAGGAGATGGTTCAGTGAGTGAGATGCTTGCTGTGGAAATCTGGTCACTGGAATTTGATTCTCAGAATACGTGTAAAGATGGAAAGAGAGAATCATCTCCACAAAGTTGTCCTTGACCTCCACATATATGATGTGGCTTCCATATGCCCAAATATCTCTCTCTCTCTCTCTCTCTCTCTCTCTCTCTCTCACACACACACACACACACACACACACACACACACACACACACACGAATAAATAATATATGTATATATTTATTTATACATATGTACATATATATTTTTGGAGACAGGGTCTCAACCATGTAGCCTTGACTGACCTGGAACTCACTCTGTAGACTAGGCTGGCCTCGAACTCACACAAATCCACTGGCTCAGTCTCCTGGGTGCTGTGATTAAAAGTGTACCCCATCATGCCTGGCTGATAATACATTTTTTTACAATAGTGAGGGGAAAAAGACATTGAACCATTACAGTAGTATAAGAATCCCTCATCTGGGGGCTGGAGAGATAGCTCAGAGGTTAAGAGCACTGACTGCTCTTCCAGAGGTCCTGAGTTCAATTCCCAGCAACCACATGGTGGCTCACAACCATCTGGCCTGCAGACAAACATGCTGTATACATAATAAATAAATAAATCTTAAAAAAAAAAAAAAAGAATCCCTCATCTGTCCCCAGGTAGTCACCCCACTTCTTCCTGCTCCCAGTCCAAACATCTGCTGCTATTATAGACTGTGTATATCCCATATCCAAAATGCTTGGGATCCAAAGTACTTTAGAGTTTTTTCAATTTATTTTTCAGATTTTGGAATATTTCACATGTGATATGTAGAAATGAAATAGTTTCAAGATGGGACCCAAGTCTATATACAAATGTTATTTGTTCACTCTGTATTTTATATACATAACCCAAAGATAATTTCATATCATACCTTAAGCAGTTTTGTGCAGGGCACACAGCTTTGCATTGTTGTAACGTGTCTTTCTCTGTCTAGCCATCCAGCTCCCAAACAATGACACGGAGACTTCTTACTAATTATGAAAGGTCGGCCTTTAGCTTAGGCTTGCCGCCAGCTGGCTCTTATAACTTAAATGAATCTGCTTCTATGAATCTACGTTCTGCCACACGGCTTTTTCACCTCTCCTCCATTCTATATGTCCAACTTGTTCCATGTCCCCTGGTGTCTCCGGCATAATCCTGCACCTAGATTCCTCCTCCTCTTCCTCTCTCTCCCCAGAAATCCCGCCTATCTCTCTTGCCTGGCGACTGACCACTCAGCTCTTTATTAAACCAATTACAGTAATACATCTTTACATAGTGTACAAATATTCCACACCACATTGTAGATTCCACACAATGGCATTGTGTTGGCACTCAAAGATTTTCCAATTTGGGAGCATTTTGGGTTTCTGTATTTTGGATAAGGGTGCTCAACCTGTAATCTATCCTCTTTCCGTGTAGCTCTATTTTTGACATTTCAAAAATGTTTCATAGACTGAATCATATCTAGGGAGATTAGCTTTTTTGTTTGTTTGGTTTATTTTTATTTTTTTTCTTGGCACAATCCCTGGGAAATTCACCCATAAGTTGTGTGTATCCAGATTCGGTCCCTTTTTTGTCATAGAATAACTTTTTTTTTTTCTAGACAGGGTTTCTCTGTGTAGCTTTGTGTCTTTCCTGGAACTCACTTGGTAGCCCATGCTGGCCTCCAACTCACAGAAATCCGCCTGGCTCTGCTTCCCGAGTGCTGGGATTAAAGGCGTGTGCCGCCGCCGCTGCCGCCCGGCTCAGAATAACATCTTGTAGTCTGGATATACTGTCATTTGTTTGGTCAATCACCCACTGAAGGACGTCTAGTTTCTCAAGAAATCTGGAATTGAAAATCCACTTTCTGTGACCATTCATGTACAGGGTGTGCGTGTGCGTGTGTGTATGTGTGTGTGTGTGTGTGTGTGTGTGTGTGTGTGTGTGTACTCAGGCATTTATGTGGTTGGAAGCATGTGTCAGAGCGAGAGAGTAAAGGTCAGAGGACAACTTTGTGGAGTCTGTTTTCTCCTTTCCACCCTTAAGTGGGGTTCCTAGAATTGAATTCAGCTCACTAGGGTTGCATCTTTGGGTGGCAAGTGCTTGTACCCTCCCGGACATCTCTCTCTCTCTCTCTCTCTCTCTGGTCTTTTTGAGACAGGGTCTCTATGTAGCCCTGGTTGTCCTGAGACTTGCTTTGTAGACCTCAGACTCTCAGGGATCCACCTGCCTCTGCCTCTGGAATTAAAGGTAAGAGCCACTATGCCCAGTCCTCTCAGCTTCCTCAAATGGCTCATTTTTTAAAAAATTTATTAAATTAAAAAAAAATTGCGCGCGTGTGCACACGAGCACATGGCATTAGAGGCCATCTTGTCTGAATTGCTTTTGCCCAGCATGTGGGTTCTGGGGATTGAACTCAGGTCCTTAGTCTTGGCTGCTGGCGCCTTTACCCACTGAGCAGCCTTGCCAGCCTCATCAGCTGCTCTGTTTTCAAAGAGGTCTAACTAAGCAGGCACTGGACACCTGGGAGGGTCCTCCCTGAGGCCGAGAACACTCCCACCCCAGTTTTAGCAGTGTTCACGTGGTTCCTGGCTTCGTCCGAGTCACATGACTTGCACTGCTGTCCAGAAGCACCGTTTCCTGTGAATAGTCTCAAACTCCAACTTGGCTACCCTTTAAATAAATTTTTTTTTTTTTTTTTTTTTTTTTTTTTTTTTTTTTTGGTTTTTTGAGACAGGGTTTCTCTGTGTAGCTTTGTGCCTTTCCTGGAACTCGCTTTGGAGACCAGGCTGGCCTCAAACTCACAGAGATCCGCCTGCCTCTGCCTCCCAAGTGCTGGGATTAAAGGTGTGTGCCACCACCGCCCGGCTAAAAATTTTAATGTATCTATTTATTTTGATTGTGTTTAATCAGGTAATGAAGCTGTGCGGAAGCAGGAAGCAGAGAGACAGCTTTAGAGAACGGAGTGAAGGATTACATCCTAGTGTAATCTCGGTGACTAAATACTCCATAGTCGCCGTGTTTGGACATTTTCAGGCTTTGACCCCTTCAGCTAGGTTCTAGGCCAACCTTTTTTCAACGGTGTGGCATTTCAAGATGTCTGAAATGCTTTTCTTCCGAGGGCCCAGAGAGGACTCAGAGGTTAGAGTCAACCAGCAGGAGTTGCAAACAACCCCCGATATGTGACTATTATCTGTGAGTGCTTGGGGCGAGTGCACTGGGCTCCTGGATGAGGGCTCCTTTCTCTTGTAAGGAAATGAGGGTGACTAGGTGTGGGGGCACACCTGTGATCCCAGCAGTCAAAAAGCCAAGGCAAGGGGATTAAGAGTTCCAAGCTACTCGGTTTTGGGGAGGGGAGGGTCGTTAGAGAGGCTCAGGAGGACTCTGACATGGGTTGCTGGGACTAGGGGGTTCCTTGGAAGGGCTATTAACATCAGTGACAGAGAGGCGTTGTGGAGACTCCCCCATTGCAGCCCCCATTGCAGAAGTGAGGTCTCATCTTTTTGAGGATAGGGGAGGCTTCATGGCATAAACCTGCAGCCAGGCTCTCTGATTCCCAGGCAGGAGAGAGGGGAGGGGAGCGGGAGCAGGGTGTGGCAACAATACCCTCTGTGATAGTAACTCACTTCCTGGGTGAGAGACCCTGGCCCTGGGACGTCTGTTACTAGGGACATGCAGAGGGTGTCTCAGGGTGCCTGCTGCTATCTGTGAGAAGACACTGCTGTAGATGGAGCAGGGAGAAAGAAGAGGGAGAGAGGGAGGGAGGGAGGAAGGAAGGAAATAATAGTGTTTGAGGTGGGCATGGTAGTGCACATCTGTAATGCCAACACTCTGGAGGAAGAGGCAGAAAGATCCATGTCTCAGGCCAGCTTGGGCTATATATCTAAACCCTGCCTCAACAATAAATAAATATTTTTATTATATATGAAACAAAAGGTCTATAGAAGTCTTTGTTTGTTTGTTTTTGAGACAGAGTTTCTCTGTGTGGCTTTGGCTGTCCTGGAACTCACTCTGTAGACCTGTCTGGCCTTGAACTCACAGAGATCTGCCTGCCTCTGCCTCCTGAGTGCTGGGATTATAGGTATGTACCACCACCACTCCAGCTAGAAGTCTTGTGTAACAAGCTTTCTTGTTGGGCTGACTATCTTCAGTTCGCCAGCCCCCAAATATTGACACAGAGACTTCTTATTAACTATGAAAGTCTGGCCGTTAGCTTAGGCTTGTCTCAAACTTAAATTAACCTGTCTCTATTAATCTACATTCGGCCACGTGGCTCAGGTACTTCTGCTCTGTACCACATATCCAATTTCTTGGTGTCTCCCTGGCATAATCCACACATCTAGATTCCTCCTCCTCTTCCTCTCTCTCTCTCTCTCTCTCCCAGAAATCCTGCCTATCCTCTCTTGCCTAACTATTGGCCATTCAGCTCTTTATTAAACCAATAAAAATGACACATCTTCATACAGGGTAAACAAATATTCCCCAACAGTCTTGTTTTAAAGGATAATTCTTAAGAGTAAAATTGCAGTCTCAAACATGTATAAAATAAACATTTATCAAATATTTTCTTACCAGCTAATACAGTCAGTGAGAATCGTCATTTGCCTGAAAGAAGATATATATATGTATGTATATATATATATATATATATATATATATATATATATATATATATATATATATTCCTAGCACTGGCTGAGGTAGGAGGACTGCCATAAATCTGAGGCTATCCTGAGCTATACAGAGAGTTTGGGGCCATCTTGGGCTACAGAGTGAAACCCTGTCTCTCCCTCTCTCTTTTTTTTTTTCGAGACAGGGTTTCTCTGTGTAGCTTTGGAGCCTGTCCTGGTACTCGCTTTGTAGACCAGGCTGGCCTCGAACTCACAGAGATCTGCCTGCCTCTGCCTCCCGAGTGCTGGAATTAAAGGCGTGCGCCACCACCGCCCGGCTTTTTTTTCTTTTTTTCTTTTTTTTTGGTTTTGAAACCCTGTCTCAAAAACCAAACCAAACCAAACCAATGACAAAATAATATATATGCATATATGATTGCTAGATGATGGACTAGCAGATCAATTCCTCTGTAGATACCTATCTGCCATGAAAGATGGTGAAATGAATTTGCTTAATGGATTTCAAATCATTCCATATGATTAGGACAGTAATAAACTGCACCATCCCCATCCCATACAAGTTGTGTTTTTCTGGATGTCAATCATCGGTGTCAGATTCTACAGTCTAGGGAGATATAAAGTATTCGAAGGTAGTGGAAGGCACAGACAATCTACAGAATCAGACAGCCTGCAAGAGTGCACTCCAGGGCTGGTGAGATGGTCGGGGGTAAGGGTGCTTTGCCACTGAGATCAACAATCTGGGATCAATGCCCAGGACCCCCAGAGTAGGGGAAAACCAACTCTCTCAAGCTGACCTTTGACCTCCTCATGTATGTTGTAGCAAGTGCATGCTCCCCCTGTACTAAATAAGTAGAGATAATTTTTTTTCTTTGCAAAATTACGCTTGACAATGACTAGCTTTTATGAAAGGTAACCAAGAATGTTGTTGATCTATTACAAAATCTTCCCCAACTTTCCCTGGTACCTGTTAATTTGACATAAAGTTAAGTCAAAAGGATAACATTTGAAGTTACCTAGATCTCTGAAGACATCACCCCCTCACTCCCCCCCCCTTCTCATGTAGTCTGGGCTAGCCTTGAGTTTAGGAGGTAATGAAGTATGACCTTGAACTTCTGATCTTCTTACCTCTGACTCCTGAGTGCTGGAGTTACTGGCATGAGGCACTGTACCCGTTTTCTTGGTGCTGGGGATCAAACCCAGGGCTGTAAGAATACTAGACAAGCCGTTTATTAGCTGCGTTACATCCCTGGCTCTCCTTGGTGACTTTTCTTATGCTAAGACCCATGCTGGCCTTGTAAAGATCAGTCTTTCTGGATGAGCTGGGGTGTGAGGAAGACTTGGGTCCAGGAGCTTGGCGCCTTTCCATGCTCGTGAGATGGAGGAAGATTAATCTTCAGCCTTTGTCAAGTAGATGTGTAACACAGGTTATTTATAGAGCCTCTTGAAAATGAAGCCATCTCTCTGACTGTTTGTAGCTGCATGTCATGCCCGACACAAAAGACCAGGAAATTCCTTCAGCTCTGTGCACTCAGGCTCTGAGGCCTCCGCCCTCCCTTCATGGAGCATCTGAGTGGGTACTCTGACACCATCAGCTTGGCTTTGGGACTAAAGTGACCCAGCAAAGTGGCTATACACAGAGGACCAAGGGGCTGGGGCTGGGGGAAGGATACCCTGTGCACAAGGTTTCCAACCTGTCCGATGGACTTCCTGAACCCGTAAGAGTGAATTGCAGCTGTGTGGCCTGTGCTGGGCACTTGCGGAAGCCGCAGGAGCAGGGAGGATAGAGGTTTGACTTGATCTAAGGACTATGCCATAGTCAATCATGAGAAAACAGTAGCAGTGCAGGGGGGTGTGAGGAGTGGGCCACTTTGGCCAGGAAATCTTGTAAAAAGCCATCCGATCTGCGGTGTTCTTTTTTCTTTCTCCCCCCCACCCCTTTTGTGCTGAAAATCAAACCCAGGACCTTGTACACACTGGGTGGATGCTCTACACCTGAGCTACAGATCCAGCAGTGAAAGTCTTCCATAAATTGGCATGGAGGTACATGCTTACAATCCCAGCACTTAGAAGGCTGAGGCAGGAGGCTTGCTGTGAGTTTGAAGCCAGAAGGGATTCCATGAAACCCTATTGCAAACAAAACAAAAACAGCCAAAAGTCTTCATGCAAGCCATCAAAAAGCATGTTGAATGGGACAGACAACAGCTGGGCAGGCTGGGAGTGAGCCCCAAGGGTCTTCCTTCCAGATGTGTGACAGTTTCCTCCTCTTGAAACATTCCATCCTGTAGGGAAGCTCCTTGAGCAGGAAGGTAAACAAACACAAAATAGCTTCAGGAAGTCCCTGAAACTGAGCAGATTCACTAGGCCCCTCCCTGTCAGAGTAAGCAATCAAGACTACTGAGAGTCCCTCTCAGACAAGCCAAGCTGTGAAGAGGACTCTGAGACCAGAGCAGCTGCTCAGAGGAAGCAGAAACCAGCCTGGCTGCCTGGAAGAGGTTTAGACCACTGGGTCACTTGGAAAGGACACTTCCCAGCCTGTTGGTCTGCCTACAAGCTGTGCAGTGTGCTTCAGGTTCCCAGCTTCTTTGAGCGGTCACCCGTGCTGAGATGGGCTTTGATCATGCAGCTGTCTTTGAGACATTTCTGCTCCTCTAAGGAACCCTTCACCCATATTCCTGTAAGTAACTCCAATAAAACCCATGGTTGGACTCTGGTCTGTTATGGGCTTCCTTTCTGGAGTGAGTAGACGTGTCTCATCTCCCCAGGAAAAGTCTGGTCACACAACTTGTCTCTGCCTCCCCAGCTTGGCTCCGTTTTTTACGTGGGTGCTGGGAATCAAACTCAGGCCCTTACCTTTGCATGACAAGCTGAGTACTGATGTCACAGGTTGGAACCCCTATATCCAGTTTATGCAAGACTCTGCCAACTGAGCCACACCCCAGCCCTGATTTTATTTTTATTTATTTATTTACTTTTCTTTTTTGAGACAGGGTTTCTCTGCGTAGCTTTGCGCCTTTCCTGATTTTATTTTTTTGAGACAGGGTGTGGTTATGAATCCCAGGCTGTCCTAACATGTTTCTTTGTATTTTAATGAACCTTTTCTTTTTCTTTTCTTAAATTCTCAGAGTTGGTTTGCAGAAATGGGGCAAACTGTAGAGTGGGCAGCATGAAGCCAGCCATTACTCTGTGCCCCCACCTATTGGATTCTGCTTTATTCTTGATGATTTATCATTATTTATTATGAATTTTTATTTATCATTTTAATTTTATTAATTTTAAATATTTATTATTATTTATTTATTTACTATTATTTCTTATTCTGTATTATTATGTCCTTATTACAGCCTAGCAATCCCAGGTTTTAGAAATGGCTGCCACCTTTTCCTAGACCATTAGCAAGGCTGGAGCAGCGTGATGTATATAGAGATAGGGTCTCCTGTGTGTCAGGCTGGCTTCGAAAGTGCCATGTGGCAGAGGATGGACTCGAATTCCTGATCTTCCTGCCCCTACCTCCCAAGTAAAAGTTGCAGACTTGGGACTTAGAAATTCTTAAGGACAAGAGGCTGCTGGGTCCTACATGCTGCAGCTGGGTCCTACCTGCTGGGAGGGAGCAAGCTGGTTAGCCTCCTCAAGTGCCCCTCTCCCCACTGAGGCCAAAGGCGTTCAAAGCCTAAAGGCCAGAACTCTGGGCTTAGGCTAATGGTTCCATCTCTTTCTTTCCTTCCTTCTTTCCTTCCTCCCTTCCTTCCTTCCTTCCTCCCCCCCCCCTTTCCTTTCCCAGCAGGGAACCCAGGTCCTTGTATCTCCTATGCAAGTGTCTTCTCAGTGAGCCTCCTTCCCAGGCCCTAACACCCTAAGAGTCCACTTTCAGCCTCCTTGTGGGCAGCAGGCTTCGGGGAAGGTGTGGCTGGAGAACTTAATGGGTATTTGTCAGCTTGCTCAGCGGCCAACTTAAACGTCTGGATCAAAGCCTGGTGATAAGCTAGTGACTGCCTGTCCTTTCAACCAGTGTTACTGTTTGTACCCAAGGTTCTCCTGCTGACCTCTAGATAACCACAGCCATTTCTCCCAAGCCAAACCTGGCAGGGTAAACTGCTCCCTAAATTTTTGATAACCAATTAGAGGCTTCCTCTTATTTTACCAAATTTCCTTTTGTCTGAGATAGAAAGGAGAGAGAAGGGAGGCCGAGGACAAAAAGTGCTCCGGAGCTGCTTTGACTGTTAATAGCATCACGGTTGCTATGGCAGCAAGAACAGGCCCCATCTACTGCATTCAAGTGTCAAGACTCAGGAGGGAGAAGGCTCAGTGGGTAAAGCACTTGCTCTGTGTGCAAGCATTGGGATCTGAGTGAGTTCAGATCCTCAGCACGTATATACAAACTGGTGGGGTGTCAGCTGTCTGTGAGTCTACAGATGGAGTTCCAGGGCAGCCAAGGGCTACACAAAGAAACCCTGCCTTAAAAAAAAACAACCCAAACCCTCACCAGGCCTAATGACACCTGGCTGTAGTCCAAGTGCAGGGGAGGTTCAGGCAGTGTTGGCGGTGCAGGAGGAGGACGAGGAGATGCTATATAGTGGTTAGCTGGGACTCTAGGAAACCCTGAGATCAGCAACAGTGAAAACTAGCCAACCGGGCAGAAGAGTAGCAGAGGAACTGTCCTGTAGGCAGACAGCATTGTCTAGCGTGGAGCTGGAGGGAGCTGGAGGGAGGTGAGGGAGGGAGGGAGAGAATGGACGGGAGAGAAAGAATGGACCACTCACATCTCTCACCTGGGCCTTCCTATTTTGGGCCTCCCAGCACTCACTCAGCCTGGAAAATATGACCCAACGTGGAAAGATCTGCTGATGGACCAGCCTCCCACAAAGCTCTGGAAGGCAGGGCAGCCATCCGCCTCTTCCCTAGGTGTCCAGCCCAGAGCCACTCCATATCCCATGGCCTCCTCCCTGGGCCTCTGGTTCCAGGCCTGTCATGGAGAAGCATCTGACCCCTCGAAGTCTCCAGCCTCACCCAGTGAGGTCTGGTTTGAGAAAGCAATGATATTGGGAAATGAATTACTTCAGCCCTGGGAAGGTCTGTTATTTCTGTGCAGGGTGCTCCAGAGATAGGCTTCACCCCCACAAGGTCCTGAGGAGGTCGACATCAACACAGGATGTTCAGTGACTGTTGAGTCCCAAACGAATTGGCTTTTATAAGATAGGATTCTGAGAAGTTGGCTGGAATCACCTTCTGGCCCTTGATGGCCACACCTGTAACGTGGACCGTGACACACTCCATGTGGGAGGCTGAGAGTGGCCCCCAAAGTATGAAGTAAGTCCTGATTCCCATCCTGTGTGATGCTACCCTATGTGTGGGTTAGTCCCTTGGGCTGCTATACGGAATACCATAGAGTTATTGACAACAGAAATGCTGGATGTGAGGACTAGAGAGATGGCTAAGTGGTTAAGAATATTTACTGCTCTTGCCTGGCAGCGGTGGTGCACGCCTTTAATCCCAGCACTCAGGAGGCAAGGCCAGGTGGATCTCTCTGAGTTCGAGGCCAGCCTGGTCTACAGAGTGAGATCCAGGACAGGCACTAAAACTACACAGAGAAACCCTGTCTCAAAAAACCAAAGGAAAAAAAAAAGAACAAAAAACAAAACAAAATAAATTAAAAAAAAAAAAAAACAAAGAGAGATATAAGAAGACAGGAAAGGAGAGAAAAGAAGAGAGGAGGGAGGGGGAGGGAGGGAGGGAGAAAGGGAGGGAGAGAGGAAGGAGGGGGTTACATGTATAGTGCTCTTCCACAGCTCATATCAAACAGGTCAGAGCAAGGAATGATTTTCTAGGTGGAAACCATCATTTTTTGGCTCTTGCCTTGAGACAGAGAAGACTAGTCCTCACTGAAATGTCTTCGGTGACCCCTGTTAGCTGTAAAGGGTGGTGCGTCAGACACAGCATGGCAGGCCAGGCCTGTTGCTGCATGCCGGATGCAAGCAGAAGTGTTAGGGAGCGAGGAGTTCCCCACATAGTGAGTTCAAGGCTGGTCAAAGCGATATGAGATCCTGTTCCTAAAATGAAGAAGGGAGGGAGGGAGGGAGGAAGGAAGGAAGCTTTTCTCTGTCCCACCCCGGGCCTGTAGTCCCGTAGCCACTTTTAAATAATCATTCAGAGGCTTATATTAATTACAAACTGTTTGGCCTGTGACACAGGCTTATTACTAGCCAGCTCTTACATCTTAAACATACCATTTCTTAAATATACTATTTCTATTCATCTATGTACCGCCGCGTGGCCGGTGGCTTACCGCTACTTCCACATCTTGCTTCTTAAACATCTCCATGGTGTCTCCCAGACTTCTCCCTTCTTCTCCTCTATCTCTGCTTGGATTTCCTGCCTGTGTCTATCCTGCCTTGCCATAGGCCAAAGTGGCTTTATGTATTAACGAATGGGAGCAACACATATTCACAGTACAGAAAGACAACCTGCATCCCAAGGAAGGAAGGGAAAGGCACCATCAAAGCAGAAATAATCCAATTCTAACAATACAGTAATTCCAGTCACTAGCCTAGACAAACATCGGACTAATGCTCCTTGGGATTTTTTTGTTTGTTTTTGTATTGTTTTGGGACAGAATCTTGCAATGTGGCCCTGGCCTGGAACTCTAGTCTAGCTTTGAACTCATAGAGTTCTGTCTGTGTGCTTCTGCCCCTAGAATCCTGGAACGAAAGGTGTGTGCCACCATACCTGACTCTTGTGTTTTGTTTGTTTGTTTGTTTTGAAACAGGGTCCTCTGAAGTCCAGTCTGTCCTTAAACGCACTGTAGCCAAGAATGACCTTTAACCTCAGATCCGCTGCCGCCATCTCCCAAGTGCGATGCAGACATGGCCCTCGCACCTGGTTTATGTGGTGCTGAACCCCAGTCTCCCCGAATGCTGGGCCAACACTCCGCCAGCTGAGCTGTAGCTCTAGTCTCTCATGTTTTTTTATTTATTATTATCATTTTTTTTTTCAAGACAAAGTCTCTCTGTGTAGTCCTGGCTGTCCTGGAACTCGCTCTGTAGACCAGAATGGCCTCGAACTCAGAGATCCGCTTGCCTCTGTCTCCTGAGTGATGGGATTAAAGGCCATCATTACCCAGCAGCTTTCAGCTTTTTAATTTTTTTTAATTTCCGTATATGTATATGTATGTGTCTATATGAGTGTCTGCTCTGTGTGTGTGTGTGTGTGTGTGTGTGTGCCTACACAAGTGCACTCAGAGGCCAGAAGAGAGCATTGGCTCCCCTGTGGCTAGAGTTACTGGCAGGTGTGAGCTATCTGATGTGGTCTTCCAGAGGAGCGCAAATGCTCTAACCACTGAGCCATCTCTCTAGCCCCTGACTAGTGCTTCTTGACCGCTAAGTATGATCACTGACACGTCAGTCTACTTGAGGAGAGCAGGCTGTCGCCACACGCTGTAGGGCGGGCCTGACTCGGAGAAGATGAAGGAGGTAAAGGGCATGTAGGAAGTCCTCTCAGTCGAGAAAGCGTGGGGAAATCTTTAGAGAAACTGACATCTGAAATGAGCTAGCAAAAATGAGTAATAATTAGTCAGCAAAGCGGAGAGGAAGGGATGCTTCGATGGGCAAATAGCGATGGGAAACGCCTGTGATGCATTCTGGGAACGGCACATTTCAGCACCCAAAGCCTAGTGTAGGGAAACCACAGTGGTGGTGGGGTTTCAGCCTGGAGGGGTCAGCAAGGGCTGGGTGATGGAGGCTTAGGGTCTGCCTTTCCCCCAGACAGTGTTACAACCTTTCAAACATCACAGTGGGAGAAACCCCTTTATAGTCTAGAACATTCCCTAGGAGGCAAGGCCGCACACATCTGTCATCACAGGGAGGCTCGTGTTCAAAGGTAGCCGGGGGAATTTAGCCAGTCCCTGCGTCAGAATAAAGGAAGAAATGAAGGAGGGCAAGAGGGAATGTTAGCTCAGTGGTAGGGCACACGCTTGGCATTCCTGACACCCTCGGGGCGGGGGGGGGGGGGATGTAGGGAGGGGGGAGAAGGCTGAGCTGGGACTGGAGAGATGGCTCAGCGCTGAGCCATCCTGAGGACGGGAGTTCAGATCCCAGTCGCCCAGCAGCATCAGTTCTGGAGGACCTGACACCCTCTCTGGCCTCCAGGCACACACAGGCACACAGACACCCCTCTCATGACCCACATGTTCATACTCTCAGGAAGATACATAAATAAAGGGGTGCAGAATGGTTCACTGGGTGAAGGTGCCAGCTGCCGAGCCTGATGCTCTAAGTCTGATCCTGGGACCCTCTCGGTGGAAGAAGGAGAGGATTCCTACAGGTTGGCCTCTGACTCCACCCCCACACCCCCCCAAACACACAGCAGCCCACATGCACTCGATCCCACTTCCGCATACACAAATAAATAAATGGCTTTTTTTTGTTGTTTTTTTTTTTTAAATGTTGGGGGTAGGGGGAGACGAAACTGCCTACGGTCTGGTACGGACTACATATGCACACATACACCTATGTATGGCCAAAGGGGGCTCTGAGTGGTGCCTGGGTCAGTAATTAGAACCCACTGCAGAGCTGAGGAAAGTCCCTATTTCTACTGAATCACGAGCCCGGTGCCCCGGTACGGTACCCCTCACAACACTGCTCATTATCAGAAAAACTAGCTGTGGAAGGTCAGGAGGCCCAGATTTATGCTGTGTGGACACAGGCCCCTTGGGGAGCCCACAGGAAAGGCAGACAGGCCTTACTGGGTATCCCGCAAAAGCACTTTGGTAGAAGCCGAGGGGAGAACCCCTCACTTGGTTGGAGGAAGGAGTCCCCAGACCCAGATGAGGCAAGAGACTCAAGAACTCTGAGGCAAATGTCACCTCTGACTTCTTGTTGTTTTCTCCTCTTGTAGACAAAGCCACTGGATTCCGTGGTCCCTCCGGAAGGCCAGTCATTTCCTGAGGAGATATCAGGCCAGGCCAGACCTCATTGTTCTTCGTTTCCAGCTATGGCCACCATCACCTGACAAGCACCAGAGCTGGTCTCTCTCGGGCGCCTGGAGAAGCTGTCAGAGTAGTTTCTGCTTTCCCCAAGGCGGGTTTCGGTCTGTGACGGGAAGAGAATTCTGCCCCTGAGGCATGGCCGGAAGGCCAAACTAACTGTGAGCTTTAATCTGCGAGTCTTCCTCTCAGGATGCCGCTGAGGTGGGCCTCAGTCAGCAAGATGCGCCGGGTTGTCCTGCTCACACTGCTGCTCTGTGAGTTTTGAACCTATTTTCTCTTCAGTTTCATGAGACTTGAAGTTAGTGAAATCAACAGATTTCTTTTTTCCCTGTCTCTTCCAGATTCAAGCCTCCAGGCTCAGGAAAACTGTAAGTCCTGGTGTTTTTGCCTACCTCCCTTCTCTCTGTCTTTTCTGAGATTCTTAACTCGTGCTTGGGGTTGGTATTTGTAACGACTGAGAAAAATATTCCAAAGGAAAACTGAAGTGGACTCTGTCTTGGCATTTTTTTTTTTAAAGAGGCTTTTAGACCAAAATCTTGTTATAAGATTCCAAGAATATGTTTTAGAAACATGGCTGTAGATCTTTCCAGAATATAGTCGTAGATCTTGGTGGGTTGCCGTTTGTTGGTATTGGGGAGATGATTTCTTAAAAAATCCAGTGATCCATCATTTGTTTGCAGTCTTTCTATCATAAACTGTTTCTACCTCACACTGCATCGCCAACTGTTTACTTTCAAACTCTTCTTTATTCGCTTGGGTTTGGTGCCTGTAATCCCAGTACTTGGGAGACAGACACAGAAGGATCAGTAGTCAAGGGCAGGTTCAGCTACATAGCAAGTTTGAAGGAAGTCCGAGCTATATGAGATCCTGTCTGAAACAAAACAAAATCAACTCAAAACCAAAACCTAAAAAAAAAAAAAAAGTGTTTTCTTTTAATTGTTTTGATTTACAAATGAGACACAGTTGACTTGGCAGACTCATAAAGAAGAAGGAACCAATTGTAAATCGGTATTAGGACTCCCTTTCTCTTAGGAGATTAAAAGGAGAGACCAGATCTCCTTTTCTACCCACCTGGGAAGCTCCATTTCTACCCCAGATCTTCTGTGCCCGCACACGGGGAAGGGTTCTGTCTTGAAATCCCACCCATCATCCCCTTGGGAGCTGATGTGGAACCTTGGGGATTTCATAGAAGGGGTTTTGTTCTGCTTGGTCTGGGACACTGAAGGAAGAGGCTCAGCCCAGCGCAGGGGCTGTGGGCCAGGAAAAAGGCCACGGTTACATTCTCAACAGTCACTTTGGTGTGGGAAGAGGGGTCCTGGGTTGCAGGCTCACCCCTATAGCTCTTTGGACTATGTCGTCAGTCTTTAGTACATGACGGAGTTGAACCAGGCATGGAGCTGTGGCCCCAGGGTGGGGAGGGCTGTGGTCCATGAGTCTCTGATTAGTCTGTGCTTCCTTAGGCATCGAACTCCCTTGACAACTCATGGAGGCAGACTGTGTATTATCTTCAAGCCATCCCCACTTAAGGCTGGGACCACTGAGCCTCAGAGAGACTTGACTCGGTCCGAAAAGCCAGGGGTGGTCAGCACTATGTTCTGAGCTCCGCTACCTAAAACCCAGATGTCTGTCTGTCTGGGGCTTGTCTCTTGCTTTACTTTGCTCGGTCTGGTTTGAGACAGGAGTCTCATACTGCAGCCTAAGGTAGGCCTGAACTCACTGTGCAGCCCAGGCGCCTTTGAACTCCCAGTCCTTGAACTCTTGCCTCTGTCTCCCAAGCGCTGGGATCACAGTCCTGTGACGCCATCCCTGGTGTCGCTCATCTCCTTTTAAGTGCAGTTTCGCTTTGTTTCCTCGGCCCTCCGCCCTTGCCACAAAATGGAATGGCCCACAGACCCTGTGGCATGGAGGAGGGTAAGGATGAGATCACAGTAGAGGAGGTGACTCGCTTGCCCTGTCTACAGGGGTTGGGAACTGACAAGGGTCTTCACTCCTAGCCCACCTTTACAATTTAAACTTCTGTCCCATCTACCCCGCACACCAGCCACGGCCCCCCATTTCTCGGTCCCTGTCTCTCTTTCACACCACTGGGCATCATGTACCTCAACTCACTGGGTAGCTGAGGACGATACCCAGTCTCTGTTCCCCCTGCTTTTGTCTCCCAAGGCTGGGGTTAGAGGCACACATCTCACACCAGGTTTATGCAGTCCTGGGGACCGAACCCACGGCTGTCAGCCTATTCGGTGAGCACTCGGCCGACTGAACCACACCCCAGCCCTCCCCTATCTCCTGTCTGGATTCTGCTCTGTCCACCATAGAGGCTTCTTGCTTCTCCAGATCCCATAGCCTGTTTTCCATGGCATCCATCATTCTCTCGTTTCTCTCTCTGCTTCAGACGACACCAGCTGTAAGAAAAACGAGGCAGAGAGGACCACGGGCTGAGGCTGCTTTACTGGAACAGCCAGGGGCCTCACTCAGCTTTTCGGAGGGATGGAGGCTGAGCATGCTTAGAGGGGTTGGTGTGTGTGTGTGTGTGTGTGTGTGTGTGTGTGTGTGTGTGTGGTTGGACTGAAGCAGGGTGGGTTCTTTTTGCTACCCAGACATATTGCTTCTGCAGGTGGAGTGGACCGGTCAGGCCGATGCTGAGGCATTCTTTACGGCCAGGGCTATTGCTCAGTACAGCCTGACTCAGTTCCTCATGATACGGTATATCCCAGCTCTGGGAGGGGAAGAGGAAGAAGGGAGAAGGTTGTAGTGGAGGGTTGGGGGGCTTCTTCCAGCTGGAGGAGGGTGATGGTCTCAGTGGTGGAGGGAGCATGCTGAAGTCCCTTCCTGGTGGGATAGGGCTGGTGGTGGTTTTCGGCCATGAAGAACTGAGTGAACCCCTGGGAGGTGAGAGCTTGTCGTCTTTGTTGGAAGAGCCTGGTGAAACATCTGAAAAGGCTGGCACCAAAGACAAAGTTAGTGCCATCCTAATGACTGGGTCTGCCAAGGGGTGACCCACGCCCCCAGCAGTCTGGGCATCCTTCCAGAGCTTACTGTCTGCCTTTTCTCCACTGATGTTTGATGCTTCCCAAGAAGTGTTTAGCATTTCCTGCACTAGGCCATGCTGGTTTGCATAAAAACAGCCCTTTCCCCTCTAGGTGGGCCTGGGCACCTCCCTTTTTGGCCATCACTAATTAAGTCTAGCCCTCTGTAGCTTCGGAGGACCACTGCAGCCACACTGATTTGGTTTTGTAGGGTGATTAGGATTTGCTGTACCAAGATCAGGTCTTCCTTAACCTGATTGGTCAGTTGGCTGTGTTGTACCTGTTGGGGCCCTATCGCTTGTTGTAGGGTCACAGTTTGGGGGGCTTACATATAAACACTTGTTCTGGTATAAGGGAAGTTCAGAGGGTAAAACACTTAATAACCAGGTAAAAACGTGAGTATGAGGAGAATAAGGAGGAAAGGAGTGACTGGGAGAGGAGCCAGAGTGGGAAGGAAATAAAAACCCATACACAGGAGAAGGCTTATGGCTGAATTTTTGTCTGGTACCTGTGGCTTTGGGTCCCATCTCAAGCCATGTGGGATTTGTTGGTGTGGAAGCAGCATCATTCTTGGGAGGAGGGCCCAAATCCCACCCCCAGCCCTCATCAGATTTAGCTGCGGAGCACACTGGAGCAGCCGAAGCATGGAGCTGGCTCTGAAGGATGTTAAGCGAGCGGATCTGGAGTTTCTCTTAGGTTTTTGAAAGCTGGGGAGACAGCGAGGCGAATTGATGCAGCAGAGACTTCAGTCGGCTGCACCAGTTCTGAGTCCCAAAAATGATGTTCAGAGTGGCAAAGAGAGAGATGAACCAGACGGAGTTGGATCCCCCTTCAGGGGTCTCCTGAACTGCTTGTAGGAGTTTAGTGTGCAGATTCTTCAGTGTTGACAAGAGGGACAATGTAGGAAAGGCAGAGCCGCAGGAGGAGGAGAGGAGGAGGAGGAGGAGGAGGAGGAGGAGGAGGAGGAGGAGGAGGAGGAGAGTCCACCCAAGGGGCCTCATAAAACGCGAGAGGGCAAAGATCTGGAACAAACGTTAGGAGGCAGTAACTGTACTACCTCGTGGGGAACATTAAGAGTCAAAGTTTGCACCAGCCAGTCCCTCTCTTGGGTTCCCAGGGAAGGTCCTTTATTCCTCCAAGGGAGGCTGTGGAAAGAGGACTCTCCTGCTGACCCCTCGGATCCCTGCTCTGTTTCAAGATCAGGCTAGGCGAGGTCAACACTAGGGGTGAGCAAGCCAGGCTCCACCTCCCAGGCCAGCCAAGCGGAGTATGGGAAATGCACGTCTTACTGGTTTACCCCAGGCTGGCCACTCTGCGCGCAGGTCAGGTCCCCGCCAAACTTGCCCCTCCTGTCTCAGGCCCCTGGGCCGTCTCTAGCTCTCACCCCACCGCAGCTTGCCTCTGTTCACAGAAGATGACTTCAGCTCCATCTTCATCTAGAAAACAGCGGGCCTGGACTTCCCGCCAACCCTGGCTGCTGGCTGCTCTGCCTCCCCACCCATCCTGCGGGCGCCTCCCCTGGCTCAGACAGAGCACGGGTCCATCCTCCAGGCTGGTCAGGGCCCCTGCTGGGCACCCTGGGGCCGCGCCCTCCCTCACCATAAAAACCTCACTGCTGCATTTATTCCCGTCTGCTTTCCCACTTCCACTTTAAGAATCTCCACTTTACTTCCGGTTCCTTTCTCTGCGTAGACAAACCCAATTGGTGGCTATTGTTTTCTCAGAAAAAAAAAAAAAGGACAAAAAAAATCATCCACAAACTCCCCACCCCGCACCCCTCCACTTCCCAGCGCCCCTCACCCCCAGTCGCTTCCATTCTCAGTGGAACTCGGAGGCTGGTTTAGAAAGGCCAGTCTCCGCTTCCTCCTGTCATGGCCTCCCTGCCTGGAATCTCCGCTCCCTAAGGAATCGCCAAGGACCTCCTGATGAGGCCAAGTCTATTCCATCCCAGAGCTTTGGCAGCCCTTGACTGAAGATCACACCCAGCATCCGGCTTCTCTGACCTAGGATTTCCTTCCCGGGGTGTTTTCTCTTTCTTAGTAAGACCTCCTTCCTCACCCCCAGGGGAGACCAGACTCTGGCCTGGTTCTGGATCTAGAGACCACCTCCCCACCCCCACCGGAGCTCCGGGTCACAGTCTCTCCATACCGGTCTCCCTCCTCAGCATGCCAGGCCTTCAGATTTTCCCACAGTGCCAAGGTTTTGTCTCCTCTCTTAGCTTTTACCTGGCATTCACTGTAGTCAGGAACCTGGCTTCTACTTCTCTGTATTCAACCAAATTAGACATTAAAAAAATGTGGTCAAATATAAACACTCAAAAATTTATTCTTCAAATTAATTAATTCATTCATTTATTTATATTTTTGAGGCAGAGTCTCACTTTGTAGCTCTGGCTGGCCTGGGACTTGCTGTGTAGACCAGGCTGGCCTCGAACTCACAGAGATCTGCCTGCCTCTGCCTCCTGAGTGGAATTAAAGGCATGTGCTACTTTGCCAGACTTTAAAATGTATTACTAGTGACATTTAGAGCATTTACAGCACTGTAGAGTTCTAGAATATTTCCGTCATTCTAGAAACGAATCCTCTTTGGTCCCCCTGATGGTCTTGTATGTGCTTTGATTCTGCCCCACCTGCCTGCCCTGCCTAGGCCACTTTCATCAGAACCACCCCAGGCTTCCTGCCGTGGAGTCTGAGGCCTCAGCGTCCTTCCTAGAACCCTAATCCATTCTGGCATTACCATCCTGACCCACCTGACCCTCTTTCCCACGTTCTGCTTCCCTCCCAGAACTGTCATGCCCAGGATGTACAAGTGTCTCGTGCCCCATGCCCTGGTTACGTGCTGTTCTGGAGGACCCACAGCTGGCCTGCCCTGGGGGCGTGTCCTGCACACTTGTGCTCTCTCGAGCAAATCCTTTCTCTCTGCGTCATTGTCCTGACTGACCCATAGCGAGCTCTCCACCAGCCCGCAGTGTCTCAGACAGCAAGGGTAATTTCTTATTTTCCCTGGAAGCCCAGCACCTGGCACAGGTGTTGGATAAATGTCACCTGGCTGGGAACTTGAACTTGGAGTTGCCTGAGTGTGCCATGGGCGGATGGGTCGGGCACGTTCTCTGATACCACAGGAGTTCCTCAGGGACCCCATGCTTCCAGGAGCTTTGTGGCTTTCCTGACAATAGTGGCTAGCGCCTCCTCCTCTCCCTCAAATCTGAGTCATTTCCAGTCTGAGAACCAGGTGGCTGGATGGGATGGGGTGGGGCTCATCTTGCCAAGGGGCCTTGATTTTGGAAGGTGGGGGGGGCGTCGTTTTAGTGTTTGGCATTGTATCTTTTTGTTGTTGCTGTTGTTTGAGACACGGGGTTTCCCGGTGTAGCCCCAGCTGTCCTGGATCTCACTCTGTAGACCAGGCTGGCCTTGAACTCGGAGATCCGTCAACCTCTGCCTCCCAAGTGCTGGGATTAAAGGTGTGCTCTGCCACCACTGCGGCGGTTGCCGCCACCACCTGGCTTGGCATTGTGAAGGCTTTGTTACTCTGGGTCTCTTCATCGACCTTCTCTCTCAGATCTCTTTAGGCTGTTCTGAGTCCTATTCTCCATAACAGTTTTGAACAGTTTGAGGCTTAATGAGGAGAGTGGAAGGAGTGGAAGGCCCTCCAGAAAGATACATTTGTGCCTAACAGGAGGTCTGTGGGGTACCTCCAACATCATTCATGAACACCTCCCAGAGCCAAGGTAGCCCAGGCCCGTGAATAGTTACCCTCCTGTGTGCGAGTTAGACCTCTGTGCGGCACCTCAGTGAGTTTCTGCTCCAGGGACTTGACTTAAGAGAGGAGTAGAATTTCTGTTTTATAGACATGGGGAATTCTCAAGAGTGTCTAGTTGCAGCTGGGTGGCAGTGGTGCTCGTCTTTAATCCCAGCACTCAGGAGGCAGAGCCAGGTGGATCTCTGTGAGTTCGAGGCCAGCCTGGGCTACAGCGTGAGATCCAGGTTTGTTTTTGGCAAAACAATACCAAAGACCAATAAACAAGACCAGGGATGTTCCTTAGCATTGTTTATCATTCACAGAGCCCTGGTCTTGATCCCCAACACTGCCTAAGCCACACATGGTGACACATGCCTGTAATCCCAGGACTTGGGGCTTAGAGACAGAAATCATAAAATTCAAAACTCAAGCTAGTCCTTGGCCACATAGTGGCTTCAGACCAGCTTGGTTTTCAGAACTGTCCCAGGACAGCCAGAGCTACACAGAGAAACCCTGTCTCAAACTGACAATAAATAAAATTACCCCACCGGCCAGGCCCACGGGCACAGTCCTGTTGTCACACTTACATGGGAAGCTGAATCTGGGAGGTTGCACATTCTAGGGCCGCCAAGGCCACAGGGGGCGTGCCCACCCAAACTGGGCAACTTAGTGTTACTCAGTCTTGAGGGGAACTCTGGCTCCGGGTCTCATGTGATGATAGGCAAACTTTTGGTCAAGGTCAAAGTTATTTCATGAAGGCGTGGCTGAGCCTGGGCCATCTGCTTCTGAGCTCACTCTCATGGTGGTGCACTGAAGCTTCCAGTTCTTCATCCGGTGAGACATCCCTTCCCTAAGCTGCTTCCGCGGGGTGGGGCAGCTGGCTTGGCCCAGTGCCAAGGTCCTGGAGGAGCGAGCTTGTCTAGATGGGAACTGTACATGTCTGTAGCTGACATCAGAAGGGACACCCCAGCTCTGCTGGAGTCCCACAGATAGCCCTGGTATAATGTGGGAGGTGTGATAAGCAGGGGGCAAGGGGTCATTTCGAAGACTGGCTAGAGCAGGTTGGTTGCCATGATAGTGAACAGTTTGTTGTGTCCATGTTCTCTGTCAGGGTGAGGAGCTGGGCTGAGCTTGTTAGGGAAATTTTTCTTTTCTTTATTTTTAATTTTTAATACATTTTCATTTATTTATTTATTATGCACGCATGTGTGTGTGTGTGTGTGTGTGCCTTGCTTGTGTGTTCGCGCGTGCATGAGTGTGTGTGTGTGTGTGTGTGTGTGTGTGTGCACGTCATGACGTACTTGTGTAGGTCAGAGGACCACTTGCAAGAGTTAATTCTTTCCTACCATGTGGGTCCTAGGGATCCCCAAAACTCACCCCGTCAATCAGGCATGGCAGTAATAACCTTTGTTTGCTGAGCTAGGTCAACAGCCTTATTTTTATCTTATTATTATTTAAAAATAATTTTCTGTGTATGGGTATTTTGCCTCCAAGTAGGTCTGTGAAGCATGTGTATGCAGCGCCCATGCAGGCCAGAAGAGAGCATTGAATCTTCTGGAACTGTAGAGCAGACTGGCCTTTGGCAACCCTCCTCCTGTCTGTGCCTCCAGAGTGCTAGGATTGGCGGTGTGTGTCCCTGCACCTGGTCCCTTGAATTTCCCGAAGTGTTTCTCTCCTCTTCCATCCTGCAGTACTCCTGCTGGCTGGCAATATAAAGTTCCTCCCAGGGAGGCGGGTGAGCGGTCCACAAGGGGACGTGTGTTGGAGAACTCGCCCAGGGTGATAGACAGCAGCCTCACTACAAAAGCCACACACTTGCCAAGCATGGTGGTCACACCTTAATCCCAGCACTGGAGGCAGAGATGGGTAGACCCCTGTGAATTCAAGGCCAGCCTGGTCTACCTAGTGAGTCCCATGCCAGCCAGGGCTACACAGTGAGTCCTTGTCTCAAAAAAGAGCCACACTTGGAGCTTAAGCTGAGTTTGTTTGGAACTTTTCTTTCTTTTTTTGAGACAGGGTCTTCCCCATAGCCTTTGCTGTCCTAACCACTGGCCCAGCTTTGAACTTTTTTTTTTTCTTTAGAGCTTAGGACAGTTTTATTAGTTTATTGAAAGAAAAACAATAGAGCGTGAGCTATAAAACTTCAGGGAAATGGAGAAGAGAGAAAGCCTTTTGCCATGGGGGGGGTGGGGGGTGGGCAGCTAGCAAGTAGCAGCATGGCAGGGGGGTGGGGGGTGGAGAGGTGGAGGGGTGGGGGGTGGGGGTGGGCTTCGGAGTGAGAAAGCTCAGGCCATGGAGGAAAGCATGCCCAGACCTGGGAGGAAAGGAAATAGAAAAGAAGGGATGTTTACAAGGGCCAACGGTGGGACTCTGCTAATGGCTGCAGACAGCTGCCCTGAGGCAGGAGACTTCTAGGATGGAAAAGTCTCTTATCTCATTAAGGGGATAGATAATTAGCCCTCCCTTGCCCTAGCTAGGCTTTAGATGGAGCAGATTTCCTGGCAGGTCTACCCAATTCCTGGTGATTAACTGGTCGGGTTGGATTAAAAGGCAGGGGGGAGAGAGGGGGCTCAGTAGTTAAGAGCTCTTACTGCTTGTGCAGAAGACAGGACTTGGGTTCCTTGCACCCATGTTGGGCAGCTTGCAAGTGTCTGTAACCCCAGCTCCAGGGGACCTGATACCCCCTTAGCCTCCTTGGACATCGCACTAATGTACATAAACCATACACAGGCATGTGCTCATAGACATGATAAAACGTTTAACAAGGGGACAGTGATATGTAGTAGTTTGTTTGAATTTTTTCTCATTTTTAAAAAATATTTATTTATTTATGTACATAATGTTCTTGTTAATATTCTGATCCTGCCCCTTGGGGTCACCCTGTGTCCGGATGTAAAAGTCTTTTTAAGGAAAAACTCCGCCCCTTTCTCTCTTCTCTCCCTCCACTACCACGAGGTTTTCACCCCTTGACCCCCTTTCTCTCCCTATCCCCCCCAACTCTCTCTCTCTTTCTCTCTTCATGCTTGGGATACCCTAGGGGTGGGATGGGGAGCTGTGTAATAAATAGTAACAGTTCTGCCTACATGTCTGCCTGCAGGCCAGAAGAGGGCACCAGATCTCATTACAGACAGCTGTGAGCCACCATGTGGGTGCTGGGAATTGAACTCAGTACCTCTGGAAGAGCAGCCAGTGCTCTTAACCTCTGAGCCATCCCATCTCTTCAACCCAAATTTAACTTTTTTTTTTTTTGCATATATTATTTGTGTGTGTGTGTGTGTGTGTGTGTGTTTGTGTGTGTGAGAGAGAGAGAGAGAGAGAGAGAGAGAGACAGACAGACAGACAGACAGGCAGGCAGACAGACACAGAGAGCTCCTTAACCACTGAACAATGGGGACAGTGCCTGGCCTGGAGAGGCCTCTGTAGTGTTTGCTGTGAATGGTGTGAAGGAGGAAACAATCGAGTATCCAGCAGGTCCAGGCCCCTTCAGTACCACAGCACCCTGCCTCAGTCATTGTCCAAGAGAAACATATGGAGGTAGGGGAATGAGGTGAAGTGTGGCTCAGTGGCCGAGTGCTCGCCTAGCGTTCAAAGCTTTGATTCTCCAGCAACTAAGAAAAAAAAAAAAAATCCCAAGGAGTGCGTGTGTTTGCATCCGTCTTCAACATACAGAAGCAGAGAGCCTAGAGGAGTAAAAAACAGACAACAAAACATCTTCCAGTTAGCCAGGATTAGTGCCACACGCCTTTGATCCTAGCACTCAGGAGGGAGAGGCGGGTGGAACTCTGAGTTGGAAGCCAGCCTGGTCTACAGAGTGAGTTCCAGGACAGCCAGGGCTACACAGAGAAACCCTGCCTTGAAAAACATAAAATAATAATAGTAATAATAATAATAATAAAAACCTCTCAACTCCACCCAGCTAAGGGCTATGGACACAGGCCTTTGATGAGAGCATGCCTATCTTTCCACACTTGGGACCCTAACCCAGCCTGAGGGCAGCTTGTTCACGACAGTAGACCATAATTGGGATGGAGACCACACATGAATATAAACAGATCTGGGAGCCTGTTTATTTCTGGCAGTCCTGTGGATCGAACTTAGGAATCTTTCACATGCTAAGCATGTGGTCTACTGCTGAGCTACACCCCCATTTTGGACATTAAGATGTTACAGGTCGTTCCTTGTAAAAATCAATCTCTAAAGAAGAGATGAACTTTTCATCTATTCTGAGACAGACAGAATCCAGCTACCATTGCCCAAGCCTGGCCTGGCTGAGAACCATGCTGGGTCTCCAACGGTAGAGTGCTTGCCTGGAGTTCTCCATGCCCTGGTTCAATCCTCAGCACCTCATAAACCAAGTGTAGTGAGCCCTGCCTGTAAGCCGGCACTTGGGAGGCAGGAAGCAGGAGGATCAAAACTCTGAGGTCATCCTCCACTACAGAGGTGGAGGCTGGCCTGGGCTGAGTGGGACCCAGTGTTGACAGATTGCAGTAACTGACTGCCCTGCCCAAGAAAGGTGCTCTGTGGTTCCTCAAGGCCTGATAGGATCCTGGTCAGGTTTTTTTTTTTTTCTTCTGTTTTCTTTTGGATTTCCTAGACAGTTTCAGAAAGAGGTCAAGTCTTGAGAATTTTGCATTTTATGTATTTTATTGGAGCGTTTCTGAATTTCTCGTTTTTTTTTTATAATGTGTGTATGAAAATTCACGGTGAATAGTTACTTTAATTTCATCTTTTCCCTATTTATATTCACATTACGTTTTGGGGGACATGCACTCTAAAACCTCCATGAAGAAGTGAGCAGGGCATGGACAGCAGACTCTGAGAAGTTGGAACATGTGGGAACTTCCGGTTAGCTAGCGCCCCACCCCACCCCTTGTTTTTGGACACAGGGTCTCACTGTATAGTCCTGACTGGCCTGGAACTTTACCCACCGAGCCCCAGCTCTTGATTTGTGTGTTTTTTTGAGACAGGGTCACAATATATAGTCCAGGTTGGCCTCAGATGTGCTAAGTAGCCCACACTGACCTTGAACTCCTGACCTTTCTTCCTCTACCTTACAAGAGTGGAGACTAGAGCCAGGCACCACTCTGCTCAGTTCATTTGAAATTAGAGAATTTTGGGGAACCCAAAAGGGAAACAAACAAAATCCATTTGTGGATTATGAGGCCAAAAATGAGCTAGCCATGCTTCACGGACGTAGCTCTCTCTAGCGCTGGACGCCCAGCTCCCAGGTTCTATTGTGGTGGTTGTTTTTCTCTTTTCTTGGTGCTGGAGGCTGAACCCAGGGCTCACACATGCCAAGCATGTGGAATTATACTCTCTGCCCTCTATAAGACAATTTTGTGAATGTTGGTTTGGAGTCGGGGCGTTATTTGTTTGTTTTGGGAGTTGTTGTTGGTTGGTTTTAGACAGGGTCTTACTATGTTCCACTGGCTGGCATGGAACTTGTTTTATAGACCAGGCTGGTCAACGCACCTGCCTCTGCCTCCTGAGTGCAGGCATTAAGGGTATGTGCCACCAGAGGATAACTTGATGGGGTAGGGGCTCTTTCTCCCCATCATGTGGGTTCCTGGGCTCGAACTCAGGTCACTAGGCTTGGTGGCGGGTCCCTTTACCTGACGAGCCATCTTGCCAGCCCTTTTATTTTTACAAATATAGCGGTGGAGATTGTAGCCAGGGCTTCATCATGCATGCTTGGCAAATATCCAAACATCAACTAAGCCATGTCACCGGCAAGGCAGGCTTTTACTATGTAGCTCAAGTGGGACTTGAACTCACAGCAATAATCTTGCCTCAGGCTCCTAAGTGCTGCATTTATGGGCGTGTGGCAACATGTGTAGCTCCATCTGTGTTAGTCTGCGTAAGCTAACCCAGCAAGCATCACAGACTGGGTGAACTGAAGAGAAATGTCTTGCTCCTCAGGAGGCTGTCGACCTGTGTTGACCGGCTTCTGTGGTCTCTCTTGGTCCTGGATGACTGTCCCGTTCCCCCCCTCTGTCTTTTCTTTGCTTCCTTCCTTTTTAAAGATAGGATCTAGTGTGTAGCCAGACTGGCCTCATTTCAGTTGAATGCAATGGCCTCAGTACTGGCCTGAGGTCCACACAGAGTCATATTCTACAAGGCTGGAGAATAGGATTTAACGTGTGAATCTGGCGGGGGAACAGAAGGCAGCCCAGATTCCTTCCTTCCATCGGTCTGAAATAGTACCTGCAGGTACAGCAAGGTGGTCCAAGAATGCTGATTCCTGGCAACCTTTCCTGGTGACAAGGAGATGTAGACCATCATGTAACAGACATGGTAGTCATGACCTATGGATATTTTCCTCTCGCCAGGGAATCTGGTAAGAATACAACTTTTAGGGGGCCTTATTTAAGCCGCGGGATCCTATTTGGCTGGCATAACTTCTTTGTATCTATCTTAGTTAGGGTTTTATTGCTGTGATGAGACACCATGATCATGGCAACTCCTATGAAGGAAAACATTTAACTGGGGGTGACTTACCATTCAGAGGTTTAGTCCATTATCATAATGATGGGAAGCATGGCAACACTCAGGTAGACATGGTGCTGGAGAGGTAGCTGAGAGCTCTACATCTGGGTCTCAGGCAGCAGGGAGAAAGAGTGAGTCATCCGGCCTGGCTTGAGCATCTGGGACCTCAAAGCCCACCCCCAGTGACACACTTCCTCAAAAAAAGCCACACCCACTCCAACAAGGCCACACCTCCCAATGTGCCACTCCCTGTGAGCCTATGGGGGCCATTTTTATTCAAACCACCACAGTACTGGACTTCCACCACCATATCTAGTCTCCAAATTTCTCTTAGCCACATATATTTTGGGTTTACCCTGGTCAGCTGACCCACTTGAAGGTGTCAACCTATGTATGGTGTGTGGCATGCTATCTCTGTGTAAACAGGCCAGAGGCATAACCAGGAAGTTATGTTTCAATTTTCTTATGTATGCATGTATGCCTGGAACCCACAAGGAACTTCCTGCCTCAGTTTCCTCGTGCAGGATTACAAGCATGAGCCAGCCACTATGCTCAGTTTTAAATTCTCTTAAAAAATCGTCTCTCGATTTTTTTTTTGTTGTTGTTGTCTTTGTTTTTGAAGACAGGGTTTCTCTGTGTAGCTTTGCGCCTTTCCTGGAACTCACTTTGTAGACCAGGCTGGCCTCGAACTCACAGAGATCCGCCTGCCTCTGCCTGCCAAGTGCTAGGATTAAAGGCGTGCGCCACCACCGCCCGGCTGAGGTTTATTTATTTTATGTGTGAGAGTGTTTTGCCTTCTTCTATGTCTCTGTAAACCTGGTGTAGTGACACACACCTTTAGTCCCATCATTTAGGACCGTGGTTCTCAGCCTATCTCTGGGGTAAAATGACTAT
Organism: Peromyscus maniculatus bairdii; assembly: GCF_049852395.1. Classification (NCBI taxonomy): domain Eukaryota; kingdom Metazoa; phylum Chordata; class Mammalia; order Rodentia; family Cricetidae; genus Peromyscus; species Peromyscus maniculatus. The sequence goes on along the minus strand of NC_134859.1, from coordinate 93,931,147 downwards.
GTCGGTCACACATCATATCAGAATTTACATTACAATTCATAACAGCAAAATTGTAGTTATGAAGTAGCCACGAAAGTAATTTTATGGTTGGGGGTCACCACGACATGAGGAACTGTATTAAAGGGTTGCAGCATTAGGAAGGTTGAGAACCGCTGCCTTAGGAGGTGGAGGCAGGAGGACCAGAAATTCAGTTATCTTCAGCTGTATGAGCTAGAGACACTATAGGCCACATAAAACTCCAACTTGAAAAAAAAAAAAAAAAGAAGTGGTTTCGAGTCTTCCCCATCTGGTGACACCCCAGAACCCACTAAACGGCCAACACCAGCTGGCCACAGCACGGCGAGTTTTAATTAAAGATACCTATTTTGGGTAATGACCATTTTTTTAAAGCTTGTTTTTATTCCCTAACATGCTTTCTGAACCCATGGCCTAGGGACACTCTCTGTGAGCTCTGACTCCAGCCTCAATACATACACATTTTTGTTAGTGGTACCGGGGTTGAGCCCAGACCATTGTGCAGGCTAGGCAGGCATGCTGAACTGCATCCCGGCCCTCTCTCAATACATGCATTTATATTTATTTATTTATTCATTCATTCATTCATTCATTTACTTACCTATTTACTCATTCATTCATTTGAGATTTTAGCATTTCCCTGGCTTGCCTGAAACTTACTATTGTAACCTAGACCGGCCTTGAACTTGCTGTAATCCTACTGTTCTCTCTCTCATTTATTTATTTTTACTTGAGATGCGACTCACTTGAGACATAGTCTCACTCTGGGACCTGGGCTGGCCTTGAGCTCATAGCAATCCTCCTGCCTCAGCCTTCCAAATGCTGGGGTTTCCAGATGTTAGTCCCCACATCTGACCAATACTCTACCTTACTTTTGTGTAATGTGGTCTGTACTTTTCCACAGTGTCTTGAAAACAGTTACTAGAGAAAACATTTTAAATGTAAAAAAGGGAAAAAATGGGAGAAAAGAGGGAGAGAGAGGGGGGGAAAGGAGGAAGGAAAGGAGAGGAGAGGCAGAGGAGGGTAACGGGAAAGGGGAGAGAACGAAGCGACGGCTAGAGCCCCGCTGGTCCCATGAGGTCTGGAGCGACCTGGGCCTGTCTGACTTTAGGATGGAGAGTCACTGTTTCTTAAGCAACTACTGTGTACCACATTGTACTGCATGCTTTCTGGCCACTCTCCTATACTTCTTTTCTTGTTTGTTTGTTTGGTTTTTGAGATAGTTTCTTTGTGTAGGCCTCTCCTAGAACTAGCTCTGTAGACCAGGCTGGCCTCGAACTCATATTGGTTCACCTGCCTCTGCCTCCTGAGTGCTGGAATTAAAGCCATGTACCAGCACTGCCCGCCTATGAATTCTTTTTTTTTTTTTTTTTTTTTTTTTTTTTGGTTTTTCAAGACAGGGTTTCTCTGTGTAGTTTTGCGCCTTTCCTGGAACTCACTTTGTAGACCAGGCTGGCCTCGAACTCACAGAGATCCATCTGGCCCTGCCTCCCAAGTGCTAGGATTAAAGGCGTGCGCCATCACCGCCCGTCGAATTTTTTTTTTTTAAGGACTTATTTTGTGTGGTGTGTATGTGTGTGTGTGCAGGGGGCGGTATTTGTGTGGTGTGTATGTGTGTGTGGTGTGTGTATAGTGTGTGTGTGTGTGTGTGTGTGTGTGTGTGTGTGTGTGTGTATATCCATGTGTCCACCTCTTGATGATGCTGTTTCCATGGTAACAATGTCTGCTTTGCCTTTAGCTTTCACCATTAACAGCATCCACATGGAAAGCCTGCCAGCCTGGGAGGTATCGAACGGGCACAACCTGACCCTGAAGTGCCTTGTGGATATCAGCACCACCTCGAAAGTCAGGCCCCAGCACCTGGTGCTGTTCTATAAGGACGATGTGCTGGTGTACAACGTCTCCTCCAGGGAGCACACAGAGAGCTTCTTTATTCCCCAGGCTCGGGCCTTCCACGCAGGGAGGTACAAATGCACCGTGATCCTGAACAACAAGGAGAAAACCACTCATGAGTACCAGGTGTTGGTGAAAGGTGAGTCCTGGGATTTGTATGTGGACAACACGAACGGCAGCTGAGAAGGGACAGTCACGCTGGCTTTCCTTTCCATCCCGCATCACCCTCCCACTCACTACCTGGCATTCTTCTATCCTGAAAATATAGGCTTTAGCAACACTCCCCTTGTGGGAGGGCGTTCCTGACTTCTTGCTTTTGGATGCTTCCCCCCACCCCCACCCCGTCCCCGCGGGAACACCCTTCTCCACCCTTACCTCACAGACTACACTGTCCCCTTCTTTCCTCAGGACTCTACTCAATGACTTGTTCCCCCCCCCAAACAAACTCTCCCGACAGCCCCTGGGCTGGCCTCAAACTAAGACCTAGGAACAATCCTCCTGCCTCAGTCTCCTGCAAACTGGGGTTGCAGGCGTGTGCCCCCACACCCAGCTCCTGAGTTACTTCTCTAGAGTTTTCTCAACTGAGCTGATTTCTCCTAGGGTGCCAGTGCTTACAGCTTTTATGCCCCTCTGGCCTCAGTAATGTCCATTTGTAGGAAAGCCACTGTGCTATGCCACTGTGAGTCTGGAGTGGTAGTACACACCTTTATTCAGGAGGCAGAGGCAAGTGGATCTCTGTAAGTTCAAGGCCAGCCTGGTCTATGGAGCTAGTTCCAAGAAAGACTGGGCAGTTACATAGAGAAACCCTGTAGAAAAACAAACAAGACACTGGACTGTGCAGTCTGTCTCCTGGGTTACCACATGGGCAGGTCCTATTCTGAACTTCAGAATCAGGGGCCACAGAGGTGGCTCAGAGGGTTCAAGTGTCTGCTGTCAAATCTGATGACCTGAGTTCAGTGCCCTGGACCCCTATGGTGGAAGGAGAAAACTGACTCCCAAAACTCCTGCAGCATCCTCTGACCTCCACATGCGCACTAGAGCACTCTTGGGACCACACACAACACCAAACAAATACTAGATAAAATGTAATAAAAACATTAAACTCGACGGGCGGTGGTGGCGCACGCCTTTAATCCCAGCACTCAGGAGGCAGAGCCAGGTGGATCTCTGTGAGTTCGAGGCCAGCCTGCTCTACAGAGCGAGATCCAGGACAGGCACCAAAACTACACCGAGAAACCCTGTCTTGAAAAAAAACAAAAACACAAAAACCCATTAAACTCTGGAGTCCTCCTGAGTGCAATGAAGTGACAAGGCAGCCCGTCAGGGACATGGAGAGGGGCTAGTCAGAGGTGTCGCATGGGTAGAGTGCACAGCCCCCAGCCCAGTGGTGGACCACATAGACAGCTGTATGATGCACAGTGTTTCGGTCCATGATGAACAACTCAGACAATAGCAGACCCATGGGATGTATCACCTGGTGATGTTATGCCACCTTAATCCGGGTAAATTTACTCCTGGGATGACATCACCTAACAGCATTTACCAGGCTGTCTTAGTTGTTATGAGACTCATGACTGTTTCTCACACATCTACTTTTGGGGGCTATGAAATTTCAAGAGAGATTACATCTGTCCTATTTTCTATACCCTGGGTGAAGAACCAGGCTTGTAGTAGGCATTCAGGAAATTATAACACTAGTTGGGAAGATGGCTTGGTCAGTAAACTGCCTTCTACTCAGACAGAAGACCTGTGTGTAGTCCCAAGTGTGTGCATGCCCGGCCTGGCATATACTTGTAATCCTGGAGCTGGGTGGGATGCAGACAGGAGGATCCCTGGGGGAGTTGGGGGAGCAGACAGGAGGATCCCTGGGAGGAAGGGGGGCAGACAGGAGGATCCCTGGGGGAAGGGGGCATACAGGAGGATTCCTAGGGGGAGGGGGCAGACAGGAGGATCCCTCGGGTTTACTAGTCAGCCAGCCTGGTTGAATCAGTGAGATCTAAGTTCAATGAGAAATCTCTAAAAGTAAGGTGAGGAACAACTGAGGAGGATGCCCAACATTGGCCCGTGGCCTCCACACACACAGACACACAGACACACAATTAAAACATCAGCTGTAGTAATATCATTATATACTGACTTTTTAAATAAAATTTTTCGAGACAGGGTCTCTCTGTGTAGCCCTGGCTGTCTTGAAACTCACTCTGTAGCCCAGGCTGGCCTCAAACTCGCAGAGATCCGCCTGCCTCTGCCTCCCAAGAGCTGGGATGAAAGGTGTGCGTCACCACACCAGGCTTCTTTCTTTTTCAACTGTACCAGTTGTGAATCTAATTGCCCTACCTGTGGAAGGGGATTGGAAACCATCAGGAATACCAATCTATTATATTTTTAAAGTGCCCAGTACAGTGCCAGGCACACACATGTCCAGTGATTACCTGGGGCAGCTGAGTGAGTGTTCAGGAATAAAAGGCCCCCGGGCTGATGAGCCACCGTGACAGATAAAGGAGACTGGGCCATTAGGAGCACCTGATCCTAACTGCACTTTCTCACTCTCCAAAGGTGTGCCCAATCCCACCGTGACACTGGACAAAAAGGAGGTGACGGAAGGTGGGCTTGTGACCGTCAATTGTTCCGTGAAAGAAGAAAAGCCACCGATTTATTTTGAGATTGAAAAAGTAGAACTGGATACAAAAATTGTCAAGCAAAAGAGACAGAAGACGTCGTTCCTGAATTTCGTGCTGATGGACTTCCTCATTGAGGAGCAGGACCACGTGCTGGTGTTCCGCTGTCAGGCTGGGATCTTTTCCGGGTCCGGACTGCAGACCTCAGAATCCACCAGGAGTGAATACGTTACTGTGCGGGGTCAGAATCCTGATCTCCTTATAGTCTTTGTGGTGACAGGTTGCATATAGCAAAAAGGAGCCCAGAGTCAGAGAAGCTGAGCCGTCGTTTGGGGTGGCTGTTCTCAGAATTTAAAACCTGGTAGTGCTGGCAAAGGCAGGAGGATCTGGAGTTCAAGATCAGCCCTCAGCTGTGAGATGCTTTCTCCCCAGAGCCAAATAAATAAATAAAATTAATTAAAAGAAATAAGCCAGAGAGAGAAGAACAGCAGCTGGGTGTGATGGTTCCTGTAATTCCCATCTACTCAGGGCTCAGGAGGATTGAAAGTTCAAGGCTGGTCTCAGCTGTAGAACAAGTTCAAGGCCAGTCTGGGCAACTTAGTAAGACCCTCTCTCAAAATAAAATGAAAGAGAGAACTGGAGATACAGCTAAGTGGTAGAACATTGGACTAGCATTTAGGAGAACCTGAATCCATTCATGGAGGGGGGAGTGGGGGGAAGGAGCCAAAGAACCCCATTTACTGGGAGAGAGCTCAGTTGTTAAACGCATATAAAGCTGGGTATGGTGGTGCACGCTTGTAATCCCAGCCCTGGGGAGCAGAGACGGACAGATTCCTGACACTCCATGATTACGAAGCTTAAGCTAGTTATCAAGCCCCAAGCCAAGGAGAGGTCCTGTCTCAAAAGAACAAGGCAAATGGGGCTGGAGAGATGGCTCAGTGGTTAGGCACACAGACTGCTCTTCCGGATGGATTCCTAGCACTCACATGGTGGCTCACAACCATCTCTAACTCCAGTTCCAGGCATCTGATGCTCTCCTCTGGGCTTCAAAGGCAGCAAGCATGCATGTAGTACACAGACATATATAGTTTTTTTGTTTTTTTGCTTGTTTGTTTTTTTTTTTCGAGACAGGGTTTCCCTGTGTAGCTTTGTGCCTTTCCTGGAATTCACTCGGTAGCCCAGGTTGGCCTCGAACTCAGAGATCCGCCTGACTCTGCCTCCCAAGTGCTGGGATTAAAGGCGTGCACCACCACCGCCCGGCATTTTTTTTTTTTTTTAAGAAGAAAAAAAAACAAAACAAAATAAAAGATATACCAGTGTCTGAGAAATGATATCTGAGGTAGACTTCTGGCCTTCACACACACACACACACACACACACACACACACACACACACACACACTGGAAACCCCCACCCCAACCACTGACACACACACACACACACACAGTTCCTCCCACACAAATATTAGAGCAGGCACTGCCCAGGTTTGAACTTGAGTCCAACTGACTTATCGTCTACTTTCTTGCAGAGTCCTTCTCTAATCCCAGGTTTCAAGTGACACCTCCTGGACCTATCATAGAAGGAGACCAGCTCGACATTAAGTGCACAGTTCAAGTGACACACTTGCTCCAGAAATATCCAGAAATCATAATCCAAAAGGACAAGACTATTGTGGCCGCCTCCACAGAGAAGAATGAGGCCATCTACTCAGTCATGGCCATGGTGGAGAACAGCGGCCATTATACCTGCAAAGTGGAGTCTAGCCGCATCTCCAAGGTCAGCAGCATCGTGGTCAACATAACAGGTAGGGATGCTGAGGAAGAAGCCTGGCAAGTGGTGGGCTCAAGAGGCCATTGTGGCTGGGCGAAGTCCCGCATGTCCGTAATGCCAGCGTTCGGGAGGCCAAAGCAGGAGAGTCATGAGCTCGAGGCTAACCTGGGTTTCTAGGGAGACCCTGTACTACAATCCAGGGTGGCCAATGGGAGTGATGCCTTTTCTACCCCTGGTTGTCTTGGGTGTGTTTAGGCTGGGCGTTGGGGCTTGTGGGAAAGAGTCGGCGTACAGCAGTCGGCTGTGGGTGGCTGAGTTCTGGTGCTGGCACTGACTCAACCCTGATACGCTCACTACTTCTGTGCCGAACTCTTGAACCTGCCTCAGTTGTGTGAGATGATGCAATGGGATGGGATGGTGCTTGTAGGACGTCACAACGTTTAAATGAGATAGCTGTGGTCTGCATTCAGTGAGTATTAGCTATTATCTCTACAGGTACATAGCTTTCCTCTCTGACAAACTCATCTTCCCCCTCCCCGCCCCCTAGACAGGGTTTCTCTGAGTTATAGTCTTGACTGTCTTGGAATTCACTCTGTAGACCAGGCTGGCCTCGAACTCACAGAGATCCCCCAGCCTCTGCCTCCCGAGTGCTGGGATCAAAGGTGTGTGCCACCACTGCCTGGCCTAACCTTTTTATTTTGTTTTGTATGGATGGATGTTTTTTGCCTACAAGTAAGTCTGTGCACCACTTGTATGCTTGGTGCCCATGAAGGCTGGAAGAGGGTGCAGGGCATCCTAGAACTGGAGTTATAGTTGGGAGTTACCATGTGGGCGCTGGGAATCAAACCTGGGTCCTCTGCAAGAGTAGCCAGTGCTAGGCTGGGCAGTCGTGGCACACACCTTTGATCCCAGCACTCAGGAGGCAGAGACGGGCAGATCTTTATGAGTTTGGGGCCGGCCTGGGCTACAGATTGAGTTCCAGGAAAGAAAGGGTTCAAAACCACACAGAGAAACCCTGTATCCAAAAAAAAATGAGTAGCTAGTGCTCTTAAATGCTGAGCCCACACTCCAGCCCAACCTCTTTTTCTAAAAGATTTTTAATGGGCATGGTGGCACATACCTTTAATCCCAGCACTTGGGAGGCAGAGGCAGGTAGGTCTCTATGGGTTTGAGGTCAGCCTGGTCTACATAGTGAGTTTCAGAACAGCCAGAGCGACATTGTAACACCCTGTCTCAAACAAACAAACAAACAAACAAACAAACAGATTTTGAAGAAGAACTTATGTATGTCTGTTTGTATTTATGTATGCCATGTGTGTTCAGGTGATGTTGAGACCAGAGGCTGTCAGACCTCTTGGAACTGGAGTTACAGGTGGTTGTGAGCTCCTTATTTGTGTGCTGGGAACCGAACCCAGGTCCTCTGCAAGAGCAGTAAATGCCCTTAACCACTGAGCCATCTCACCATTTCCTCCCAGTTTTTAAAGACGAGATCTCATAGTAGCCAAGGCTGGCCTTGAATTTACCGTGTAGTGCATTTTGGCCTTGAACTCCGGATCCTTCTGCCTCCACCGTCCAAGTGCTGGGATTTCAGGCCTGCACCACCATGCCCAGCAGCATAGTTTAGTAAAGAAAAGCAGTGACAGTCTCCCACTGTTGAATGCCATGTGATGGATTTGTATGGGTTTTTAGTTCACGCTCATCTCAATCCTAGGTGTCATGAGACACATTGTATGACATGGAGACTTAGACTGGAATGTTAGCAACTAGCCTCATGATTGCAAAGTCACCCAAGTGGCAGAACAAGAGATAATCCCTAGGCCTGGTTAGATTGCCGACCCAATGCATTTTAAAGCTCTCTCAGACTTCTTTTTTTTTTTTCTTTTTTCAAGACAGGGTTTCTTGTAGCATGAATCTTAAAAGTTCTTATTAATGAAGTCAAACCTGAGCCAGTTATTGGGGTGAACACTAGAAGATCAGAGAGACAGAACAAGCCACAGCTAACCTCACCTGGCCAACTTCTCAGCTGGTCTTGTTTCCTCAGACTGGAAGCTTCTGTGTCCTCATCCCAATGGCTCTCAGCTGAACTGCTGCTTGAAAGCCTGAAGCTTAACCAGCCACATGCTTAACCAGCCAAATGCTTCTAGTTTCTGGTCCTCATGCCTTATATATCTTTCTACTTCCTGCCATCACTCCCTGGGATTAAAGGCTAGCTTTCTGGGATTAAAGGCGTGAGTCACCATTCTTGGCTGTATCCTTGAACTCATGGGTTTCATTTCTGCCTCTGGAATGCTAGGATTAAAGGCGTGTGCTAACACTGCCTAACTTCTTTGTTTAATATTGTGGCTGTTCTATCTCTAACCCCAGATAAATTTACTAGGGTGCACAATATTTTGGGGAACACAATACCACCACAGTTTCTCTGTGTAGTTTTGGTGCCTGTCCTGGATCTCACTCTGTAGACCAGGCTGGCCTCGAACTCACAGAGATCTGCCTGGCTCTGCCTCCCAAGTGCTGGGATTAAAGGGCCCAGCTCTCTCACACTTCTAACCCTTGGACCTGGCTTCATTTCTCTAAAATACTTACCACTAAAAATATCCTTACTTACCTTGTTTGCTGTGTGTATTCAGCCACTAGAGTGTTAGCTGCTGAGGGCAGAGACCTTCACTCTTGTGCTCAATGCTATATTCTTAACTCCCAGCCCATTAGGAATGTAGCACTATTGTTAGATGGAGGACTGGGCTGAGCCATGTGCTTTAGTGTTTCTAAGGACAAGGTCAGCTCTTCTCGGTTCTCCATTGAAAGTCTTTGTTCATACATGAGTTCACCCATTCATTCAATAACTTCCTCCAAACCCCTAAGTGTCAAGCTCCAAACGTGCAGTCACAGCCACTGTCCCCTGTATTCCAGGTAGGCAGGTTGTCAACTGGCCAACTGAGGGATTAGCATGACATAGTAGAGCTGTTGTAGGGTGTGAAGTCACCTGCTAGCAATTTAGTGAGATATTTATTTATTTGTTTATTTTTGAGACATTACCCTCATGTAGCCCTGGGAACTCCCTATGTAGACCAGGCTGGCCTAGAACTCACAGAGATCTATCTGCCTCCCTCTGCCTCTTGAGTGCTGGGATCAAAGGTGTGCTCCCTCATGCCTGGAGTAGATTTATTGATAATGACAAATATTTGGAGTGCTCTTAATAAGGTATACATTCTTTTGTTAGAGAAGAAAAACTATTAATTCATCATATATACTGGACACATTCTGTATGCTGGGCTGGTTATTAAGAATGGAGAGCACTGGGCAGTAGTGGTATATGCTTTTAATCCCAGCACTCAGGGAGGCAGAGACAGGTGGATCTCTGTGAGTTCAAGGCCAGCCTGGTCTACAGAGTGAGTTCCAGGATAGCCAGGGCTACAGAGAAACCCTGTCTCCGGGGGTGAGGTGGGGAAGAGCTAGCAGGCTTTGCCTTTGAGGACTTCAGATACAAACAGGCCAGCTTTGGCAGCCATATTGAACTTTCAAATGCTGTCTAAAATACTTTCTCCCTAGTCAACCGCCTAGGACTACTTCCTTCCAGGACTGGTCCCTTAATTCCCCCAAGGTGAAGTTAGGTTTCCTCTCTGTGAGCTCTGCCGCAGACACTACTCCGGAACTGAGCACCAGGGATAAGTTCTTTGAAGCTGGACTGTATCAGGGGCACTGTTATCTCCCCAGTGCCCAGCAAAGGGTCTTCCCTACAGTCAGTACTCGTGGAAGCCAGGCATAGTGGTGCCCACCTGTTCTCCCCACACCAGGGAGATGGAGCTGGGGGGCTGGGGGTTCAAAGTCAACCTAGGCAACTTGAGACCTGTCTCAAAGAGTGAATGAACAAATGGATGAGTCAATTCCCGTAGACGGAAATGTAAGAAGCGTCTGCAATGAGACCTCAGGTCAAGAGTGAGCCCTGGCTCTTTTCTCAGAGCTGAGGACCGAGCCCAGGGCCTTGCGCTTGCTAGGCAAGTGCTCTACCACTGAGCTGAATCCCCAACCCCGAGCCCTGGCTCTTTAAAGCCATGCCCATTGGGCATGTGAACGGCATGTGAGGAAGCTGTTTGGCAGGCTGGTAGGAGTCGATTCTGCTGAGAGGAGCTGGACCGCAAGCGTCTCCAGGCAGTGGATTGAGGTGGTAACCAGACCTGTCTCCCTCCTTTCCCACCTGATGTTCTTCAGAGCTGTTTCCCAAGCCCACGCTGGAATTCTCCTCCAATCGTCTGGACCAAGGGCACATTTTGGATCTGTTCTGCTCTGTCCCGGGCACACCTTCAGCCAACTTCACCATCCAGAAGGAGGGGATGGTCTTGTCTCTGAGTCAGAATTTCAGCAAGGTTGCCGAGGAGAGGGACAGTGGGGTATACAGCTGTACCGCAGGCGTGGACAAAGTGGTCAAGAGGAGCCGCTCGGTACAGATCCAAGTGTGCGGTGAGTGTGTCCCCAGCTCCTCAGATGCACCATGGTGGGGTAGGAGCAAGGAGCGGATGGCCAGCCGTCCCCAGTGCGGTCCCAAAGGCTGGCCAGACTCAGGTAGGCTGAGAACTCCAGGAAGGGCCAACAAATGGCTTAATGGGTAAAGATGCTTGCTGTTAAGCCTGACAACCTGAGTTCAATCCCTGTGACCCACATAGTTGAAGCAGAGAAACAATTCCTACAAGTTGTCCTCTGACCTCCATATTCATTCTGTATGTGCGTGCGCAACACACAAATAAATAAATAAATAAATAAATAAATAAATAAATAAATAAATAAATGTAAAAAACTTTAAAGGGGAAAGACTGGTAGGAAAGGGAGTCAAACAGAACAAGTGTGCATCCCCGCCTGGAGAACCGAGGAGAAGTAGGCTCGACCAAGTGAAGGACTCTTGTGACGGCTGCTGTCGTGGACTTAGAATTGGGAGGATTCTGGTTTGGGGAGTGGGCACCCACTCAAGTCAGGGAGGAGACACATCCACACCCTGGCTGTCCAGAGAGTACAGGGTAGAACCAAACTGCTCAGACCTGTTTAGGAGGCATAGTAGTACACAACCATAATCCTGATACCCAGGAAGTTGAGACTGAGATTACTGTGAGTTCAAGACCAGCCTGGACTACGTAGCAGGGGTCTGTCTCAACCCTCCCTGACTCCCAATGTAAAAGACCTTGTATTTAAAAAAGAAGGCCGGGCGGTGGTGGCGGCACCGCACACCTTTAGTCCCAGCACTTGGGAGGCAGAGCCAAGCAGATCTCTGTGAGTTCAAGGCCAGCCTGGTCTACAGAGCGAGATCCAGGACATGCACCAAAACCACACAGAGAAACCCTGTTGTAGATATAACCAATCGTCTTATTAAAATAAGAAACACAGAGCCAATGTAAAAGAGAAAGCCGAGAGGTCAGAGCTCAGAGATAAAATCTTACCTCCTGCAGTGCTCCTAGCTTCCCCGAGAGAGCTACTTCCTGTTTGTCTGTGTTTAAATAGTCTTTCTGTTCTGCCTTCTCATTGGTTGTAAACCCAACCACATGACTGCCTCATCACTGCCTGTAAGTACCGCCCTCCAGGTCTTAAAGGCATATGTCTCCAATACTGGCTGTATCCCTGAACACACAGAAATCTACCTAGCTATTCTAACCACCACGCTCTTGCTATGGCTCTAATAGCTCTGACCCCAGGGCAACTTTATTTATTAACATAAAATTAAAATCACATTTCAGTACAAATAAAATATCACCATATTTCCCCTTTTCTATTTTAATAAAAAGAAAAAAGACAAAAGGTTATAACTAACAAAAGAAAAACTATATACAAAAGTACAATAACTATATACAATATATACAAGTAACAAATACCTAAACGATGTCTAGTCCATTTGTATTTGACAAATCAGAGAAAATAATTCCCTTATCTATCCTATTTTAGTAAGTCCAAAATGTATCTAATTCACTTTCTATCCTAATTAATCTTCAACTATAACTAACTAATCTTCAACTCCCTCAGAGACCCAAGAAGGAAATAATATTAGCTAACAAAAATAAAAACAGGAAGTGCACAAAAGCAACTTCCAAAAATTTTGTGAGTTGACAGAAACAGCCAGCTGCCTGGACAGTCACCTGAGGTTTCTCCACAGTGTTGGGGCATCATCTTCAGCCTATAGGCTTATCGTATCTGACAGACTCATTTGTGAAGTAGGTTGTACACAAGGTCAACAGTTCAACCTCACATTGGGTGAGAGTAGTCCATGTACCAGAAACACCTGAATTCCACTAGTGTCATGTCATGATTCAGGATTTTAAATTCTGGAAATTGTTGACGGTTTTTGAATTCAGCTGTCCATTCTTCTTGGCTGTGTATATATGGCTTCATCTCAGCATCCCCTTCTTCTCCACATCCCTCTATTAAATGCCAGTCTACTATTGAGAGGCTTGAGCTTTCAATTCGAGGCAAGACCCTGTCTTGAAAAAAAGAAAGAAAGAAAGAAAGAAAGAAAGAAAGAAAGAAAGAAAGAAAGAAAGAAAGAAAGAAAGAAAGAAAGAAAGAAAAGCTGAATGATAGTGGTGCATGCCTTTAATCCCAGCACTCAGTAGACAAAGGCAAGAGGATCTCTGAGTTCGAGGCCAGCCTGGTCTACAGAGTGAGTTCCAGGACAGCCAGGGCTAAACAGAGAAACCCTGTCCTGAAAAACTAAAACAAAAAAAAAAAAAAAAAAAAAGAAGAACCTGCAGGTCGGCATGTCCCACCACACTAGCTCTTCCACCTCCGTTCTCCTATCCCCTCCTCCTCCTCTCTCCTCATTCTCCCTCACTTCTTCCCCTCCTCCTTCTGAGATAGGGCAGGGTTACACTATGTAGCCCAAGCCAGCCTTAAACTTGCAGTCTCCCTGCCTGCCCACCCAGGTGTGGAATTATAAGTATGTTCTTCCACCCCCGACTTTATATCATTATTTTGCTTATAGAAATTAGATTTAAAATTTTTTTTTGATCTTTTGACACATGGTCTCACTATGTAACCCTGGCTGGCCTCGAACTCACAAATCTCTTCCTGTCTCCACTGCCTTAGTGCTGGGAATTGAACTCAAGACCTTACACATGCTAGGCAAATGCTCTAATGCTGGGCTACATCCCCATCTGTCTAAAATAGCTTGTTTTCTCCCTTGTTACCAAATGCACACACATAGACAGCATTGCCTGGCAGCCTTATAGGAGCTCCTTAAAGATGAATAAGGCAGGCAGGTAGGCATTTGAAATCATGATCTCGATGGAGAAAGCCAAACCCAGAGTCTGCAAAAGGAAGGCTGAGTTGTTTCTGTTTTATTTGGATTGTTTTTCTCTGTTGTTCTAGAAATGCTCTCTAAGCCTAGGATTTTTCATGATGCCAAGGCTGAGATCATAAAAGGACGTCCCATCACCATCAGCTGCCAGTCAACAAACGGAACTGCACCTGTCACTTACTACCTTATGAAAGACACAAACATCTTCCAGAATCTCATGATGAACTCCAATGACCCAGCAGCATTCACAGATACGCCCACCAAAGATGTGGAATACCAGTGCAGAGTGGATAATTGCCATTCCCACCCTGAGTTGCACAGCGAGATCCTGAGGGTGGAGGTGATAGGTAAGCTGTTGGGCTGTGAGAAGCAAGAGAGGGGTTTTTAACGGGCTGGAAGGTTGGGAGTCTCTTAGGGATTGTGGGGAACAGGGATGGTACCTGTGCATCCCACAGAGCAGATCAAAGCAGAGCCACACCCTAGCAAGTGGGTCTGGGAAATATCTGGGGGCTCTTCGCATGGCCATTGGAATCCCTTTTGACCTTTCAAGTGACAGCTGACTCCCCTGGGAAGGGAAGGCGGCTGGATTTAAGGAACTGCTGGTGTTGTGTACTTGGGCTTTTTTTGGTTTTTGCGCCTTTTTGGGTGAATAGAGTGCCACCTCCAAGAGCCGCAGGCCAGAACTCTTTTCTGCTGTTGACCTGGGCAGAACATCTGGGTCCCACAGGAAACCTGCAGCAGGCAGGGTTTTAGACCCTTGGCTCATGGGAATCGCCTGGGATTCTCACCGTGGTCTTGGGGATGGATCTCTTTACCTCCGCGTCTGACGTGTGCCTTTGAGTGGCCTTTGCAGTGAGTAGCACTGCTTACCTTTGCTCTGAGCCCTGTTGAGAGATGCTCAACCAGCCTCCCTCCTCTTGTCCTTTGTCAGCGTCTGTTTAACAACTCTGTGTCATCAACACACAGTTTATAAACACATACTGTCTACATGTGCTGGTGTGGGCAAGAGTTGTCCCCAGGATACGGGGCAGTGAGCGAGGTAGACAGGCCTATAAGCCCAGCACTTAGAGGCAAGAAGATCCACAGTTCAAGGTTGTCCTTGGCTACATAGTGAGATCAAGGCCAGCTGGGGTTACATAAGACCAGGTCTCAGGGGAGAGAGAGAAGATGGGGGACGTAAGAGTGGGTTTGGGGAAGGTGAGCCTGGTTGCTGTGCTTTCAGCTGTTGGTGAGGAGTAGAGACTTGCAACCTCCAGACGTTAAGAAGTCAATGCAAACGCCCATGAGGAAGCCGGGTTTAAACAGAGTCAGTGTTAGTGGCTAGCGTTTACTGAGCCCTCGTCATGCATCCAGCCCGGAGTGAAGCACTGTAGCCAATTAAACCTAGTAATACTTAAAACAGCACATGGGGTTCATCATCGTTCACCCTTGGATTTGCAGTGAAGTCACTAAGACTTAAAGCTTGTACATGGTGGGTGGTAGGCCCCGGATTTGATCCCAGGCCGTCTGGCTCTTGAGACCGATTTGCCACTAATCCCTTTTGCTTCCCAGTGGGGAAGGCTGTCAGGTTTGGCAATGTGCTCAGGCCGTCTGTCCCTGTGTGGGACACCGTCATCCCAGGCCTGAAGCTTGGCTTCCTTCAGATCTTACCACCCTTTGTGTCTGTCTGCCGGCCAGTCCACTGTCATTAGTAGGGAAGGTGGCCTGGGACGATGATGATGACGTACGGACAGAATTTGAATGGTTAAAAATGCTGCTGAGGAAAGGGGGCACAGGAGGGGGTATGGCGAATTTGGCTCTCTGAGTCTCCAGGTGGGAGGGAGCCTCAGGGTTCCGGGAAGCTGTCTGGACAGGAAGCTTCTATTTAGGTTTTCCGTGCTCAGAAATAAAAGCTGAGTGTGGAGGTGAAATCCCCAAGAGTGGAGATGGAAGGGCTGGCGTAACCGCTCAGCAGGTTGAGATACCCGCCCAGCCCGATGAGCCGGGTTCAAGCCCCTGCGACCCCACATGGTGGAAGGAAAGAGTCTCACAAATTGTTCTCCGACTTCCACACGCACACCTGTGCACAGAATACATAAATCAAAACGTTATTTTTTTAAAAAGAGTGGAGTTGGAAGACTGAGGGCCAGCTTTCCAGAAAGTCCCCATTTCACTGTCAAAACCAGTAGTAAAGGAGAAAGAAGGTGAGGGAGGAGAGTCAGCTTTGGAAACAGCACAGCTGGTGAAGCCACGTCAGCAGGAGGGGCCGATGACAGTCTGGCTGTAGGAAGTTCAAACCTGGAGACCGTCTGAGGAACAAACGACCTCCTCCACTGACCTTACTCTACCATGGTCTGAGGGTCAAGTGGCTTCTCCAGTTTCTGTGAGACTAGAAATAACAACGCAGTTTCAAAAGCAGATAGGTATCTGGGGCTGGTGGCACACACCTGTAATCCCAGCACTTAGAAGACTGACACAGGAAGATCTGGAGTTCATGCAGCTACATGAGACCCTGTCTCCAAAAAAAAAAAAAGGCAGAGCGTGGTGGTGTATGCCTTTAATCTCAGCATTTAGGTAGAGGCAGGCAGATCTCTGAGTTCAAGGCCAGCCAGGGCTACATAGTGAGACCTTGTCTCAAATAAATAAATGAACAAATTAAATAAAACAGGCAGCCAGGCGGTGGTGGTGCACACCTTTAGTCCCAGCACTCGGGAGGCAGAGGCAGGCGGACCTCTGTGAGTTCCAGGCCAGCCTGCTCTACAGAACTAGTTCCAGGACAGCCAGTTCTACACAGTGAAACCCTGTCTCCAAAAAACAAACAGGCAAACAACAACAACCAAAAAACCAGAAACAATGGCAATAATAAAGAACATCTACGAAGCCAGATGGATGGAAGGCAAACTGCAGGGATCGCAGAGAAGTGGGAAATGAGGCTGTGAGAGCAAAGAGGAAAAAGGAAAGAAACCAGGATGAGTGCTGCACATCTTTGTAAGCAGGAAGACAGAGAAAAATTGTTCAAACATACGCACACGCACTCATGTGCGCACACGCACGCACACGTGCATACACATACACACACACACACACACACACACACACACACACACACACACACACACACATCTCCAAGAGAAAACACAACTTAATCTTGTAGTGCTGCTGCATGGCCAGCCATGCTCAAGAAGGGAGGATGGGGGGACATCCCTAGTGTGTAGGAAGAGTTTTTGTCAGGACTTCCGGCTCCTCAATAACCACATAGAGACTTATTATTAATTATAAATGCTCAGCCTGAATGCTTAGGCTTGTTACTAACTAGCTCTTACAACTTAAGTTAACCTGTATTTCTTATCTGTGCTCTACCACAAGGTGGTACCTTTTTTCAGCATGGCATGTTCTTCTTGCTCCTCTCTGCGTCTCACTGGTGACTTGGCTCTCCTCACCAATCCCTTTTTGTCTGCGAGTCCTGCCTAACCTTTTCCTGCCTAGCTATTGGAAGTTGACTCTTTATTAAGCCAGTGAAAGTAACAAATATTCACAATGTACAAAAAGATTATTCCACAGCATTTCTCCCTTTTTGTCTAATTAAAAAAGGTTTTAATTTTAGCATAGTAAAACTATATATAACAAAAACAGTTATCAAGTAAGAGTTGTAGTTACAATATCTAGGCTATTTATAGAGAAAATTGATTGGCAAAATTAGAGAAAAGACTCTATTATCTTTGTGAGTCTAAAGTTTTATACCTAATTTACCTTTTATCATAACTAAGGAAAACTTTAAGTCTAATTATTTAGTCTTTAACTCCATCAAAGACCCCAGAAAGGTGTAATGTTACCTAATGACAGGAACATCTGGCTGCCTGGCCAGATGTTCCTGTAATGTTGGGGCATCTGTCTTGGTCTATAGGCTTAGTATATTTGACAGACTTTTCTGAGAAGGAGAGAATTTTGAAGGACTGTCCTACTTTGGTAAACTTTAGCAGTTACCTTTCTTGCGTCCTGCTGGTCCAGTTTGGAGAGTAACTGTCAGCAATTGAGACAAGGGCAGCTTCTTTAACTAAATGGCTAGTTTTTGCCATAAAGAAAGCAAACTCTGTACAGAGTTTCTTTGATGTCCATCATCTTTTCTGAAGTAAATTGGTGCTGCCAGGAACAGATGTGTCTCACTGTTAAGAAAAATCTTATGTTATTAAAACATTTTAAATGCCATAATCTGTATTTGAATCTGTATTGAATTCTGTAATTGTATCAGGTCTTTGAAGTATTTGAAGACCATCTGTCTATCTAAATATATCTGTTTAACCTTGAAAACATATCTAATATGACTACAAGTTTGATTATTATAGATGGCTAACTACTAACCTGTATTTCTTAATACATTACATTTTTAAATGAGTTGCATAAGCACAATACCCCAAACAAGAGTAGAAACATACAGTATCACTAAACTAACTTTAAATTTGTATTTAAGTAAACCAAAATCCATACCAATGTAAAATATTTGAAATTAATAGTTGCTTTTTGGATTAAAGTAGTTACAATAATCTGCCTCTTTATCCTATCATTTCCATATACCCCCTTTTTCTTCAGAAAGATATCTTTAAGTCTAACTCCTTTGTTTAGTTGTTTTTGTTTTTTTGTTTTTTTCATGACCAATAACAACTTGTAACCAGCCTCCCTAAATAGTGACAAATATCCATAGCCCATCTCTAGACTGTTTCCTGTTGTCTGGGAGTGCCAGCGTCTTTGGGGGACCCCGAGAGAATTCAGGATAATGGTTTAGTCTTGACTGGAGTAGTCTGTGAGGCTGGACCATCTCAGCCAGCAGTCTTGAAGCTGTTCTGGATACAGAACTCTAAGGAAATTGTAACAAAGACATTTTGAGATGTTGGATAACCTGAGCCATTTGTTTTTATTGGTGTCTGGTCTCCTTGTTCTGAAAAATATATAAACTTTAAAAAATAACATACATATCTGCATTAATACAAGTATAGATTGTGCATTGTACACAAGTCAGCCAAAGATGATTTTTTTTTGTTTTATGTTTGAGCAGGTAAAATATATATTACATGTCTTATAGTTTTTCTAGGTTTATTTCTTTATGTCTTTAGCTAGGATTTTCAGGGAGTCTTCCCCAGTCAAATCTGATTCATATCAACCTGAAATGAATCCACAGCCTCTCATTTCCTGTGGAAATAAAAGCATAACCTCTCCCCCAATGTAATACAGCTTTTGACTTACATTTTGAAGTTAAGACATTTTAACAAAGCTACACAGAGAAACCCTGTCTTGAAAAACCAAAAAAAAAAAAAAAGACATTTACAAAATATATAGATTGGTTTATTTTAGCAGTTTCCACAATCCAATGACTTTCAGAAGCTATCATTTGTTTGTTCATCAGTAAGCAAAAAATTCAAAGACAACACAGTAACATGCAGGCTCTCTGTGTATTTCCTATCTCTATGTGGCTTATTCCTTTTTTTTATTATTTTACTTCTCTCTTTAAAGATTTGACTTTATTATCCTTAAGCTATTTTATGACTGCCTCTATCCTCTCTCTTTTCTCTCCCTATGCACATTTTTAAACACACTGTGTCCCATTTAGAGTTGTTGTGGGTTGTTTTGTTTTCTTGTTTTTTTTTTTTTTTTTCTCTTCTGGGTCTGTCTTTACTGAGTATCTGAAGTGTTCTCTGACTGTATGAGATGAATTTTAAGCTGGTATGTCAGCTACCAGCATGGCTCAGCTCAGTGGATGGCTCTAGCACATGGAGGCTGGCAGCTGGCTCCACCCTGCAGGCAGCTGTAGGGAGATGCATCTCTGTAGTGCAGCTGGCATGAGACTGTGAGACTAGGAAGCCACCTTTGGCTCCATTTTTGTGTATTTGGAAACTTTTAAAATAAGATTTCTTAGGTTTTATGTGAATATATGTTGCCCCACAGTGGGCACCGTGTATAGGTAGAATTTTTCATTAGGACTGCTGATGAAATAACCACAATAACCACACAGAGACTTATTATTAATTATAAATGCTTGGCCAATACTTTAAGCTTGTTACTAATTAGCTCTTACAACTTAAAGTAACCCATATTTCTTATCTATACCGCTATACCACGTGATGGTAACTTTTTTCACCATGGCATATTCATCTTGCTTCTCTCTGCATCTCACTGACAACTTTACCCTCCTTCTTCCCCACATTCTCTTTTTGTCCACAAGTCCTTCCTAACCTTTTCCTGCCTAGCTATTGGCCAGTCAGATCTTCATTAAACCAATGAGAGTAACAAATATTCACAGTGTGCAAAAAGATCGTTCCACATCACTAGTGTTTTGGGTTTTATCAATGAATGAGGACAGGAAGTATCTGTCATTGTCTTTTAGGGCTAAACAGGGAAGGGACCATGTGGGAGTGGGGAGCAGAGGATTCAAGTCCTAGGATGGTAGAAAAGTTGACAAGGAGAAGTGGCTTTTCCATGTTCCTTTGTTCCTTCTCTGTTCAATTCCCTTCCCCTCCCTCCCGGGTTCTATGTGACAGGGTCTTTTTATGTCTCTATGTTGCATGCTGGCCTGGAACATGCAATCCTTCTGTTCCCATCTCCCAAGTTCTGGGGTCACAGGTATATACCCCATACTTGCCTCTGCCCTTCTCTGCTCAGGGCTAATCCTTTGCCTGCTTTCCAGCCCCGGTGCATGAAGTTACGATTTCTATCCTGTCGAGTAATGAGGTGCAGTCTGGGGATGACATGGTACTTCGATGCTCTGTGAAAGAGGGCACTGGCCCAATCACGTTCAAGTTTTTCAAAGAAAATGAGGACAGACCCTTCCACGAAATCATCCTGAATGCCACGCAAGCGTTTTGGATCGGGAAACAAGCTAGCAAGGAGCAGGAGGGGCAGTATTATTGCACAGCCTCCAACAGAGCCAGCCTGACATTGGCCAGCCCCCGAAGCAGTTCTCTTACAGTCAGAGGTGAGTCCAGGCCTCACCAGCAAGGTGCAATATGGGGGCCTCCCAGGGGATGGAAGCACACACGCTCCTTGTAAAAGGGAGAGGAGTGGAGACTAGCTCATTTGAGTCAAGGCTAAGAGACCAACGTCTAGCCAGGCGTGATGGCGCACACCTTTAATCCCAGCATTCCGGAGGCAGAAGCAGGTGGATCTCGGTGAGTTCGAGGCCAGGTGAGTCTGAGGCCAGCCTAGTCTACAAATCAAGTTCCAGGACAGCCAGAATTGTTACACAGAGATACCCTGTCTTGGGGAAGAGAGAGAAGGAGGGAGGGAGAGAGAGTGAGAACAATGTCTGATTAGTTACAGTTGGCAGAAGCCTACTCATATGAACTGGCGTGGAAAAAGCGATGATTAGCTATAAGGAACTGAAATATTTTATCCAGTTCCAATTCCAAGTATCTAACAGAGAGACACCAGATGTCCGTTTGTGAACAAGCTGTGTCCAAACACAGACATGTTTATAGGAGCCCAACTGTGTGCTTGACTGGGAGAGTTCTATAGAGACGGAGGAGGATGGAAAGGACACCCCAAATGGAGCCACATCTCAGCAAAATTGGCTTGGTGCCTTCTTGAAGACTATAGCTGACCTTGGCTTCTAGCAGAAACCACCATCTCTGCACTGGCTGAGGGCAGATCCCTTGCAGGCCGCCGCCAAAGCAAGATGCTATTTACAGGGATCGCAAAAAAAAAAAAAAAAATGGGTCTGCTCTGCTGCTTAAGTCTGCTGGTATTTCTTGCTGTCAGGAGAAAAACATGTCTTTCCTTTCTCCTCCCCCACTTCCAGTCTTTCTTGCTCCGTGGATAAAAGGGCTCATTGCCGTGGTTGTCATTGGAGTGGTCATCGTCGCCTTGATAGTTGCAGCCAAATGCTACTTCCTGAGGAAAGCCAGAGGTGAGCACATATCCAAGAATGGCAGATGTCATTCTTGCCAGGAAACTGGCCATGGCTACGAAGCATCCCGGAGGAGGCTAAGGAGGCACCCATGGATTCTCCTTCTTGGGATGTCACTTTGATAACTCAAGGTTCTGGCTTTGGTGGGTGTGAAGCTTTTGTGCCCATGAAAGTGGGTACTTGTCTAGTTGGGGGGAGCTAGATGACATTATGTCTAGTGTAGTCAAAAGAAACTATTTCTTGGAGTGTGCTGTGCGTGGGAGTTACACATGCGCGTGCACACACACACTCTCACACTCACACTGTGTACTTCCCAGATAATCTTCCAGTTTGTGTCATGATCTTGTACCATGTACATTTGTGGAAGCTAGGAGCACTAGCTAGCACTTGGGAATTGGGTCTAGCCCAGGCTCAAGGAAAATGACACACAATACCAATGCATTCTGGGCCATGTGGGGACTGGGGCAGAATGATGGAGAGATGGGTCCTCGGGAGCCTCTGGTGCTACTGTCTGGCCTGGGAGAGCAGATGGGAAGGGGAGGGGTCTTTCGTCTTTTCCGAAGTAGGAAGATTGCAGTTCCTTTGGGAACAGACAGATCTCAAAGAAACCTCTTCCCCAGGTTGACCCTGACTTTGGTCTCAGGCCAGTTTGGACCTGAAAGTACAGGAATTGGCTTCGTTTGCCTTTTGCAATCATCTTGAATCCAAGAGATAGCTGCCTACCTCTCTGGGAATCTGAGTCCTGTCCCTGGTCTCGGTCACATGCTATGAACTAAAATTGCTTCTGGCTAAACTGTTGCATGTATCTGAGAAAGTTATATAAAGTCTCTTGCTGTACAGCCAGGAGAAGGGGAGGGGATGCAGCTCAGTGATGGTAGCGTTTGCTCAGTGGGCTTGAGACCCTGGCATGGCTTCTCGGCACCTTGGAAGCAAGCAAGCAAAAGTATTGAGGGGACCCTGCCTTCCCCTCCTTTCCACTCACTGTGAATGAGTATGATTTCATCTGGCACATTCTCTCTCTTTCTCACCCTCAACCCATCCACTCTCTTACCTTAGGCTAGCCCCAACTGAGCTAAGGATGCCCTTGAACTTCAGATCCTCTGCCTCCACTTCTGGAATGCTGGGATCACGGGCAAGCATGCGGTTTCTGTGGTGCTGGGGAGTGAGTCCATGGCTTTGTGCATGCTTGGCAAACTCTCTACCAACTGAGCTACGCCCCCAGTTCCTCTTCCCCCTTAATTTTTATGGATACTCGGTCTTTAAGAGAGTCCAGAGAAAGACTGTTGCTGTCCAGCATACTTGTACTGACCTAGATTTTTCTTTCTTTTTAAAGCCAAACAGAAACCCGTGGAGATGTCCAGGTCAGTGTCTTTGTATGGCTGGAGGGGGTGAGAACAGGGGCTGCTTTGTGGGCAGGGCCGGATTTGTCTGCCAGCACAGTCTGGTCATTAGGAAATTCTTGGCAAACTCATAAAGAATAAGGGCCTTGGGTATAGTGTGTGTGTGTGTGTGTGTGTGTGTGTGTGTGTGTGTGTGTGTGTGTGTGTTCGCACGTGTTTCTGTTTGTCTTAGTGGAAGGTTGCCTACATTACATACTTAAAATAATAGAGTTAGCCTTTTTTGTTTTGTTTTTTTGAGACAGAGTTTCTCTATTTTCTGTGTAGTCTTAGCTGTCATGGAACTCAATCTATAGACCAGACTGGCCTCGAACTCACAGAGATCCACTTGCCTCTGCCTCCTGAGTGCTGGGACTAAAGGTGTACACTACTACCACCTGGCAAGAGTTGGCCTTTTTAGAAAAAAAAATGTTTTTACCATGTTGAAGAGATGGCTTAGCCTCTGCAGGTACCCATACACAATGCACATGTACACATATCACACACACACACACACACACACACACACACACACACACACACACACCTAAAAATAACAAAAATTTAAAAAATGTTTTTATAACCTTTATCTTCTGTTTTTATTTTGAAACATGATCTCACGTAGCCCAGGCTGGCCTTAAATTCCTGATCATCTTGCCTCTACCTCCCAAGGGCTAAGATTACAGATGTGTGCTACCGTGACAAGCTGTTTGTGTCTTACTGTGTAGCCCTGGTTGGCCTCAAACTCAGAGCCATTCTCCTGCCTCAGCCTTCCCAGTGCTGAGATTATCAGCATGTAATGACATATTTCTTCTTGCTTTCTCTTGATCCTCCATTGATGGTTTTGTTGGTTTGTGGGTACAGTGAAAAATGCTAACATCTATTTTTCTCTTTCTTTTTGATTTCCATGTGAAGGCCAGCAGCTCCACTTCTGAACTCCAACAGTGAGAAGGTTTCTGAGGCCAATGTGGAAGCCAACAGTCATTACGGTAAAGCCAAGGCTTCCTGTAATTATAAAAATTTTTACCAACTCAGAATAGGTGGGGTTGAAGTAGAAGGGAACCCCTGGCAGCAGTACCTAAGCTAATCCACCATTGGAAGATAAGCTAATAAAAAAACAAACTGAGCCTGGGCTACCAAGTGAGTTCCAGGAAAGGCGCAAAGCTACACAGAGAAACCCTATCTCGAAAAACCAAAAAAAAAACCTGAAAGGACTCCTTCTGTTTTTACCCTTCTATGTTTCATTTCTCTGGAATGAAAAATGGAGACTAATCTTAATGCTTGTTGCCTCCAAAGACTGAAATTGCCCTGGAGAAACCAAATTGTCCTTGTGAGGCAGAAACCAGATGTGAAATTAAATTGTCGGTAACACATCTCAGATAGAATCTCCACCACTTCACTTAACTTTGCCACAAAGGGAAACCAATGGAAATACTCTGCTCTTAGCAGAGGCATTTTTGAGAAGTGCTGAGATACCCCTACCACCCCACCCCTGAGACAGGGTTTCTCTGTGTAGCCCTGGGTGTCCTGGAACTCGCTCTGTAGACCAGGCTGACCTCGAACTCACAGAGATCCGCCTGGCTCTGCCTCCTGAGTGCTGGGATTAAAATTGTGCATCACCACCGCCCAGCTAAGAAGCTTAATTTTTAATTAATTCGCTTAGAGCAGACCCTTCTGACTTCCAAATAACTCGAAAACAAAAGTGCTCCATGTCAGCCATGCATTCTACCCTGAAGTGAAGGGGTCCAACCAGAGTTAGGAAAAGACCACACAGCAGAGAGACCCAGCACCCGGAGGCAAGGGTGTTTGTCACCCGTACTGAGGAAATTACACTTTACTTTCTTAGCAGTACTAGCGTTGTTAGAAGTTACAGGAGGCTAGGGAGGTGGTGGTGTTTACTGTGTGAGCATGAGGACCTGAGTTTAGTTCCCCCGAAACAACATAAAAGCCAGGTGTGGGAGCATGCACCTATCACCCCAGCACTGGGGGAGGTGGGTAGAGATGGACATATCTCCTGGGCTCGCTCATGAACCGGTCTAGTCAAAACAGCAAACTCCAGGTTCAGCAAGAGGCTCTGTCTCAAAAGAATAAAGTTGAAACCTGGCGGTGGTGGTGCACACCTTTATTCCCAGCATTCCAGAGGCAGGCAGATCTCTGTGAGTTCAAGGCCAGCCTGGTCTACAAAGTGAGTTCCAGGACAGCTAGGGCTACACAGAGAAACCTTGTCTTGAGAAAAGGTGGCAAGTAATAGAGGAAGACATGTGACATTGACCTCTGGCTTCCACACACACATGCATGGGGAAGAGCATGCGCGCGTGTGTGTGTGTGTGTGTGTGTGCACACATGCACTCGTGGCTACAGGAAACTGGTTTCTATTGTCACTCACTGTGATTGTTATTTTCAACCAGGCTATGACGATGTTGGAAACGATGCAATGAAACCGATAAATCAAAATAAAGGTAATTATTTATATGTTTTATTAGAAACATTTACATTAAAAAAAAAGATTCACAAGCAGCTCTGTGTGGTGGCACATGCCTTTAATTCCAGTACTCAGCAGACAAAGGCTGGTGGATCTCTGTGGGTTCAAAGCCAACCTAGTCTACAGAGTGAGTTCTAGGTTAACCATGGCTACACAGTAAGTAGTAAGGCCCTGACTTTATTAATAAATAAATAAATAAATAAATAAATAAATAAATGCCCACAGGAAAAGGCAACTTAAACTCTGAGGTGGCTGGATAATTTCCCACTCCTCTTCGAGGCCCTGTGTATGGTAAAGTATAGACCAAGTGTTTTCTCTAAGAAGGCTAGCCAGTGTTCTGAACGGTCATGCCTCCTAATCCAAGTAGAAATGAGCATTTACACCAAAACAAAACAAACAAAACAAAACAAAACAAAACAAAAAACTTCATGGCACTCAGGGTGATGTCAGGAGGATGTTTCTCTTGGGTGGCTGAGGTGGAGCTCTAAGATTTTTTTAAAGACAGCTAACAATAGACAGTTTGCTTCTGCCTCAAGCATAGGGGTGTTTTTCTATTGCATGCTGCTCTCATGAGAACTGAAATGCCTGACCTCCTTCTGCAAAGTCTCTTTGGCTACACAACCTATTTTGGCTGCTAGCAAGAACCACTCATTCTGTGGAGCCTTAAAAAGCAAAAGAAAGCCAGACATAGCTTACACCTGTCATCCCAGCACCCAGGAGGCTGAGGCAGGAAGACCCGGTGTTCAAGGCTAACCAAGGCTACCTAGCAAGTTCCAGGCTGTCTCAAGAAACAACATCAGGGGCTGGAGAGATAGCTCCATGGTTAAGAGCACCGGCTGCTCTGTCAGAGGACCCGGCTTCAGCTCCCATACAGTAACTCCAGCCCCAGAGGACCTGACACCCTCTTCTGGGCTCCTTGGGTGCCCAGAAGCAGCAATACTTGAAAACAAACTCATTTCCTGGGTGTCTCCACGAAGCCTGGAGATCTCATCACCTCAAATGGTTTAACTCTGGGAGCACTTAGATACTGGTAGCCTGGTCCCACAGCACTCAAATCCTTTGCCATGTCCTTGAGACTGGGTGCGAGTTAACTGTGGGGGTATATGCCTGGGCTGTTTTCCATGCCTATTAACCTGTTGAAAGTCTTCCCACGCTATAGAAACTGGACCTTGGCAGAGGTTCCATCCACACTCAGGAAACAGGAGTCAGAGAGGCTGCCCAGAGCAGCGTAGGGCCAACTGCAGTGAAGGTCTCTAGTGGGGTGTCTAAAAGATGCTCTGATTCCTTTGAACAGACCCTCAGAACATGGATGTGGAATACACAGAAGTGGAAGTCTCCCCGCCTGAGCCTCACCAAGGTAAGCATCCTCACCAAGTGAGCCAAGACCACATGAGGCTCTGCGTTTGCATGGAGATACCTACCTCATGGGAGTGCTGTGCAGTCAGAACTGTCAGAGGGAGGTGGTCTGCAGGCCTACGGGGTGTACCTGTCTTAGTTAGAGTTTCTGTTGCTGTGAAGAGACACCATGACCAAGGCAACTCTTATGAAGGAAAACATTTAATTGGGGCTGGCTTACAGTTCAGAGGTTTAGTCCACTATCATCATGACGGGAAGTATGGCAGTGTGTAGGCAGACATGGTGCTGGAGAAGGAGCTGAGAGTCCTACCTCTTGATCCACAGGCAACAGGAAGTGAACTAAGACACTGGGCATAGCTTGAGCATAGGAGACCTCAAAGCCCAACCCCATGGTGACACACTTCCTCCAGCAAGGCCACACCTCCTAATAATGCCATTCCCTATGAGATTGTGGGAGCCAATTACATTCAAACTACCACAGCACCTAAGTCTGGTCTTGCCCTGAGTATTCACTGGGTGCCAGTACTAAGGTGCAGGCACTAAGAACTAAGCACCTTGTTTCTCTGGAAGAGTCTTTGTGGGGAGCCCCCTCCACCCTACAGGTGTTCAGGCCTTCTTTAAGAGGCCAGCCCCTGCCTAGATGCCCTGGGTTCCTAGAACAGTTGCCTGCATGAACCAAACATGTCAATCAAATGCATGTCTAAAATGGGGAATGTAGGGCTGGAGGGATGGCTCAGTGGTTCGGAGCACACATTATTTTCCTAGAGGGCCTAAGTTTGGATCCTGGCACTCCTATTTGGTGACTGACAGCCACCTGTAACTCCAGCTCCAGGGGATGCGCCCCTCTAGTCTCTGTAGGTCCTGCACACACATTTGCACATGGCAGCCCCCCCCCAACTCCACTCCCCACCCCACCCCCACACAGTAATAAAATCAAATAGGGACGGTGTATATGTTACTTACTTTGTTGCTGTGACCAAGTGTCCGACAAACTAATTTAAGGAAGAAAGCGTTTATCTTGCCTTACCATTGGAGGGGATGCAGATCTTCATGGCAGGGAAGGTGTGATGGGAGGGACTAAGGGAGGTTTTGACATTGAGTCCCAGGAAAGCAAAGTATGAGAGCTGGGTTCCAGGGAGACTTGTCCTTTTTATTCCGCCTGGGACCCCAGCCTTTGACATAATACCACCTCAATTAACCTAACTTAGAAACTCCCTCTCAGACATGCCTAGAGGTAACGCTTCCATGCTGAGTCTGAATCCATTCAAATTAACTTGAAGATTACCCACCATAGAGGACTTTCCTTTTTAGAGGGACTTCTGGGCAGAGTACAGAGTCCCTCTTTCAGTGTGGTGTCGGATCTGTGCCTCAGCTTTTTTGTCGGGTGTGTGGTTCACACACAAGGGCAAACTGCCTGTAAGTAACCATCTCTGATTCAATGCTGGGAGACTGATGCACAGTTAGGCAGGTCACAGCAAATACAGGAACATAGATCTCAGCAGTTTGGGGCATCAGAAAGCACACCTCCCAATCCTCTTCCGCCTTAGCCCACCCTTGGACTCCTGCATGCTTCAAAGGAACTGGCCACCCCAAGCCTTCCGGCCCTTGGGGGAAGCTCCCTGACTGTTTCCATCTAGTTCCCTTTGTGTTGAGGCTAAGGCTGTGTGCTGTGCTCTCCGCCAAGCAGACCTGGGCAGTTTTCCAGGCTGGGCCTGCCAATCTTTAGCCGGAGCCACACTTCAGGTGATGGCGTCCTGAAGCTACCTCTTGCTCAATGATTTAGGAGTAGTTCTGGAGTTTTTCCTCCTTCTCTTGCTGAGCACGGTTCCAAGCACCACGTCAGTAGGTGTGTGTGTGTGTGTGTGTGTGTGTGTGTGTGTGTGTGTGTGTGTGTGTGTGAACTTTCCGCTCAGGGGACATGTCCTGTACTGTCTCTGTGTTGCACCCCTGGCCCCTTTCCCATGGTCTCTGGTCAGAACGGCACCCACAGGTGTGTACCAGAGATGTTAATGTGCTTAGCTTCATGGGACCCCTATGGTATCTGTGTCCTGACTGGATCTGAGGGGTGAGGAACGTGGAAAGCCTGTGGTTCTTGTCTTTTTTTATTTATTTTATTTCGCTTATTTTATAGTGAAGTGTTTCGCTCATTTTGGTAGCCAATAGTGATGAAGACGTAAAAGGTACCAGCTACTGTGCCAGACTCAAAGGCATGGGTGGTCCCTCCCTGGAGGGAATATAGAAGAAGTGGGAGGTGGGAAGACTGAAGACTAGTTGATATCAGGTGATCAGGAGTTCTGGGAATGGGTAAAGTGGAGTACGAGAAGGTGTGAAAGGGGACAGACGTCTGTCTGGCCTTTTCTGGGCCATGCCAGAGGGCCTCCTTGAGAGCCATAGATTAAGCAGGACTGGAAGTTTGTAAGGAAGGCCCCTGCCTAAGGGTGGGAGTGGTTAGGAAGACCCAGGGAATAGGAAAGGTCGTATTGGCAGGTCAGAGCTAGCTCATTTATTTTGGTAGGAAAGGGGAGCTGGCTGTGGTGGTACATACACACACTCAAAGCCCAGGTGATGGTGGTGCACACCTTGGATCTCAGCACACTCGGGAGACAGAGGCAGGTGGATCTCCGTGAGTTCAAGGCCAGCCTGGTCACAAAGTGAGTTCCAAGACATCCAGGGCTGTTACACAGAGAAACCCTGTCTTGGGGGGGGGGGGAGTATCTAGGAGGTTCACGTGTCTGCAGAGGCAGAAAGGGAGTGGATGGAGCTGGAAGGACAGGGTGGAGGGATGGGGTGATGGCGGGAGCACATGGGGCAAGTCCTATTCTAAATGGATGAGCGAACATTTTAGAAGGCTTTAAGCTGGGAAGTGGCAGGTTCTAAGTTCCTTCTTTAAAAAAAATAAATATTTTTAGGGGCTGGGGAGATAGCCCAGTAGGTAAAGCCCTCCCCTCACCAGTGGAAGGACCGGAGTTTAGGTCTCGAGAGCCCACATAAATACTGAGTGTGCGTGGTAGCCCCTCCTAGAATTCCGGTATTCCTCACAAAGGACACAGGAGCTTCCCAGAGCAAGCTGGCTAGCGAGAACAGCTGGGTCAGCATCTGGTCTCAATGAATACAGTAAAGAACTGTTTTTTTTAATTAAAAATAGATTTTTCCCATACAATATTCTGATCCAGGTTTTTCCTCCTCCCTCAACTCCTCCCAGATGCTCTGCAACCTCCCCCACCCACGCAAATCCACACCTTATCTTTCTCTCATTAGAAAACAGTCATTTTTTGTTTGTTTGTTTGTTTGTTTGTTTGTTTTTTGAGACAGGGTTTCAATGTGTAGCTTTGATGCCTGTCCTAGAACTTGTTCTGTAGACCAGGCTGGCCTCCAACTCAGAGATCTACCTGCCTCTGACTCCCCAGTGCTGGGATTAAAGGTGTGTGCCACCACCACCACCACCACCACCACCACCACCACCACCACCACCACCACCACCCAGCACAAACAGACATCTTTTTAAAAAAGTAAAATGCAGTGTAATACAATAAAATGAACAAACCAGAAAAAACACATACGGACTCAGAGACACACCCAGAAGTCCATAAAGACACAAAGGTAGAGACCTATTGAGAAAGACTCCCAGTGTCAACCTCAGACCTCCACAGGGGCCTTCACAAATGCCCCAACAGATGCTTACACACGCACGCACGCACGCACGCACGCACGCACGCACACTGTACATACATATGGATATAAAAACAAACTCAGGACACGAGGAAAATGGCTTACAGAACCAGATGAGGGAGAGATGAGTGTGCTGTCTCCATGCAAGCGATGAGACGGGGCTGGGGGAAGGGTGGGCAAAGTGCCTGCAGTAGGCGGAGTCTGGGTGTGTTTTTGAGACAGCCCCTGGCCAGGACAGGGGAGCCAGCACCCCCACGTTTCTTGCTGGAGTAATTGCGTGGATTGGGTGGCTGTGGTGTTTGAGGATGAGATCTAGTTTGGCTAGATTAAGTCTGAGATGCCTGTGATACACCCAAGAGGAGGAAGCATTGGGGTCTGGGAACCAGAGGAGTCTGTGTAAGCTGTGATAGCTGAAGCTGTGGAGGGCTCAGTACTGGCTGTCACTGGTCCAGCCTGGGCTCGGAATATCCTCCAACCACTGGGCATCGTGGGCTTGGCAACACAAGTAGCAGCTTTCTCCTTCCTAAGGGGAAGAAAACAGGATTGGAGATAAGGGGAAGGTTAGCAATAAGGGCGGGGTGACAAGAAGCAAGGTGGCCCACAGAGCCGGCATGGAAAAATCCCACCTGCCTCTCTGTTCTTGACCTCCACACTCCGCGGAACACTCCAGCGGATGGTGAGGAGTGATGCCAGAGGGCAGTCCTGGAGTCCCTGCCACCCTGGGCTCTGGCACCAGACTGCTTCAGTCCTCCCACAGTGATCCAGTTCCTGAGTCTGGGCGGGGAGAATTCTGAGGGCTCTACCTGGTACCTGGGGCACCAATGGAGT
Organism: Peromyscus maniculatus bairdii; assembly: GCF_049852395.1. NCBI lineage: Eukaryota > Metazoa > Chordata > Mammalia > Rodentia > Cricetidae > Peromyscus > Peromyscus maniculatus. Next base: position 93,899,996 of record NC_134859.1, on the reverse strand, counting down.
CCTGGAGAAAGGCTCCATTTCCCCGTCGGCGTTGGGAATGTGTCCTTGTATCTGGTGTTCTTTGGCTTTCTTGAGGGTGTGGGGGATTAAATGCAGGAAGTGCAGCAGTTCCTAGAATAGGGTGGGACCGTGACAATTGCCTCCGGCTTCCCTCGCCAGGCTCCGCAGCTGTCCCCTGCAACCAGGCTGTCAGCCGCATTTCTCAGCTTGCACAAGTTGCCGTGTGCCCCACCAGGGCTCCGGGGAGATTCTAGAATAAAGGTCACTCGGGTGGCAAGGGGGAACTTTGGGGGATATAAGCTGTATGTTTTTGTCCCAGCCTCCTCCTTGTTGGCACAAGGGTGGTGAGGAACTCGAGTCTGAACCCCCAGTGCTGGCCCCTTGTCCCCTCCCAGGCAGGGACTAGGGCGTTACTGGACGGAGAAAGGGCTTTGTGGATTCAAGGCCAATGATGACTAACCGTGAACTAGCGTCTGCCAACCTGGAGCCCGGTTCTCAAGATCTCCCATCCTTCACAGTTGGAGGAGGCTAGAGGACCCTGTCCAGCTCCAATCCTGGCTGGCAGCTAACCAAGAGGGATGGGGAAGGAGGAGGGCGGGAAGGAACTCATCAAATCCTAGTTTGCCCTCTGCCTGCCTCGAGGCTAATTGCTGGGAAAACCCCATGACGTTGGTTTCAACCATCGCCTCTCTCTCTGTTAACACAGAGAAAAACAGAAACCAGAATAGAGTCCCATCAGGAAACGCCTCTGACAGCTGAGACAAATGGCCTGTTGGCCTGGGTTAGTCATTAGCAGGCGGCAGCTGCTGCCGCAGGGACAGAGGAGGAGGAAGGTAGCGAGCAGCTGCACCCTCCCCCCACCCCCACACTGAGCTGAGCAAAACCAGGGGTAACGATAGACCACGGATGCAGCTCAGTGTAGAAGTAGAAGCCATCCCTGACTGGCCTGAGTTAGGCACAGACTGAGAGCATTAGACTATCGCCAAGGAGACCAGAGAGGTCTTCTGGCCACCCCTGCATGCTTTGGGGGACAGTGGTGTTCACAAGACGCCCAAGTTTGGCTGCCCAGTCCTGCCCCAATTCATCCTTTTCTTGTCCTAGCTCCGTGTTAGGATAGGGCAGAAGACCTGGCCATCCCTCTCATGGACAATATCTTTTATAGCAGTTATCATAGTATAGTTTTAACTCTGTGTGTGTGTGTGTGTGTGTGTGTGTGTGTGTGTGTGTGTGTGCACATGTCCCTGAGCACATGCAGAGGCCAAAGAGGGATGTCAGATGCCCCGCTCTATCATTTGCTACCCTATTCTTCTGAGATAGAGTCTCCTGCTGATCCTTGCTAGCGGGCAGCAAGACCCTGCAATGCTCTTGCCTCTGCCCCTGACATGCTGGGGTTACAGGTACCCTATAGCCATGCCCCAAATTTTGTGTGGAGTACTAGGGATTCAAGCCAGGTTCTTATGTTTGTACAGCAAGTGTTCTTAATAATATTTGAGACTTATCCACTGAGCCATCTCCCCAGCCCTGTGGTATTTGTTGTCTCTTTGTTTGTGCCGGGGCTTAAACCTCGAGTCCTGTGCATGCTGAACCAGTGCTGTACCACTGAATGATACCTTCAGCTCGTTAACGCTCTTTGCGCATCTGTCTTCCGTGAAACCGAGAGCATCTGAAAGCTAGGACCAGGTCCACATTTTCCTCTTCAGTGGTTCAGGCCACATAGGAGGTGTGTGCAGTCACGTGGAACGGGTCTCTTGGGTATGTGAGCAGCCCCACAGCAGGTTTGGAGACCCCAGGGAACAAAGAAAGTTGATGTGCTCTGGGTCAGTGTCTCTAAAGTGCTGTGGGGACACGGGAGCCCTTGTAACTGCTCAGGGCACAGGGTGGGGGGAGGGAGAATGCAAGTGTCGGGGGTATGAATGTGCCTGTGGGGGTGATGATCAGAATCTTGGAGCAGTGGGGTAAGGGAAAGGACAGTGTCCGCAATGGAAGTGTTCCGGGTCCAGAGAAAGGAAGAACCGCTGTGGGAAAGGCCTCAGAGCATAGCGAAGAGAAGGTGTCTTTGGTGTTGTTAGAATCCACATGGTGCCCCGGGCGTCTGCAATGAGGACAGCGTGCCCACACGACACTGTGGTGGCAGAGCATCTCAGCCTGTCTGGGGGAGACAGGCAGAGGAGGGTGCTGGCCCATACCCAGCCAGCTGTGCAGAGAGACGTCCCGATCTCTCCTGCAGGTGCCAGAAATCTAGGGTGTGTTCAGGTTTTGTCCTGCTTCCTCAGGGTCTCTGGGTATACGTATGCATGCGGGTGTTTGTGAGTATGAATACTCTGCACAAGTGGGCATACGTGAGATACATGTCTGTATGTATAGTGTGTGCTTGCTCTGTGAATGTACACGACGCCTGTGTATACACATCCTGTGAGTGTATTTCAATATGGAATAAACGGGTAGCCTTGTCTTCTGTTCTGAAAGGGTCTAACCCCAGAGAATTATGACCCTGGCTACAGCTTTGAGGCCCTGCAGAGCTCTAGACCAGTGAACCTAGGTATGATGGTACAGGGAGGTAAAGGCAGGAGGGTCAGGAGTTCAAGACTATCCTGGATTACACAGCAAATTCTAGGATAGCCTGGGCTACATAAAACAGAGCAATAAAACAGTGCAAAACATCAAACTAATGCCAGGACAGCCCCCCCCCCCCCCCCCAGTGCTTCACTTAGAATCTTTACTGAGCCCAGACGTTGGCACCAAAGGCAGCTAGCCCAGCCAGCTCTACCTGCAAAGTGGCCATTGTCCCAGCTGATCTGTATGGCCACTGCTGATGCTAGGCTCTAACCCAGACCTCAGGATCTGATTCTAGTTCCTGGGATCCAGCCTCTGTGGAGCCTTAGTCCTGACAGGAAAGTCCTGGCAGAGCAGCTAGTACAGGGCCTCTGTGGCAGCGAAAGAAGGATGGGGACACCAGGCTAGGGACTTGGGGTCTGCACAGAGTCCCCCTCTTGGCTCGTCAGCCAAGACTTCTCTCTGCAGCTTTCCTCTTCACAGGGTGGCCTGTTAACCTACTTTCAATCTCATTGAGCCTCTAGTTAGTTAGGTCGGGATATTCTGAAGTTGGAGAATGGCATGTCTTTTTGGTTTTGTTTTGTTGTTTTGGGGGTTTGGGGTTTTTTTTTTTGTTTGTTTTGTTTTGCTTTTGGTTTTTGTTGTTTGTTTTTTGTTTTTTTGTTTATTGAGACAGGATTACTCTGTGAAACAGTCCTGGCTGTCCTGGAACTCACTCTGTAGACCAGGCTGACCTCGAACTCACAGAGATCCGCCTGCCTCTGCCTCCCCAGTGCTGGGATTGAAGGCGTGCCCATGACCTCTGGGCTGAGAATGGCATGTTTTGTGATGCTCTGGACAGGGCACTGCTGGGTGGTGGGTAGGTACAGCAGTGAGCTGGTCTGGGTCCCGGAGACAGCTACTGACCTGTGCCTGGTCCCTTTTCCAGCTCTGGGAACGAGAGCCACAGAGACGGTGTACAGTGAGATCCGGAAGGTCGACCCTAGTGAGTGAGGGGCCCCTGATTCTTGGAGTGGGAGGGTCCATGCTAGAATCACTGATGGGGCCTTGAGAGTGGGCCACGGGAAAAAGCCCAGGAGAGCATCAACTCTTAGGGTCTGACTCTTTCCCTCCTACCACCCTTGAGAGTACGGAGGCACAGACAGGGTAAGACACTTGCCCAAGATCACGAAAACATGCCTCTAGGTACCAAAAGCTAGATTCCCATTCCTGATCACTGAGCTGCATTGTCTTTGGCTGGGGCAGCGGGGGTGGGGGGGGGTGGCAGGGGGTGGCGGGGAGGAGCTGGTAGAATAGGTTTTTTCCCTTTATACTTCTGGGTTTCGGGTTTCTGCCTGAGGCTTTGCACATGAGACAAGTCTGACCGACAAGGGATGAACAAACTGGGTGAACTAGCATGCAGGAGAACTCTCAGTGAGGAATGACGAAGAAAGGAGATTAGAGGGCAGGGACTTGTGTAACTGCTTAACAAAGGACCATTAGCATGTAAAGAAATGACAAGATGCAGAGCATGGCAGTACACACCTGTAATCCCAGCACAGGAGAGGGAGAGGCTGGAAAATCAAAAATGTAGGTCACGATTGCCTATATATCAAGTTCAAGAATAGGCTGGGCTACATGATACCTGTCTTTAAAAGATGGAAGGAGGGAGGGAGAGAGAAAGAGAGAGAGAGGGAGAAGAATGGGGAGCCAGAGAGATTGCTCAGCGGTTAAGCGGTTAGGAACACTGGTTGCTCTTGCAGAGGATGGGCTTTGGTTCCCAGCATGGACATGGTGACTCACAGCCATCTGTAACTCCAGTTCCGAGGGATCTGACACTCTCTTCTGACCTTCAGAGGCACCAGAAATACACTTGGTACAAGGACATACATGCAAGCAAAACACCCATACACATAAAGTTTAAAATAATAATAATAATTTAAAAAGGAAAGGAAAGAAAAAGAGATAGACAAGAAAAATGAAACAGTGCTTTACCCTTCCAAGGAAAGCAGACTACAGGAAGTCATCTGGGGCAAATTGTCCTTATGCTTCTCACTTTCTCCAATGTCCGTCTGTCTTGGCTTGGGTTCCAGTCATCACCAGATCCATTGGAGAATCCAACTCTACCTACTGTAGAGGTTAAAAATCAGCATCCTTGTGTGGCCAGGGTGGCGCTGGGTGGTCCTGGTCAAGTCATGGAACATTCTAAGACTTCCATAACTGTCTTAGTTAGGGTTTCCATTGCTGGGATAAAACATTATGACTAAAAGGAACTTGGGTAGGGGAGGGTTTATTTGGCACACATTTCTACATCATGGTCTGTCACTGAGGGAAGTCAGGACAGGAACTCAAACAAAGCAAGAACCTGGAGGCAGGAGCTGATACAGAGTCCATGGAGGGGTGCTGCTTACTGGCTTGCTCCTCATGGCTTGCTCTGCCTGCTTTCTTATAGAATCCAGGACCACCTGCCTAGGGTTGACACCACCCACAGTGGGCTGGGCACCCCACATCAATCATTAATCAAGAAAGTGCTTGCCTATGGGCAATCTGATGGAAGCGTTTTTCTCAGTTGAGAGTCCCTCTTCCCAAATAACTGTAGCTTGTGCCAAGTTGATATAAAACTAACGAACATAGTTACCTGGCCTGTGAAAAGAGAGGATGGACTAGATTCTAGGTTCTCAAGATTTGTTAAAACTCAGATTTCCCGATCCACTCCCAGCCTGAATATTTAAGTCCTTTGGGTTGAAGAATTTGCATTCCAACCACCCATATGCTGTTTGCCTGGGCTGGAGACTTTGTGTCAATCTGTGGGTCCTGTTAGTGTGCCACACAGGTCCTGCTACTGGGGTTTCTCTTACTCCCCAAGCATCCTGGAGTGATCAGCCAGGGATGCTGAGAGAGAAAACAGAAACACCGTGTGTGCAGAGGGTGACATGGAAGGAAAGTGGGATCTGGACAGCCAGGAGCTGGCTGGGTGTAGGGCCGGGTCTTAGCAGACATTCTGGCTGGGTGTAGGGCCGGGTCTTCTTAGCAGACATTCTGGCTGGGTGTAGGGCCGGGTCTTCTTAGCAGACATTCTGGCTGGGTGTAGGGCCGGGTCTTCTTAGCAGACATTCTGGCTGGGTGTAGGGCCGGTCTTAGCAGACATTCTGGCTGGGTGTAGGGCCGGGTCTTCTTAGCAGACATTCTGGCCGGGTGTAGGGCCAGGTCTTCTTAGCAGACATTCTGGCTGGGTGTAGGGCCGGGTCTTCTTAGCAGACATTCTGGCTGGGTGTAGGGCCGGTCTTAGCAGACTTTCCCCTCGCACATTTTTTACTGTCTTCCAACCAGTGGCTGTTTTGGGAAATGGCTCATAGGGCGTAGTTTTGGCTCTTAAACCCCTTTTCCCCTGAGAAACTCAAAGGAAAGCCACTCCCCTAGATAAGCAGAAGGGCATGGGCAGGACCGCCTCCAAGGAGCAGCCCTTGGAGAGATTGGGGGTGGGGTCACAAAGAGGCAGGAGGGAGCTTGCAGGCCATGGGAGGTGCCATGGGAGGTGCCATGGGAGGTGCGTGCTGTTTGCAACTGTGGCCTTGGACTCTACGCTTTCCTTGTATTGTAAAAATGTATAAAACTTAACATTCCAACCATCCTCAAATATTGAGGGGGCTGATTTAGTGTCCTTAAGTCCTTTCACACTGTAAGGCAGTCATGGTTCCCAATGTCCATCCTCAGAATCTTTTCATCTTTCCCGTTCCTTAACCAGTAACTTTATCCCCACCGGCTGCCTGCACCAGCCCTTGGTCAATTTGGCCAAGCTCAGCTTTTTCATCTGTCAAGTGAAGGGACTGAACCAACACTTTTAGGCTCTCTTATAATCATAACATTCCAAGAGTCCCAAGGTTGCACTGGCAATGTGGCTCAGCGGGTCCAAAGACACTTGGCACCAAGCCTGACAACCTGAGTTCGAATCCTGTGATTCACATGGTGGAAGGAGAAACTGAGCCCTGAAAGTTGTCCTCTGACCTCCAAATGAACATTGTGCACCTCACCCCTGCCCACCCCCCAATTAAATAAATGTAGTCAGAATAATTAACTAAGCTGGACATGGTAGTACACAACTTTAATTCTAGTACTCAGGAGGCAGAGCAGGCAGATCTCTGAGTTCAAGTCCAGCCTGGTCTATAAAAAAAGTTCCAGACTAGACAGGGCTGCTAAACCAAACCAAGAAATAAATAAATAAAATAGTTTCAAGTTCCTGGCATTTGAAAATAGAGATCATTTCCTCAGCATTGGCCCCTCTAGATCTGTCTACTAGGAAATTCAGGGGTGTAGTCACTTTCAGGACTTTATCCAGCCTTTAGTCCCAGCACTCAGGAGGCAGAAGCAGAGGCAGAGGCAGAGGCAGAGGCAGAGGCAGAGGCAGAGGCAGTTAGAGGCAGAGACAGACAGATCTCTGAGTTCAAGGCCAGCCTGATCTACAGCCAAGGACAGCCAAGGCCCAGAAAACCACTGAGCCTGGATATGGAGTTTAGCATTTCATGTTTTGTGTCTGATTTTAGAAAACATGGGTTGGGCAGGAGGTGCCAGAGCATGGGGCTTGTTTTCCTACAGTGTAGACTTGGGACAGGAGGTGCTGTCATGGCCTCCCTCAAGGGTGGAGGTTGACATAATGATTGACTTGTGCCTGGGCTGACTTATACATTTATGGGAGGCCAACTACCTTTGGCCCAGCTAGGACAGAAGAGGGGTCCCTTAGGGATGGCTGTTCCTGTTCCCTCTAATGGGGAGCAATGAAATATTCTAAGACAGGGTTTAAGGGCAGGTAGAATTGAGAAAAGCAGGTTTTTATTTGTTTGTTGTTTTGAGTCTGGAACTCTTGGTAATTCTCCTGCTTCAAATCTTGAGTGCTGGATTTACAGCAGTGAGCCTCCATATATGGCTCAAAGTTTTTTGTTTTTAGGATTTTCTTGTTTTACCTTCTTTCTTTCTCCTCCTCCTCCCCCTCCTCCTCTTCTCTCTCTCTCTCTCTCTCTCTCTCTCTCTCTCTCTCTCTCTCTCTCTCTCTCTCTCTCTCTCTCTCTGAGACAGGGTCTCCTATATACCTGGTCAGCCTTGAACTCACTAGTAGCTGAGGATGACCTTGAACTTCTGATCCTCCTGCCTCCACCTCCCTAGTGCCAGGCATTACAGGCCTGTGATGCCACACCAGTTTATATGACACTGGGGGGCAAACCCAGAGCTCCATGCATTCTAGATAAGCACTTTCCTAGCTGAGCTACACCCTCCTCCCTGGCCTTCTCACTGTGACCTCTCCCACCCGTGAGGGGAGCCACCCACCTCTGCCCTCAGCACCACACAGGAACCTTTCCTCAGAGAGCAGATGAGGTCCCTCTTTGCTACTGTTCCACAAGTCCATGTCCTCAGTGGGCTGTCTGGAGAATCAGCTCCAACATCCAGTCTCTGGGATGGGTGGGGGTCTGGTTTTGTGCAAAGAGGCAAATCATCCTCCCCATCCACCCACGCTGCCTCCGTCTTGTGGTGAAACACACCTCTTACTGATGAAGGCATTGACACAATCCTTCCGTGGATGTCTTCCTGTTCTCCTTGGCTTTCTCTCTCCACTTCCAGACTTTTGGCCAAGGCCATCTACACAATGGCGGCCTGACCGGGCAGCCAGGTACAGTGTGCATTCTGGCAAAAGGATGAGTCCAGATGAGCCTCACTTGGGAAAAAGGAAATGGTGGCCCTGCCCTTCAGGCAGTTTGGGCACGATGTCAAGAGCTGGAACCACCCTCCCGCCTCCTGATCCTCCAGCCTCACTCCTGGGAATGGGCAGACAAAATAGAATGAACTAAAGAGCAGCTTTGTAGCCGAAGAGGATATTGGTGGCATTCTTTAAAACAGCAACAACCTGGGAGCGACCTTCTTGTTTGTTTATTTGTTTATGTGTGTGTGTGTGTGGGTTCTATTTGTATGTTTGTCTGTGTGCCGTGTGCGTGTGCGTGTGCGTGTGCGTGTGCGTGTGCGTGTGTGTGTGTGTGTGTGTGTGTGTGTGTGTGTGGTGCCTGAAGAGGCCAGAGAGGTTGTCGAATGCCCTGGGACTAACATTACAGCAGTTGTGAGCCACCATATAGCTGTTGGGAATCAAACTCCTCTGGAAGAGCAGGCAGTGTCCTTAACCACTGAGCCACCTCTCCAGCCCCAGAACCCACCTTTTTAAAGTCGAGAACTGGTTAAGTAATCAGTTGTGCAGCCACTTAACTTGATGATGTTGCTATTTTAGACAATTGTGTTTGAGAAGGTGCTTGAAAGCTCTATAAACCATGAAGTTCTACATCAAAGGAGAGGGTAGAAAATGTCACAGGCCCGGCCACCATAATTTCCCTGGCCCTCTCCAGTGTGCTCTACTCAGGGCACCACCGGGGAAGAGGAGAGGCCAGCAGGGTGTGCAGGGTGGGAGCAGAGATCACTGTGAGTTGCAACTTCCTCATTTCCTATTTTTATCTACGAATTAAATGTTCCCCATTCTTTAAAAAATCTCTAAAATACTTTATTCCGGCCGGGTGGTGGCGGCACAGGCCTTTAATCCCAGCACTCGGGAGGCAGAGGCAGGCGGATCTCTGTGAGTTCGAGGCCAGCCTGGGCTACAGAGTGAGTTCCAGGACAGCCAGGACTGCTTCACTGAGAAACCCTGTCTTGAAAAACCAAGCAAGCAAGCAAACAAACAAACAAAAATAAAATAAGGTGGTGGTAGTGGCGCACATCTTTAGTCTCAGCAGAGGCAGTTGGCTGTCTGTGAGTCTGAGGCCAGCCTGGTCTACAGAACAAGTTCTAGGACAGCCAGGGCTACACAGAGAATCCCCGTCTTGAAAAAACTGAAAAACTAAAATAAAAAATAACTTTAAAATGTCAAATGAGAAGCCAGGCATGGAGTTACATGCCTTTAATCCCAGCGTTCCAGAGAGCAGAGGCAGGTGCATGTCTGTGAGTTCAAGGACAGCCTGATTTACACAGAGAGTTCCAGGATAGCCAGAGCCATATAGTGAGTTCCTGTCTTAAAAACAACAACAACAAAAAGGCACTGGGCCGTGGTGGTGACACATGCCTTTAATCCCAGCACTTGGGAGGCAGAAGCAGGCAGATCTCTGTGAGTTCAAGGCCAGCCTGGTCTACAGAGTGACTTTTGTTGTTGTTGTTTTTGGTTGTTGTTGTTTACAAAAGTGTTCTACAGAACAGTGAACTATTTCCCAATTTGCCCAGGGTCTGCTTTCCACTAATTCTTCTCACCACCTCATTCTAACATGGCCTGTTTGAGACCAGGAGCCCTGGGCTCCTCCAGCAATCTACACCAGCTCCAGGATTGGTTCTCTGTTCCTGTTTACACCATCACAGCTCAGCCTATCTAGGGAGAGGGAACCTGGACATCCTCCTGCATGGTCGGGAATCCTACCATTCTTTTAATAAGAAGACAGTGGCATGCCTGTAGTACTAACATGTCTGAGGTGGAGGCAGAAGGCAAGCCTGGACTAGAGTACAATCTGTCTCTTGTTAGCTAAAGGAGCATTAGGTCTTATATTTCAGTCTCTTAATTGTATCGTGAGATGTCAAATGACTGAGCTGCTAACATCTGCATTTGTCCACACACACTTTAAAATGTTCCCACACTGTCACAGAAAGGATAGGGCTCATGAGGGAGGGTCCTTCGTTCCCTGAGGGTTTGTACAATTGATGATTGATGAGGCAGAAAGATATTTCTTCCGTTGTATAGACTGGTTAGATGCCCATGCTCTTCTAAGCAACCCTAATGAAGCTCATTGGGTCACCCCCCGCCCCCCAAAAAAAGACATGGAAGTAGAAGAGGAGCTATGGGGAAAGGGAACTGTTTGGGAGGGGGAAGAGGATGTGAATGTGATCCAAATACAGTGTGAAAACATCATAAAGTCCATTGTATATAATTAATATATGCTAATAAAACTTTTTAAAGACAAAAAAATAAGAAGCCGGTCTCAGGCATAGCAAGGCAGGCTTGAAAGGAGAGCTGGAGTTCAGGGCCAGCTTGGGAGGAGGAAAAGAGAGAGAGAAGAGAGGAGGGTGTGGGGAGATAGGTCAGTCGGTCAGGGACAAAGTGTTCACACAAGAATAGGATTTTAATCCTAGAACCCAAAGTGAAAAATTCAGGTGTAGTGGCACACACCTGTAGCCCTAGACCAGGGGAGGTGAAGACAGGTAGATCCCTGGAACTTGCAGACCAGCCAGTCTAGGCTACTTGGTGAGCTTGAGGCCAGTGAGAGATCTGTGGAAAGAAAGGAAGAAAGAAAAGAAGAGAAAAAGATGAATAGTTCTTAAGGAATGGCATCTAAGATTGACCTCTGGCCTCTCCACACACGGGAACATACATGCACACACATACACACACAGAGGAACATGCACACACATACACACACAGAGGAACACGCAAGAAAGGAAGGAGTGGGGGAGGGTGAAGGGTGAAGTTCAATCCATGCAGAACCCACTGCCTTCCGGTTCCCAGCCTCTCTGTGGGCACCGGGTAGTACAGGGGTTACCAGAGCAGCTATTATCTTCAAAAATGAGGAACTTGCCTCTGAATTGGCCTTTTGGGTCTGGGCGAAACTTCCAGCAAGACTTCTGCAGCCTTCAGCGGGCCCCTGGCTTCCTTTGTTTGGCTGGGTCTGAATTCTTGTTAAACAGAGTTCATTATGCTCCTGACAGACAGGAAGGCCGGCGCTGACATTCTTTGTGTGGAGGAAAACTAACCATTTGAGGAAAAGAGGAAAGAAATGAACGGCTTTTTCCAGCCTGCACCCACCTAGGCTTCTGCAAGCATTGGAAGGGGTGAGGGGGCCTATTTTACAGATGTAGAAACAGAGGCCTGGCTTGGTAAAAACAGCTTGCCCAGAATCACACAGAGCCGAGAACAGAGCCCAAGTCTCCAAAAGCCCTGACCTATGCTCTGCCCTCAGGGTTAAGAAGTGACATGAGTGACAACTTTGCTCCGTAAGCAGTGGAGGACCCTGATAAAAATGAGTTCTCTGGCCGTCTGCATGGCTGCGTGTATCTGTGGCCACCCAAGACAGGGCTGCGGCCTGGCAGTCAGCCCTCTGCAGAACCAACTACTTACTTGGTCCTCCACCAAATGGGCCGCTCTGGACAACGGCTCTGAACTCCAGGCTAGTGGGGGAGTAGCTTTCCCTCAGCGCCCCCAAATCTCCTCTGCTCCCAGGGTGCTCCAAATACTTGGGCTAAATCCTACCCCTAAAATAATAAAGCCATTTGGCGGGAACTCAGGGGTTCCTAGCTGTCGAGAAATGAATTTTGAATCTTGAAGCAAATAGATTTTGTTTATGAAAGAAGTAGGCAGTTTCCCTAATAAGCAGCCGTGGGGGTCAGAAGAAAATTAACAGAATTGCCCAGCGGAGGAAATGGGAGGGGCTTCCTTCCTGAAATCAAACCTGGCGATCGTTCCCTCTTGTTTAACGGCCCTTGCTTCTGGAAACATATTGGAGGAAATATCTGGACAATGAGACAGTCCCTCCGCCAGCTACTGCCTTGGTATTGTTTGACTTGTTTTAATGGCAGGCACACGCTGACTTCATTTTTCCTCTGCCATTTCTGCCTTGTTTATAAATTGTGTTTGTGGCCCACGCAGACAGATAACATGGACGAGAACAGCTTGTACTTAAAAGTAAGAAGTTGAATCTGGACCTGTTCGGGTCTCCAGATTTGGGAAGGAACCCTGACTCTTAGGGGTTGGGAACAAGACTGTGCCAGTTATGGTTCCCTTTCCTCCTTCCCAGAGCCAGGAGGGGGCTGCGCTGAGATAGGACCTGCCCCGGGAGTGGGGCTGAGGCTGCTGGAGAGGGGGGTTCCAGTTCGACAGCCTGCTTTGGGTGACTTCCTCGAGCCTAAGCACCCCTACCTATAAAGTAGAGGTGGAGATAGTGATGATGGTGGTGATGATAAGGAGGATGGTGATGATAACGAGGATGGTGATGATAATGATGGTGATGATGATGATGATGATGATGAAAAGGATGATGGTGATGATAAGGATGATGGTGATGATAAGGAGGATGGTGATGATAACAATGGTGATGATGATGATGATGGTGGTGGTAGTAATGGTGATGATAGGGATGGAGATGATGATAGTGGTGGTGGTGGTGGCTGCGGTGATGATAATGTTGGTGATGATGATAAGAATGATGGTGATGATAACGATGGTGATGATGATAAGGATGATGGTGATGATAACAATGGTGATGATGAAAAGGATGATGGTGATGACAACAATGGTGATGATGATGGTGGTGGTAGTGATGGTGATGATAGGGGTGGTGGTGATGATAATGTTGGTGATGATGATAATGATGATGACGCTGATGATAATGTTGGTGATGATGATAAGAATGATGGTGATACTAACAATGGTGGTGGTAGTGATGGTGATGATAGGGATGGAGATAATGATAGTGGTGGTGGTGGCGATGATAATGTTGGTGATGATGGTGATAATGATGATGGAAGGAACGTTGACATCAACAATAACATCTGCCTACTAGGATTTCCTTAAGGGTTAAATGAGATACTTTGCAAACCCCAAGCCATCATAGAAAACCACTTATCTTCTCTAAAGATCTCTTCCTCAAGTGCTCTGGCAACAGCGGGTGTGGTTAAGAGTTTACTTTATTTGGCTCTGAAATGCCCCACACACACACACCCACACACACTCAGGGGAAACATACTCAAGGCTTAAGAGTCAACCAAAGTGAAATCTTGGCATAGGCCTAGGAGACCCACATTCAAGCCTGAGTTGCCCTAACTAGGTGCGTAATCTGTATGTAAGATTCTGTTTTTCCATCAGTCATCATTTTAAAAAATTCCGTGTGTGTGTGTGTGTGTGTGTGTGTGTGTGTGTGTGTGTGTGTGTAAATGCAGATGTGCACATGATGCAAGCAGGGTAACTTTCAGGAGTCCATTCCCTCCGACTGAGGGATAGAACTCATGTAAATATTCAGGCTTTTGTCTGAATCTTACCCAGTCCCATTTCCACATCTGTAAACTGGGCGACTTCTCAATCTAGATACTGCAGGGATTAAGTAAGCACTCAGCACACTCCTGAAAGTGCTTATACTGGGTGCTCTCTAGTGCTCATACAGGGTGCTCTCTAGAAGTAGGAATTAGGGATCCAGGAGAGGAGGTGGAATCAGAGGGTTTTGGGGGTTACTTAGCACCACATTCTGGGCAGAAAGCAGGGCAATCCCATAGCTGAATGTGGGTGGTCAACAGCAAGGCCAGTCCTCACTGTGGGTGGGTATGTTAACCTTTACTTCAAAGTTCCTGGGGCCCTGTTGATGGCCCAGCCCTTCCTGTCTGTGGAGCTGGTCCTGCAGCATTATCCAGAGTGTTGTTTGCCTCAAGAGAGGGAGAACAGAGGCGTCTGGGGAGAGACTTGGTCTGGGGCCTACAGAAAGTCTGGACACGAGGATCACGTCTCCCTTCTCTGGAGAGCGGAGGAAATGGCAGAAAGCGGCTGCCAGCGCTGGCAAGCCTCCAGCCCCCGGGGCCACACAGCTTTGTTGGCCAGTTGTACCGTTCTATCCTGGCAAAGGAAGGGCCTTCTGGTTGAACCTCTCAGGTCTGCAGCGTGTTCTAAAAGCACCAGACCCAGCAAAACAAAATGGAGACCATCTCAGCTCCCCGCCAGGAAGCCAGGCAGCCTGGTCACCAGGTTCCCAAGATGCCAGGCAACCTTTATGTCTTCTTTTGCTCCCACTTCTGTGAGTTCTACTTGTAGCAAGGTGTCTTGTGTCCACAGAGGGTTCAGAACAGTGGGCCCTGACGCTTCCCGTTCTCCGGGGCTCTCCATTCTCAAGGGCTCTCTGCTCCCAAATCTCCCAGCATACCCAGCCCCTTTCCCCTGCATGTTTACAAAATCTTGCAAGTCAATTCAAGTCACTCCTGTGATTGACTCTTGCTCAGTATATGGTGCCCTTGCTGCCTCCAGACTACTTCATAGCAATGTTGTTGATCTAGTAATTGGTAAAGGGTGGGGACAAGGCTCAGTGGGTCAAAACACTTGCATGGCAAGTGTGAGGACCTGAATTCAATTCCCACAATCCATATAAAAGCCAGGTATCTGCCGGGAGGCAGTGGTGCACACCTTTAATCCCAGCACTCGGGAGGCAGAGCCAGGCGGATCTCTGTGAGTTCGAGGCCAGCCTGGTCAGCCTGGTCTACAGAGTGAGATCCAGGGTAGGCACCAAAACTACACAGAGAAACCCTGTCTCGAAACAACAACAACAACAACAACAACAAAAGCCAGGCATCTGTAATCCCAGCATTCCTTTACAGAGATGGGAGGTGGGGAACCCCTAGAAGCTCTTGGCCCAGCTAGCAACAGTGAACAATAAGAGACTTTGTCTCAAACAAGGTGGAGGGTGAGACTGTCCTCTGACCTCCACACGAACCCCACAGCGTACATACGTTCACATTCGCACAACTGAATATACACACACTGTGCACACACACACAAACAAAATCATTGATGGACTATGAAATCCTTGGGGCAGAGTCCATCCTCTTTGGTATGGAGAACAGTGCTGGGTCAGCTAAGGGTCCAGGTGCCAGGAGGTGAGTGGGTAACTCACGCTACCATTCGGAGCTCTGTTTGTCGTCATTAGACGACAGCCCAGGTTAGCCGGGAGCTGTCTATACAGCTGAGAGTGGTCTTGAACTCTCGATGCTCCTGAGTGCTGGACTGTAAGCATTTGTCACCATGCCTGGCCCCCCCCTTTTTTTATTAGAGTAAAACATACACAACCTAGAATTAACCACTGTACTATTGTAAAATACATCTTTCAAGAGCTGGGGTGTGGCTCAGTGATGGAGCCCATGCCTAGCAGTATGAGGCCCTTCTCCGGCACTTAAAAAAAGCAGTGAATTCGGTGCCTGAGGTACGTTCATAGTGTTGTAACTGTCGCCACAGCTGTTCTCCAGAGTTTTTTCCTTAAATTCTTATTCTGCGTTTGTTTGTGCAAACATACAGACATCCAAGAGTCAGGGACAGCTTTGGGGGCTGCGTTTCTCCTCCAACCCACCCTCTGGGTCTCGGGATTGAACTCAGTTTATCAGCCTTGGCACCAAGCCACCTTAACCCCTGAGCCGTTTCACCAGCCCCCTAGAAATTTTTTAAAAGGATTTGTGTGTGTGTGTGTGTGTGTGTGTGTGTGTGTGTGTGTGTGTGTGTACGTACAGGCTAAGTGGGTGTTAGGTGTTATTTATCACTCTCCCTGAACCTGGGATGAATGTATTTTTCACTAGACTGGAAGCCAGAAAGCGCTCCAGAGCTGAAATTATAGGCTGTGTAGACCAGGATGGCTTTGAACTCACAAAGATCCATCTGCCTCTGTCAGCTGAGCACTGGGCTCAAAGGTGGGTGCCACCATGCCTCGCCAAAGTTTTTTAATTAAAAGGCTGACCCAAGGACCTTAGATGACCTGGTGACTCACACCTACAATCCCAGCACTGGGAAGGAAGGCTAAGGCCAGAGGACCACTGAGAGCCTCAGGCTGGCCCAGGCTATAGAGTGAGTTTCTGTCTCAAAAACGAAGGCAGACTGGAGAGGGGGTCTGTGTTAGCTAGAGGTCCTGAGGTCCTCGCTTGAGCCAGATGTGAGATCTCTGGGACCTGATGGTTCCTCTCTGTGCAGTGCCTATGGGACACCACACTAGGTGCATGTGGGTCCTTGATGCAGTGGCTTGCTACTGATATGCCACGAGAATGCAGGGGTGGAGACAGCAGCTCCTGAGGAGCAGGCATGGAGAGGATGGAAGATGGGTTGGGACAATTATTGCTCTGGAAGTTGGCTTCCCAGAGGATGGCGACATAGTTGCCAGTGTTTTTGTTTGAGTCAAGATCTCATATATACCAGGCTAGCCTAGAACTGGGCTTTGAACCTGTGATCCTCCTGCCTCAACCTCCTGGGTGCTGGGATCACAGACATGTACCATATGTGGTGCTGGCGATGGAGCCTAGGGCCCCTTGCAATGCTAGGCAAGTACCGTACCCAAGGACCCACATCCCAGTCCCTCTGCAGTTAGTTCCCTTAGGCTGTGCTGCTCCAATTTACACCTCTCTCCTCGGGGGCATCTCTAGTGCTGAGGGCGTGGCCTAACGTGTCCTGTCTTCTTTCCTACAGAGAACGAAAGACTCCCTTGATGGAACTTAAGACAGGTGCACACGCCTGAGAGGACGTCCGTGTCCCGAGAAGAGCAGCCGATTCCCGTATCCCAAGAGTCCTGTGCACTTATTTATGAACCGGCCCTGGCCCCACTGAAAATAGCCATTCCTCAGGCCAGGCCATCCATCCTCAAATCCTCCCGCCTTATTAATGTTGGGTGTAAAGAGAATCAGAGGCACGGGTTAACGGCCAGCCTGACCGACCTCCCAAGCTAGAACACCCTTGCAATTTGGAAGAGTGAGAGGAGGTTCGGGGTGAAGAAACCCCTGGGGTATTTTGAAGCTCAAATACTGTGTCTCAGAGAGACAAGGCACTTTTTCGTGCCTCCTGCACAGAAGCCGGTTTTTGTTCCAAATGGTCTGGACTCGGGAGTTAGATTTTTTGTTTTGTTTTCTTTCTGTCTTTCTTTTTCCTTCTGGGCTGACCTTGTTCCTTGGAGGCACCGAGTGCTGCTCGGAGAGGCTTCACTCCTTGGGGGGGTTGGGGGCCACTGGTTGGAGCAACGCCTGTGGAGTGGGGACCTGGAGTCAAGCCTCAAGCAGGCAATGCCAAAGCTAGACTGGAGCGAGCACCGGTGGCCTTCCACTGCTTTCCAGATCTTTCTGTTCCTCTCCCATGCTGAAGGCCTAAAGAGGAGAAACACTTGGCTACAGCAAATGGTATTTTTTTTTCCTTAATAGCAAAAGGAAATGTGTACTTTTCTCACTAATTTTTCTTTATTTATTCCCTGCTAAAGAAATGATCTCCTGAGGTCCCAGGCTGTTTCCAAGGGTGGCTTGAGTGAGGGATGGGAGCTGCCTCCATTTCGCTGTGGAACACTCGTACCTAACATTATCTTCCCTGTTTGCCTCAGCCACCCAGCTGCAGGACCCCTGAGGGGTGTTGTATTAAATAAAATTGATTTTTACTCTTCAGTGAACTGTCCAGTGTCATCTTCTGAGGCAGGCCACGTGCCAGGAGAATGAATAACTAGAGCCCTAAGGGACTCCCGCTGCCTCTGGGGTGGAGAGAACCAAGCTGTTCCATCTGTGGGCGGAGCCTCACGTGGACCAATGGCCAGGGTCGCTGGATTCTTCCTTCTGGGGGTCAACTCAAGTCCGCCTTTGCAAGGCAGGCGTTTTACCAACTTCTCTGCCTTCCCAGCCTCCACCATGCTTTTTGTTTCTCATTTTGTCTTGTTTTTATTCATTTTATTTTACTTTATTCTGTTTTATTATTTTGAGATGGGGTCTCACTGTGTGTAGTTCATTAGTCCAGGCTGGGCTGGACTTGAAACTCATTATGTAGCCCAGGCTGACCACAAACTCTCGATCCTCTTGCCTCTCCCTCTAAAGGGCTGGACCATCTTTCATGCTTCTTCTGCTTCTTCCTTCCCCTCCTCCTTCCATCCAGTTCTCACGCTCTCTTCTTCACATTCAGTAGTCAGAACAGAGCTGAAGTGTGCGCCAGCTTACAGTTACTGATGAGTTCTATGTTCCCAGTGGTTTATTCCAAAAGCCAATACACAGAATATTTTCTGTAAGGTTGTTTTCTGCATGTTTCACCCTTTGCAGATAATTTTTTCCAAGTGTTTACTGGTTTTTGGGAAAAAGTCCCTCGATGAGGACTTTCTTCCTCCTGGCCTGGGTGTGGTTTTCCGGGACTAGCTTGGCAGAGGCTGTCTGGTGTGGTACCAGCCATTGTTCCTTTAGTCTCTGGTATACCAACACTCCCTCCTTCAGCCTTGGGGTGTTGGGACCAGAATTTGCAACGTGAGGAAAACCCTACCCACTGTCAGGACCTTTACAGGGTCCCAGGAAAGGAAGTGAGCCTGAACTGGATGCCGTCTCTAGACGCTCCTCCGTGCCACCGTGTACTGACTGGAAGTGTGTGTCCCCGGCTGGGGGTGTGGCTGCGTGGGTCGAGCCCTTGCCTGGCGGGCACTAGATCGGGAGGTAATAAGGCAGCAACTAGGTTATTTTTTCTAACAAACCCAATAAATATACTTGGAAAAATAATCCACTAAGGATCAAATATACGCAGAAAGCAGCTTTACAGATTTTTGGAAGTGCTGGGTTCTATTCCCCCCACTCCACTCCCCACTCCTCCCCCCACTCCACTCCCCACTCCTCCCCCCACTCCACTCCCCACTCCTCCCCCCACTCCTCCCCCACTCCTCCCCCCCACTCCTCCCCCCCACTCCTCCCCCCACTCCACTCCTCTCCCCACTCCTCTCCCCACTCCTCCCCCCCACTCCTCCCCCCACTTCTCCCCCCCACTCCTCCCCCCCACTCTACTCCTCCCCCCACTTCTCCCCCCACTCCTCCCCCCACTCCTCCCCCCACTCCCCCCTCACTCCTCCCCCCACTACTCCCTCCACTCCTCCCCCCCACTCCTCCCCCCACTCCACTCCCCACTCCTCCCCCCCACTCCACTCCTCCCCCCACTCCACTCCTCCCCCCACTCCACTCCTCCCCCCACTCCTCCCCCCGACTCCACTCCTCCCCCCACTCTTCCCCCCACTCCTCCCCCCACTCCTCCCCCCACTCCTCCCCCCCACTCCTCCCCCTACTCCTCCCCCCACTCCTCCCCCCACTCCTCCCCCCCACTCCTCCCCCCACTCCTCCCCCCCACTCCTCCCCCACTCCTCCCCCCACTCCACTCCTCCCCCCACTCCTCCCCCCCACTCCACTCCTCCCCCCCACTCCACTCCTCCCCCCACTCTTCCCCCCACTCCTCCCCCCACTCCTCCCCCCACTCCACTCCTCCCCCCACTCCTCCCCCCGACTCCACTCCTCCCCCTACTCTTCCCCCCACTCCTCCCCCCACTCCTCCCCCCACTCCTCCCCCCCACTCCTCCCCCCACTCCTCCCCCCCACTCCTCCCCCCACTCCTCCCCCCACTCCACTCCTCCCCCCACTCCTCCCCCCCACTCCACTCCTCCCCCCCACTCCACTCCTCCCCCCACTCTTCCCCCCACTCCTCCCCCCACTCCTCCCCCCACTCCACTCCTCCCCCCACTCCTCCCCCCGACTCCACTCCTCCCCCTACTCTTCCCCCCACTCCTCCCCCCACTCCTCCCCCCACTCCTCCCCCCCACTCCTCCCCCTACTCCTCCCCCCACTCCTCCCCCCCACTCCTCCCCCCACTCCTCCCCCCCACTCCTCCCCCCACTCCTCCCCCCACTCCACTCCTCCCCCCACTCCTCCCCCCCACTCCACTCCTCCCCCCCACTCCACTCCTCCCCCCACTCCTCCCCCCACTCCTCCCCCCACTCCACTCCTCCCCCCCACTCCTCCCCCCACTCCACTCCTCCCCCCACTCCTCCCCCCACTCCTCCCCCCACTCCTCCCCCCACTCCTCCCCCCACTCCTCCCCCCCACTCCTCCCCCCACTCCTCCCCCACTCCTCCCCCACTCCTCCCCCCCACTCCTCCCCCCCACTCCTCCCCCCACTCCTCCCCCCACTCCTCTCCCCCACTCCTCCCCCACCACTCCCCCCCACTCCTCCCCCCCACTCCTCCTCCCACTCCCACGCTGCACAAAACCAGGTGTAAAGGTTTTTTTCTGACTGTTGGCTTGGCAACCTAGAACCACCTGGGAAGGGAGTCTATGAGGACTATCTATTCTAACTGGCCTGTGAGCATGTCTGGGGGGGATTATTTTGACGGCCTTCCTCGATGTGGAAAGACCCAGCCTGAAAGTGGGCAACACCATTCCGGTGTTTGCGCCTCTGGACTGTGGAAGGTAGAGAGGCAGCTGAGCAGGAAGCAGGCATACAATCCCCTTCTCTGCTCTTGACCGTGGATGTGACCAGCCAATCCAAGCTCTTGCCAGTGTGACTTCCCGACTGTGAAGGGCCATAGCCTGCCACTGTGAGATGAGATCAATCCTTTTTATCCTCCCTGTTGCTTTCTGTTGGGTATTTTTTTTTTTTTAATTTTTAAAGATTTGTTTATTTCCTGTATGAGTGCTCTGCCTGCATGTGTATTTTGTATATATGCACCGTGTGTGCCTGATTCCTGAGGAAGTCAGAAGAGGGCATCAGATCCCCTGGAACGGGAATTATTGGTGGTTGTGAGCTGCTCTGTGGGTGCTGGGAATTGAACCCAGGTCTTCTGCAAGAACTCGTGCTCCTAACTGCTGAGGCGTCTCTCCAGGTGCTCCCCCACATCAGAGGATTTTCTCAGAGCGATAGGAACCAGACAAAGACACCCAGTGTGATGACAGACACCTGTGCTTCCAGTACTGGGGAGGCAGAGGCAGGGGGGCAGAAGTTCAAGGTCAGCCTTGGCCATATAGCTAGCTTGGGCTAAATGAGAGCCCCTTTTCAAAACCAAAACGATAGACTGTGTGTCCTGTGCCAAGATGAGTTTATTTTGCTGGTAACTTCTCTGGTAAGTTAGTTTCTGAAGAAAAGTTGACAAAAAGGCAAATTCTTTTTTTTTTTTTTTTTTGTGTGTGTGTGTGTGTTTGTGTGTGTGTTCATGCACACACACCATAGTGCCTAGCTGGAACCAGAGGACAACATTCAGGAGTTTGCTTTCCACCATGTGGGTCCCTAGCAATTGATGTGGCAAGGCCGGCCCAGCCCATTGGGCAGCAGGTGGTCCTAGGTTGTATGAAAAATTTCAAGCCCAGCAAACCATGGAGAGCAAGCCAGTAAGCAGGGCTCCTCTGTGGACTCTGATTCGGCTCCTGCCTCAGGTTCCAGCCTTGAGTTCCTACTGACTTCTCTCGGCCATGGGCTCTTACTGGGAAGTATAAGGTGAGACAGACTCTTTGCTTCCCCAGCTCTCTCTCTCTCTCTCTCTCTCTCTCTCTCTCTCTCTCTTTTAGATTTTATTTATTATGTATACAGCATGTATGACTGCAGGCCAAAAGAGGGCGCCAGATCTCATTACAGATGGTTGTGAGCCACCATGTGGGTGCTGGGAATTGAACTCAGGACCTCTGGAAGAGCAGTCAGTGCTCTTAACCTCTGAGCCATCTCTCCGGCCCCCCCAGCTCTCTCTTGACCATGGTGTTTCTCCCAACAGAAGCACAGTGAGCCATCTTACTGGCTCACGCGTTCTTTTTACCCTGAAGCTTCTCCCTGGGGTCCTTTCAGTCCATCCTCTACCTCTGCACATTTGAAGCTTGGCTTGTTTAGGAAGAGTCCTGAAAGTATAGATGTAAACCAGGCAGGATTTCTCTGGGCACTTGTGGAGCAGAGGGCATCAAACCCTTTGGTAATAGACTTGTTGTTATTGTTATTATTATTATTATTATTATTATTATTATTATTATTATTACTATTGATGCGTGCTGCCCAGTGTGGGTGTTGGGAACTGAACTCGGGTCCCCTGAAACAGCAGTAAGTGTTCATATCATCTGAGTCATCACTCCAACCCACAACTAATTCTCTTGAGAACTAAATTCGGGTCCCATGAGAACTACCTTAATTCCTTCAGAATTCAGTACCCTCAATGGTGGGGTCTGGGGGGATCTAAACAGCCCCCACCAGGCCCCACCACTGCTCAATATCACCACCATGCTTCCAACACATAAATACTTGAGTCACTCAGACCATGTCCACCTTTGCAAAGGCTGAGGCCACTGAACACTTGGTGAGTTCAAGTCCCAGGCCTGCTTCCAGCCCAAAATTGTCAAATTGGTAGAACCAATGCCAGATGAAAAAAAGCCCGTGGAGGGCGGGGGTGAGCTGCAGGTGGGATAAGGAAAGACGGAGTGGTAGGGGCCACTTTAAGACATAACCACAGTGACTTCTGCTCATCAAAAGGCCACCAGAAGCTGGCTGGGGTGGCACATCCTGTCATCACAGCACCTAGGAGGCTAAGGCAAGGGAATTACTGTGAGTTCCAGGCCAGTTTGGGTTACACTGGGAGTGTCAGGCCAGCCAAGGCTCCTTAGCAAGACTTTGTCTCTAATACATAAATAAATAGCTGGAGAGACAGCTGGGTGGTTAAGAATGCTTGCTGCTCCATCATGAGGATCTCAGTTCGGATCCCAGCACCCACATCAAGCAGCTCTTCACAGTCTGTAACTCCAACTCCACGAAATCTGAAGCCCTCTCCAGGCTTCTGCAGGTACCTACACACACATGTACACATACACCTCCACAGACATACACCCACACCTGAATAAAATAAAATAGCGAGATGATTCAATGGTTAAGAGCACTGCTCTTCACACACACACACACACACACACACACACACACACACACACACACACCCGAGACAGGGTTTCTCTGTGTAGTTTTGGAGCCTGTCTGGATCTCACTCTGTAGACCAGCCTGGCATCCTAGGCTACAATGTGAGCCCAAAGGCGGGAGGAGAGTCTGGGACTGGAGGGATTCTCGGCCGATGGCTAAGAGCTCATACTACGACTATTGCAGAGGGCCCAAGGGAGCTGGAGGAGTCAGTGATCCATGTCTTCAGATGCCTTCTCCAAACTCCTGTCACTCAAAGGGTGCCCCGCTGACCCACCTAACAACAGTGGAAAAGTAGAATCTCCGGGCACATTCTGTGTCTACCAAAGCAAGACCTGGGTGATTCATGAGAAGTCCTTCTGGAAAGGACGCCGCGTGTCTTTACAAATACACAGACGCTTCCAGCATCTTTCCAACCTAGTCTGATCCCCAAAGAACAGGTTTGCAGGTTTAAACAGCTCTTTTCCAAGGGCCTTTGAGGATCACGGGATGCCGAGATCGCCATCTGGTGGCAGAGTGTGTTAATAGCATTTACCTTCCTAGGTCACAATCCTGAAGAATTTGAGGATCGTATTTAGCACAGTTGTCTTGGCCTTTTCAAAAATGTGATTTTTTTAAAAAAGCATCTCATGTAGCCCAGGCTTGCCTTGAATTCTATATGTAGCTGAGGATGACCTTGAAGTCCTGATCCTCCTCCTCCCACCCCTTAAGCTCTGGAATTACAGTTTTTGTAGTGCTGGGGATCTAACCAGGGCCTCCTGCAGGCTGGGCGAGCACTCTACCGACGGCCATACATCCCCGACCCTGCAATGGTTGCTCAACTGGAGGTGGTTAGAATTGCCATGGAAACACCCCTGAGTGGGTCTGTGAAGTTGGTTTCAGAAAGGTTTAATTGAGAACGACTCACTTTGACTCCATGGGTTGGGGTCCTGGATTGAATAAAACGAAGGTGAGGGCTGGTTCAGCAGCTTGCTGCCAAGGCTGATGGCCTGTTTGATCCTGGGACTTACCAGATGGGAGGAGAAACCACTTCCTCCCAGTTATCCTCTGGCCTCCTCATATCCACCTCCTTTCTACACATAAGATAAACAACATAATTAATAGAAAAGAAAAAGAAAAGGGATCTGAGAACCTGCATTGGTCTCCATCTGCTTCTGGATTTCAAGCAGGACTGACCAGCTGCTCTTGTTCCCGCCACGGTTCTTTCTCTGGTGTGAGACCCTCAAACTGTGGACCACAGCAAGCTCTTGGGGGGCGGGAGGGCTTCTGTAAGGCATCTTGTCACGGCAATGTGGCAAATAAGTAATACAGATGCCAAGTCAGAAAAGACCAGGACTGAGCAAGGGTCCTATGTCAAAAGAGAGGAAAACCCAGCAAAGAAACCCAAGCATGGAGGCAAGTGGGGTTTCAGCACTGGGAAGCTGGGACCAGAGGATGATGAGCTTGAGGCTGGCCTGGGCTACCAGTATATCGGTAAACAGATAAATAAATAAATGAATGACTAAATAGATAAATAAATAGGTAGATAATTAGAACTATGGAGATTGCATGCATCCATGCAACACAAGATCCTGGGTTGGTCCCGGACTTTAAAAACAAACCGCTGGTGAGCAGCCACATCTGGAAAAGGCGGTGCTTGCTGGCAAGCTGATGAACCAACAGCCTCGGATCAGTTCCCAGACCCACGTGTGAAAGTGGTCCTCAGACACAGACGTACACAGAAATAGAGCGGACCCGGCATCTTCAGAAGCTCTTCAAGAGAGAGAGCTGGAGCCAGACACGATGATACTTGGGAGGCAAAGAACTAAGTTTAAGACCAACATTGGATAGTAAGCAAGACACAGTCAAGAAAAAAAGGAGGAGAGGTGGAGGGGGGAGGAAGGAAGGAGGAGGAGGGAGGGAGGAGGGAGGGAGGAGGAGGAAGGGAGGAGGGAGGGAAGAGGGAGGGAGGGAGGAGGGAGGAAGGAAGCTACGTCTGGTGGCACAGGCCTTTAATCCCAGCAACTCATGAGGTTTAGGCATGAGGATCTTGCGTTCAAGGACAACCTGGGCCATTTAGTGAGATCCTTCCTCAGAATAAAGAGTAAAGAGAGGGCTGAGTCACTGAGTGGTGGTGGCACACGCCTTTAATCCCAGCACTCAGGAGGCAGAGGCAGGAGGGTCTCTGAGTTCAAGACCAGCCTGGGCTACAGAGCAAGTTCCAGGACAGCCAGGGCCACACAGAGAAATCCTTTCTCTAATAAAACCTAGGGGGAGAGAGGGCTGAGGTGTGAGAGCCTGGGTTCAAGTCCCAGAGCCAAGGAGAAGGGGGACCCAGGGCCTGCGGCTCCAACACCACATCTGTGGTGACCTTGACTTCCCCTACAAGGTCATGTCCACAGCTCTGGCTTTTTCTCATGTGCCGATGATTAGCATGTGAGTGACTGGAACACTGGGGAGATGGGGCGCTGCTGTGCGCTGTGAGCGGCTGGCAGTGGGAGAACAGCGCCCTGGCTCTCACAAAACCGCTCTTTTCTTTACCCAGAGTCAGGACTGTTAGTTCTCACAGGCTCTCCATATGTCCAGAAAGAGCTCAAGCTGGACTACAGGAGGATTTCCGGCGGTTAGATAAAAGCCAGCATTCCTCGGGAACTTGGGAAACAGGTTTTCTGCCCCCCAGAGGAGTCATTTCCTTTACCTCTGGCAGAAGGGACATATGGCTCTCCTGTTGACACACACCTGCTGATCAGCATAGCAAAGTCCATGCTGGCCTCCAGGCTCCCTCAGTATCACAAGTACCTGTTACTCATTCCAAAGTCCCACTCACATCCTAGGCCTTCTCACCTCCTCCTCCACTCTAAACTCCCCCCACCTCAGGGGCTCCCCTCCCCCGCTACTCACCATCACTATTCCCTCCTCCACTCCACTCTTCCTCCTCGCTTGCTCTCTCAAACTCTCAGATAGCCCTTGCCACGTCCAGTCTTTCTTCTCTCTCTGCTCTGGACTCTTCCAGATCTGTGTGTGTGTGTGTGTGTGTGTGTGTGTGTGTCTGTCTGTCTGTCTGTCTGTCTGTCTCTCTCCTCTTCTTCCCCCTCTCTCATTCACAGTAAAAGCCTAAGCCCCTTCAGACTTCCTAATTGTCTTAGGAATGACCGAGCTTGGTGGCGGCAACGGCGGCGGCGGTGGCGGCGGTGGCGGTGGCAGTGGCAGTGGCAGTGGCAGTGGCAGTGGCAGTGGCAGTGGCAGTGGCAGTGGCGGCGCACACCTTTAATCCCAGCACTCAGGAGGCAGAGCCAGGTGGAGCTCTGTGAGTTCGAGGCCAGCCTGGTCTACAGAATGAGATCCAGGACAGGCACCAAACAACACAGAGAAACCCTGTCTCAAAACAAAAACAAACAAACAAACAAACAAAAGAGACACCATGACTATGGCAACTCTTATAAAGGAAAAAGCATTTGATTGGGGGTGGGTTACAGTTTCAGAGGTTTAGTCCATTGTCACCATAGTGGAACGTGATGGTGTGTAGGCAGACACGGAGAAGGAGCTGAGAGCTCTACATCTTGATCTGGAGGCAACAGGAAGTGAACTGTGACATTGGGTGTAGCTTGAACATAGGATACCTCAAAGCCTACCCACACAGTGACACACTTCCTCCAACAAGGCCATACTTCCTATTAGTGCCACTCCCTGTGAGTTTATGGGGGCCAATTACATTCAAACTACCACACTAATTTCTCTTATTTTCAGACTTGGTCATCAGCTAAGCCGAAGTATCAGGTACCGGAGGCTGAGCGGGCCGACTCAGGGTAAACCAACACACTACAAGAGAAGGCCTCTCATGGGCTGAAGAGAAGATTGAGTATGAGAGTCAGGAGGGTGACCCCTTGAAGGCTGAGGGGGTCGTACACAGTCTGCAGCTCTGCCATCGTGGGCGGGTTGATCACATGATCTGGGATTGGGGTGGGGCTGAGGTTTCTCTTTGTCAGGGTAGAGGATGCCCAGGCTCACATCTTCCTTGGCCTCCTTATGTGAGGGTGGATGGGACACACAACCCAGCCCCCTCGTCCTCACAGAGTACCCAGGCAGCTGCAGGCTTGAAGCATTCGTGTGACTAAAGCCCCTCTACAAGTCCTTGCTAGGAAAATGACCCTGAGGAAGGAGCCCTGAGGCAGGAGCCTATCTGTGGCAAGTTGTCCCAGAGCCCGAGGCTGTCTTGAGCACCTGCCACTCATCCAGAGAAAGGAATGATCTCTCAGCACATGCCTGGGGGGGGGGGGAGGTCCAGAGAGAGAACACAGTGAGATGAAGGTGAACCTCAGGTTTAGGGGTCACCTTGCATTTCCCTCAGGCTGCAGCCTGCTTTTACCCAGAGGGTTGAGGAGACCCTTTGGCCCTCCAGACTCCTCTTATCCCAGCCAATCAGCTTCCTTTCTTTCCTGCCCGTTAACCCAGCCTTGCTCTGCCCAGCCCCCAGCTCCGCCCGTTTCTGCTGATAACCAAGTCCGACTGCCACGTCTTATACTTTCTCCTACCTTATACTTGGTTCTTTCAAAGAATAAACTCATTTACATCCACCTTACTCTACCATGTGTGGAAGGTCTATTTTATAAATGAAGTTCAGGAGGTCCCCCACGAATCCATGGTTACACAACTGGATGGGGGAGGAGTCACAACCCACTCACTTCTATTTTCTCTTCCCCCAACTCAGCGGTGGCCCGGCCCCTCAAGGCTTAGAAGCTACTCAGATTTTCACAGCCGCTGGAAACCAGAGCCAGAGAAGATGGTGAGTTCTGTTGATGGTGAATTTCTGTTCTGAGACTACCCCCTTCCCGCAAAAAAGCCATGGAGTTTATCCCAAGGGACCTCCATCGGGGGTCCCCAGGTTGGCTATTCAAGAGAGTTCCAGGAACAGAACCTGGTGCGTCAGTTTTTCTGAACTCCCAGTCTCTCAGGCTAAGCCACTCACATGTCTTCCGGCTCCCGCGTCTGGGAAGATTATCTGGATTATTCCTGAGTCCTCACTATGTGCTAGGCATATAGAAAGTCCCTCAGGTCTAGTGGGAGAACACATGAACAGAAAGGTTCCCGCCCTCAGAAAGCACACACACACACACACACACACACACACACACACACACACACACACACACCGCACCACCCCCGCCCACCCCACACCCTCCACACCCACACCCCCACCCCACACCCCCCACACCCCCACCCCCACCCCACCCCCCGCAAAGCAGCTGAGATAGACCAGAAACCGCAGGCGAGCCTGGAGGGAGGGGCTTGCCAAGAGTCAAGCTAGCAAGACTGCTCTGAGACTGTGACATTTAGGATGAGGGTGGGGTAGTGAGTTGACATCTTCAGAGTCAACTCCAGCTGAATGAGCTACGGCAGATGGTAACAGCACTGGCTTACTCCATTAGGCTTCAAAAGGCTGATGAGCTGGTGGTGTAGCTCAGTGGGTAGATAGCTTACTCAGCATGCACAGAGCCCTGGGTTCGACCCCCAGCATGACATAAAACCAAATGTGGTGGCTCACACTTAGCACTTGGGAGTTGGAGACGGGAGGATTGGGAGTTCAAGGCCAGCCTCAGTCACACAGCAACTCTAAGGCCAGCCTGGGCTACATGAGTTGTTGGGGTTTGGGGAGGTTGTCTGTTTTATTTATTTAAGGCACTTAGCAGTAGGTGCTGATCCTGAGGGATTGATAGGTAGACCAGGCTGGCCTTGAGATCCACCTTCCTCTGCCTCTCGAGTGCCGGGATTAAAGCATACACCACCACGCCCGGTTTACACTTGGTTTTGAGTGTCTCAAATGGGTGAGGCTCTGATGTAAATTTTTACATCAACTTGACACAAGCTAGGGGCTTCTGGGAAGATGGAATTTTCGAGAAAATACCTCCATAGGATTGACCTTTAGGCAAGTCCGTAGGGCGATTTTTTGGATTGATGATTATTGTGGGTGGGTTTTCCCACTCCAGGTAGTGCCATCCCTGGGCAGGTGGTGCTGGCTGGTGTAAGAGAGCAGACAGGGAAAGCCATGACGAGCAAGCCAGTGAGCAGCACTCCTCCATGGCCTCTGCATCAGCTCCTGCCTCCAGGTCCTGCCCTGATGCCCCTCAAAGATGGAGGGTGACCTGAGAGTTACACGCTGAAATAAACCCTTTCCTCCCCAAGTTGCTTCTGGTCGTGGTGTTTTATCACAGCAGTAGAAACCCTAAGATGTGTGGTGGCCCAGAGACCCATGGGAAGCACTCACCACATAGACACACTCACATAAACTCAAAATGGCTTTTTTGTTTTTCAGAAGGTCGAGATGGCCCACATATGACCGTTGACCTCACTTGAGAAGTTTCTGTCAGGTCTAAAGGAAGCTCCATTTCTCCACATTCCAAAAGACAGAAGGGACAAATGGCTACTTGTGGTACCTATTACCACCATACCAAAGCTCATGCTGGCCTCCAGGCTCCCTCAGTACCACAAGTACTTGTTACACATTTCAAAACCTGGCTAGCATCCTGGCCCTTCTCACCTCCTCCCTCCCCCACCCTAAACTCCCTCTGCCTTCCCTCCCCACAGCTGCCCATTCTCCTTCCTTATGACCCTGCCATTTTAGCTATGCTCTCTTGGTCTTCCTCTCTCTGTCTCTCCTGCCCCTCTCCCTGTCCTCCCTCTCCCCATGTCCCTCTCTTTCTCTCTGTCTTGCTCCTGCTTCTCTCCTGGGCAGCTCCAGGCTGCTGGCCCTGTTTGGTCTCCTACTTTCTCTCCTTGCTCTGGACTCTTCCAGATGCCTCTGGCTGTGCTCTCCCACACATCTACAGTAATAACCTTCCCATTGGCCTAGTGGTAGTAGCATTTGCCTTTAATCCCAGCACTTGGGAGGCAGAAGCAGGTGGATCTCTGAATTCAAGGCCAGCCTGGTCTACAGAGAGAGTTCCAGGACAGCCAGGATTACACAAAGAAACCCTGCCTCAAAAAACCAACCAACGGCCAGGCGGTGGTGGTGCATGCCTTTAATCCTAGCACTTACACTCGGGAGGCAGAGGCGGGCGGATCTCTGTGAGTTCGAGGCCAGCCTGGTCTACAGAGCGAGTTCCAGGACAGGCACCAAAACTACACGGAGAAACCCTGTCTCAAAAACCCAAAAACCAAAACAAAACCAAACAAAAACTAACTAACCACCAACAACAACAAAACCCTTCCTCTTAACCAAACCATGGACTGGTCATGTCCTCAGTTTATACAGTTCCTTTGGTCAAGGGTGGGTCATTATTGAACATCTGAATGGATATCACCCTTCTTTGCACTTAGTTATAGCACAATTCTCTCCTTCTAGAAATTTCTCTTTGCCCATTCTGTAGTTCCTGGAGCTCCTCTACTCCTGGGGCAGAGCCGAGTGGTGGCCTTTTCCAAACTGAACAAGAATGAGCTACCAATGCCAGGTGGTGATGGGGAACATCTTTAATCTTAGCACTTGGGAAAGAGAGGCAGGCAGATCTCTGCGAGTTTGAGGCCAGCCTGGTCTACAGAGGGAATTCCAGGACAGCCAGGGCTACACAGAGAAACCCTGTCTCAAACAAACAAACAAAACAGCTGCTTGTGGGGGCTTCTCTCTCCGGGGCAGCTGCACCCAAACACTGTTCGTGGCTCATGCTAAGCAAGTACTCTACCACTGAGCTGTACCCAAGCTCCATGGCAGACACCAACTTTGGGAAATTCTGCCTGGGACACCTTGCTTGCCACAGTTGGGTGAAGAGGAAAGGTGGGAAAGGAGGCAGCTGAGAGCCTGGAAGGAACTTTCGGCACAACCGTGGGCCTTGGCAGCCTGCCCCTGCTTGCCCCGTGAGCCTCTCTGTGAAGTTGCTGTCGGCTGGGGGAGCCTGTCCCTTAGATAAGTGGACGACGAGGAGGAGGAGGAGGAGGAGGAGGAGGGGCTTTGCTGGCTTCATCTGAAGTGGGAAGGGAGCCTGGAAAAGCATAT
Organism: Peromyscus maniculatus bairdii; assembly: GCF_049852395.1. Classification (NCBI taxonomy): domain Eukaryota; kingdom Metazoa; phylum Chordata; class Mammalia; order Rodentia; family Cricetidae; genus Peromyscus; species Peromyscus maniculatus. The sequence goes on along the minus strand of NC_134859.1, from coordinate 93,869,067 downwards.
GAAGGGTGCTCCCAACACTGGCCAAATTACCAGCCATGCCTTGCAATTCCCAGCCTCTGCAACAGGCAAATAGAGAGTCTGCACGCTCCAGGATTGATTAAACAGTAATTAGGCTTCAAAAGCTTGCAAAATGCCTCCCTTTCAAAAGCTCCCAGCTAGGCAATTTTTCTCTCACATTTAATAGCGACTATTCTTGTATTCTTTTCTGCCCAAAGTGGTCATAATTGTTGGGGGGCTGACGAAACAAGCACCCTAGGGTGCTGCTTGCAGTGAAGGATGTGCAACAGTTGCTTCTGGGGAAGATTCAGGGACAGTTTATCCCACGGATCAGGAAACCTTTCTCTGGCTCAGTGACTCCATCTCTTGGAAGCTCTCCTAAGGGGAAAAACAAGGCTGGGGTGTAACTCAGCTGATACACAGGAATCCCTGGGTTCAAGCCCAGCCCTTGGGAGGTGGAGGCAGGAGGAGCAGAAGTTCAAGGTCATCCAGGGGTACAGCCTGGGCTACATAAAACCCTGTCTCGGGGTTGGGGAGATGGCTCAGTGGTTAAGAGCACTGGCTGCTCTTCCAAAGGTCCTGAGTTCAATTCCCAGCAACCACATGGTGGCTCACAATCATCTATCATCTGTAATGAGATCTGGTGCCCTCAAAAAAAAAAAAAAAAAAAAGGAAAAAAAAGCACCGTCTGCTCTTCCTGAGGCCCTGGGTTCAATTCCTAGCACTTACATGGCAGCTCACAACTGTCTGTAACTCTAGTTCCAGGGGATACAACACCCTCACATGGGCATACATGCAGGCAAACACACAAATGCACATGAAATAAAAATGAACAATTAAATTTTTTTTCAAAGTCCTGTCTCAAGGCAAAAAGAAAATAGATCCAGAAATGAAGATTTATGCATGAAGACCTTGGTTATTGTACAAAAACATTGGTAATCACTTAAGCAGTGCCTCCTAAAGAGATATGGACCGTGTGTGTGTGTGTGTGTGTGTGTGTGTGTGTGTGTGTGTGTGTGTGTCTTTCTCTGTCTTTGTCTTTGTGTCTCTGCCTCTCTGTCTCTGTGTGTGTTTGTGATGTGGCATGGGTAGATTCCGGACTTCTAAAAAGTACAATCCATATGGCAGACACCCGAAAGGTTCTGAGTGATTGTTGTCACCATTATAATCTTCTGTTTATTATCTTTAGAAAGTTGTAGCTTGAGCTGGACGTAACAGCATATGTCCTTAATCCCAGCACAGGGAGGGCAGACACAGACAGATCTCTTCATGTTCAAGGCCAGCCTAGTCAATGTGTTCCAGGACAGCCGGAATGACGTAGTGAAACCCTGTCTCAAAAAACAAAACAAAACAAAAAGCTGTAACTTGAAGGGACCCAGCCAAGTTCAGGGTTGGAGGTCAGGAAGCTGTGGAATATGTTGCACAATTAGTCAGGTTGATGGGGTCAAAGTCAGTGAGGCTGAGGCGGAGACCCCGTGCTGTGAGAGAGCCCTGAAATCTGCAGGACTTGGGGACAGGGTACCTGTGGCCCTGGGAATGGCAGGGGTCGGGTGGGGAGAGGATTAGCCAGAGCACGAAGTCTAGGCAGAGAGGCACTGAAACCATGGCTCTAGGCCTCTTTCAAACTCTGCTTCTCTGGCATTGACTTGGGCAGCTCTAAATGCCACTCCTGGAATTGTTTATTTTTCTTAGAACTGTAGTCAGAATGATTGCTTCCGTTTTCAAAGAGCAATTTATTTTGTTTTTCTTCGCCAGACTGGAGTTTTATTATGTCTTTCCTTCAGTCTGTGACAACAAAAGGAGGAAGAATACATTTTAGACCCTTGGCTCTCTCCTGGAAGCTACCGCGTATGTCCTGTCCGAGGATGTGGATGGCTGTCCTGCTGCTGAGGAGCCCGGCTGGGGGTGACAGAGTCGCCTTCCCGAAAGGATGCTGGTGGTACATCAGTGTTTTCCAACTGGGAGACGTCAGCACACCTTCTTGTGAGTGGTGGTAACAAGAGAACATTCCCAGGCATTTTATGTAAGGCCAATTCTACCCTCCAACACACAGGAAAGACAGGTAAAGACAGGATCCTTTTTCTCTTTACTTAAGATTTCTTTCTTTACTTTTTGGGTTTTTTTGTTTTGTTTTTTTTGCTTTTTTTTTTTTTTTTTTTTGAGACAGGGTTCCTGGCTGTCCTAGAATTCACTCTGTAGACCAGGCTGGCTCCAAACTCACTCTGCCTCTAAGTGCTGGAATTAAATGCATGCGATACCACCACCCTGCTTATTTAAGATTTCTTAATCAGGTTTCTATTTTTTTTTTCTTTATGTATTTGGTTGTTTTGCCTATCTGTGTGTGTACTGTTACACCCAGCCCCTTGTGAACCACAAGGAAGGAGAAAGATGACACTATGGGTTCCAAAGACTTTAATAAATCACCACATAAGTGGGTGGCTGATCGATCAGGGCCGCAGGACAAGGACTCGGGAGCCTTGTTTCTCCTGGCAGCCCAGGGCAGGGACAGAATTGGGGTTCATAAGCAAAAACCACAAACATTTGTTGCCAAGTTACAGTTACAATTTTCACCAATCAGGAATCAAAGATTCGGGACTTTCCTTGTGTATCCATCATTGTCAACCAGCATACAATGCAAGCTTTTCGGTCCAACCAATCAGATTCGTTTGTTCTTTCTGTTGTTAGGAACAGCCGTAATGTTTCTAGAGAACTAAAGAGGCATGGTGACTATATTTCTATGGTTTAAGGAGGTTGGTCAGCCCCTGGGAAGTTCTCAGCTCCCCCAGGGCTCGGGAACCTGAACTCTATTTCACTCTTCAGGGAGAACGGAGTCTGAAGTCAAAATGGCCGTACTCAGGCCAAGGAGCTTTTTCCTGCTCCCTTCAACATCACTTGCATGCCTAATCATCTCATAATTCCTCGGCAGTTGTCTCTGTGTTTTGAGGGCCATGGCAACAGGTTAGCACAGAGGGCAGAGTTGAAAGCCACGGGGAGTTCTCTCTCTGTTATTGGACCAGGAAACCCAAAATCAGTAGCATCCCAGGGCGGAGGTCACCTTGTCATCAGGCTCCCAAGTGATCCCTCTGGATGCTCAAGGAGAGAGTCAGCGCCTCACCTATTGATCTTATTCTGTATCTCAAGCAGGCCCTGCCTGTCCTGGAACTCACTCTGTAGACCAGGCTGGCCTCTCTGCCTTTCAAGTGCTGGAATCAAAGGCATAAACCACCACCATCCAGTCCAGCCTTGAACTTTTGATCCTCCTGCCTCAGTCTTTATAGTAGCTGGGACTACTGACCTATGCAACCACTCTAGGCTTGATTTTTGTTTTTGTTCTTGTTTGTTTAAAGACAGGGTCTTAGGATGTAGCCCAGGCTAGCCTCCAGTGTTGAAATCCTTCTGCTTCAGTTTCCTGAGTGCTGGGGTTACAGCCATGTATCAACTTGTTCTGCTAAAGGTCGGCATCTTTTTTTAACATTAAAGAGAAATTAAGCATTATGTGTATATGTGTGTGTATGCATGTGGGTGTGTACATGTATGAATGCAGGTGTCTTAGAAGAGTGTTGGATCCCTGGAGCTGAGAGTTCCAGGTGGCTGGGAGCTGCCCCATGTGGGTTCTGGGAATCAAACTTGCGTCTTCTGGAAGAGCAATAGTCTGGACAGCTGAGTCTCTCCAGCCCCAAGTCCAGCACCTTTGCCTTTGGCTGTCTGTATGCGGCCTTCTCCATGTGTCTCAAAGTTTTTCTACTACAAGGACACTTAGGATTTCACGGAGGGCCCACCCAGATACTCCAGGATTGATTCCCCCTTAGGATGCCCAGCTACTCTGATCCTTTCAAGGCTTGCTCTAAATCTTGCTTAGTTTGGATCAGAACAGTGTTTGGAACTCACTCTTGCCACTGCTGAGGGGAAATCCCCTCAAGTGTTCAACGTATGCCTGTGAGCTACAGGGTCTTCCACTCTAGCCGACAGAAGCACAGACTGGTCCTCAGGAGGCAGAGACAGGAGGATCAGGGATTCATAGCCATCCTCAACCACACAGTAAGTTCAAGGCCAGCTTGAACTACCTGAGTTCCTGTCCCCAAAGCAATCAAAACCCAAGGAACTGTCTTCATGCTTCAAGGTCTTCAAAGACCCCCGTTCTCTCTGCTCTTTCCCTGCAAATCCTCCTAGTCAGTATTTAGCTGGTAACTCCAGGGGAGCTCTGTAGGTTTCTGGAAATTTCCTTCTGTAATCGTTTCCCTTTTCCAGATGTCCAACCTGAAGACTGGCTGTTCTGGCCTCACTTATTTCCTCTACACAGGGAGCCACCACCCCTACCAGGGTTATCCTACCCACCCCAGGACTGTGAACTCTCCAGGGAGTCATTCGGGGTGACCTTGGGACTGTGTGTCCTTCTCCAGGTCAGTGTCCTTTTTAAATTTTTTTAGACTTGTTTTCATGTGGTTGGGTGTTTTGGCTGAATGCATGCCTGTGCACCATATACATGCCTGGTGAGTGTGGAGGCCAGAGGAAGGCCTCAGATTCTCTGGAACTGGAGTTACAGATGGCCGTGAGCCACCATGTGGATGCTGGGAGTTGAAGCCTGGCTCTCCGGAAGAGCCACCAGTGGTCTTAATTGCTAAGCCATCTCTCCAGCCCCATATTGTCCTTTAAAAATATTTATTATTATTATGTTTACTGTGTGTGCATAATGTGTGTGTGTATGATGTGCATGTGAGTGTGTGAGAACACACGTGCCGTGGTGCACATGTGGAGGTCAAAGGACCACTTTCAGGAGTCTGCTCTCTCACTCTCAGTCTTACACAGCAAGTGTCCTTTGCCTAGAGAGCCTGATGACCTGAGGCCTGATGATGACCTGAGGCCTGATGACCTGAGGTCTAACCTCAGATCCCACAAGGGGGCAAGAGAGAGCCAGCTCTGGAAAGTTGTCCTCAACATCCATGTGAGCCTAGCGTGCAAATGCCTGCATGCATGGGTTCTCTCTCTCTCTCTCTCTCTCTCTCTCTCTCTCTCTCTCTCTCTCTCTCTCTCTCTCTCACACACACACACACACACACACACACACACACACCACACTCACACAGACATGAACATGAGGGGAGAAGGAGGGAGAGAGAGAATCAGACTCCTAGTGCCCGTGTGTGGAGGCGAGCTGGGACAGTAACACTGGGACAGGGTAGGGCCGAGACAGCCCAGCCGTGGTCTCCAGATGCAGTGAGAGTCTGTGGGCAAGTGGGTAAAGGCACTTATCACCAAGCAAGACAACCTGAGTTTGATCCCTGAGTCCCACATGGTAGAAGAGGGAAACTGACTCCTTCAAGGAAGGAGGGAGAGAAAAAAGGAAAGAAGGATGAAGAGAAGGAAGAAGGAAGGGTGGAGGGATGGACAGAAGGAAGGCAGGAAAGAAGGAAACTGTGGAAGCCCATGATGGGCTATGAGGTTGGAGCCCTGGGCTGAACCCCTACCAGCCCCGCCTGGCCCACCACCACCGATCTGGGTCCTGCCTCCCTCATCCCCAACCCCATCCCCAGCCTGCCCCTTCTTTTCTTTTCTAAGATAATTCACAGACGCCCGTCTGTGCTGTATGAGGCCTGGCGAAGGTCACGTGCAGCGTCTCCAAAGCTGGACTAGTGTAATTTATGGTTTTGGTTTTTTTTTTCCATTTTTTGTTGTTGTTGTTTGTTTGTTTGTTTTTTGAGACAGGGTTTCTCTGTGTAACAGAGTCCTGGCTGTCCTGGAACTCACAATGTAGACCAGGCTGGCCTTGAACTCACAGAGATCGGCCCGCCTCTGAATCCCCACAAATGCTGGGGTCAAAGGTGTGTGCCACCACCACATGCAGCACCACCAGATAGGTTTTATTTTTCTTTTTATTTTTTTTTTTTATGTGCATTGGTGTTTTTGCTTACATGTATTTCTGTGTGAGGGTATCTGATCCCCTGGAACTGGAGTCACAGACAGTTTTGAGCTGCCATGTGTGTGCTGGGGAATGAACCCAGGCCCTTACCACCAGATAGTTTGAAGTAAGTACTCTCAGGAAAAAAAAAAACAACTATTGAAAATTAAACGGACAATGGCACACCTCTATAAGCATCGTAAACATCACAGTGGGTCACCTACAGTATGGCGTCCTAAGGGATAGGCGAGAAATGTGTGGCTGACAGCTCATCCTCTGCTTTCTCTGGGAGCGTATCTCACTCTCTCCAAAGCTAGTCTACATCTAGCCTGAACCCTTCTGGAGAGCTGTCTTTGCTCTGTCTAACCTTCAGAGAAGAGTCTGGTTGGTCCAGGGTTTCAGGCCAGCGCTTCAAAAACCCAAGATGTGCCCTCCAGCATGTCTGTCACCTGAGGGAGGGTGGAGTCCTGGAGGAACTCATACCTGCGTTCTCCTTGGAAACTCTACCCACGTGGGGATCTTCCCGGTCACCCTGTCTATATTCAGCCTAAGCCAGGTATTCGGGGTTTTTTTGTTGTTGTTGTTGTTTCAAGACAGGGTTCTCTGTGTAGCTTTGCGCCTTTCCTGGATCTCACTCTGTAGACCAGGCTGGCCTCGAACTCACAAAGATCCGCCAGCCTCTGCCTCCCAAGTGCTGGGATTAAAGGCATGCACCACCACTGCCGGGCCAGGTATTTGGTTGTTAAAGTCACTCAGCCATGCCAAGCTGAGGAGAGAAATCTGAGGCTCGAAGAGGCTAGTGCCTGAAGGAGACCGAGCAGCAGCCTGTGCGGGGCGGGCTGTTGACCCAGAAATTCTGACATAGGTGTTCAGGTTGAGCTTGGCACTCCATAATTGACAAAAGCTCAGTGGGCTTGGGGGCCTGGGGGTCCTCGATGACGTGAAATGAAGATAGTATCAGTAACTGCCTTGCAGTGCTGAAGATTGCCTAACGTCACTGTTTACATTTAGACATAAGTATTTGTGGAACACCCCCCCCCAAAAAAAGCCTTACAACTCACGACTAAAACACAGGTCTATGATTAATAGTAAGGTGTGTGTGGGGGTATTGTGGGTTTTGTGTGTGTGGAATGTGTGTATATGTAGTATGGGGTGTGTGTGTGTGTGTGTGTGTATGTGTGTGATTTGTAGGAATCAGTTCTCTCTTTTCACAATACAGGTTTTTTTTTTTTTTTTAAGATTTATTTATTTATTATGTATACAGCATGTATGACTGCAGGCCAGAAGAGGGCACCAGATCTCATTACAGATGGTTGTGAGCCACCATGTGGGTGCTGGGAATTGAACTCAGGACCTCTGGAAGAGCAGTCAGTGCTCTTAACCGCTGAGCCATCTCTCCAGCCCCCCACAATACAGGTTTTAACTCAGGTCGTCAGGCTCGGTGCCCAATGCCCTCACCTGCTAAGCCATCCTGCTGGCCCAATTTCTATTTTACTTATTTGTTTCAATGCTGGAATTCAGTTCAGGCCCTTACACAGCCTAAGGAAATGCTCTACCATTGAACTGCGGCTTCAGCCACAGCCTACATCGTTTTAAAAAGATACAGCTTTTGAGGCTGGAGAGATGGCTTAGTGGTTAGGAGCACTGGCTGCTCTTCCAAAGGGCTTGGGTTCTATTTCCAGCACCCACATGGCGGCTCACAGCCATCTGTAATTCCGGTTCCGGGGGCTCTAACGTCCTCTTCTAACCTCTGTAGGCACCAAACACATACATGCATGCTGCCAAACATTCACATACATATGAAAAATACAGCTGTGATGGCTGGAGCACCTGTGTCCCTCCCAAGTTTACTGACTCTTCAGTGGAACAGTATCATGTGGTGAGACCTTTGAGCGATGTGCTCAGGAGGCTCCATCCTGGACAGGCTCCGTGTACTTACTCGGGGGTTTCCGGCAGCTGCTTGCGAATCCTCACTGCTGAGCCGGCCTGCTTCCTGAGTTCTAACTCTAAAAGCCCTAAGCACGCTTGCCTTGACACCCTGGGCAGCACCCCTCTCTCTCTGAAGTCCCTCTACCCCATGCAGCTGCTTGCAGACCTCCGTTGTTGAACAGGCTGGCTTCCCTGGACCCTAATTCAAAAGGCATGGCTTCCTCCTTCCTTTTCCCCATTTCCCTCTTCCCAGGGTTACAGTGTGCTGAGGGTTACAGTGTGCCGAGGGTTACAGTGTGCCCTCCTAATTGTTTTCCTCTCAAACAGTCCTTGAGCTGAGAGAGAGAGAGAGAGAGAGAGAGAGAGAGAGAGAGAGAGAGAGAGAGAGAGAGAGGAAGGAAAAAGGGTTCAGGGAGAGCTCATCTCTTGTCTTTCTGGAGTCCGCCCCACCATGGTGTCATTCCCCTCACCCCCCCCTTCTTTTTTTGCTCTGCTGAGGATTCAACCCAGGGTCCTGTGCATGTTACACAGACATTCTACCACTGACCCACAATGTCCCCAGCTTAAGGTTCTATCTTGCAAGAAGGACGTGAGCCCTCATCAGACAAATTTGCTAAGCGTCCCAGAGCAGAGTGTCATCAACCGTCAGCCCCTCCGTCTAAACCATTTAGTGTGACAGCACAAACCGTCTAAAGCAACATCCTGAAAAAGCACCTGCGGGTGTGGCCGGACTGCAGGGTGCAACCACCTCCCAAGGATGCTCAGGGAGTCCAGGCACGAGACCCTCGTCATGGACAACCGTGCCTTCTTCAGAAGAGATGCTTCCCAGGAAGCACAGGGACTCAGGAACCAGCAAGGCCAAATGTAGTGACCAGCAGGAAATGACATCACAGGGTTTCCTGCAGCAGGGAATGTTGAAAAATTCAGGTGTTTCTGGTAGCCCCTGGAAACCAAACTGGTCATCAGGTCCAGGGGCCACACCACTGACCTTACCCTGTCTGTGATGGCTTTGCTGACATATGCCTTAGTGGTCTGGCTATTCTATTTTTATTTTTTTGCGGGGGGCGGGGTGTGATGGGGGCGGGGTGTGATGGGGGCGGGGTGTGATGGGGGCGGGGTGTGATGGGGGCGGGGTGTGATGGGGGCGGGGTGTGATGGGGGCGGGGTGTGATGGGGGCGGGATAGGAACTCCTGATCCTCCAGCTTCCACCTCAGGAGTGCTGGGACTGCAGGGTCTCATTCATGCTAGGTAGGTACTTTATCAACTGAACCACATTTCTAACCCCTGGATACTGTGTTTCTTTTTTGTCTGTCTGTTTGTTTGTTGTTGTTGTTTGGTTTGGTTTTTTCCAAGACAAGATTTTTCTGTGTAGCCCTGACTATCCTAGAACTCCCTCTGTAGCCCAGGCTGGCCTTGAACTCACAAAGATCTGCCTGCCTCTGTCTCCCAAGTGCTGGGATTCAAGGCATGTGCCACCATCTCCTATCTTGTTTGTTTTGAGACAGGGTCTTACTAGCCTTGGCTGGCCTGGAGCTCACCAGGTAGACCAGGCTAGCCTCAAATTTATCTTCTTGCCTCTACCTCCTGAATGCTGGAATTAAAAGCATATGCCAACACACCCAGCAATTTTTTTTTGTTTCTTGATTGAAGTCAGCTAAATACAAGTGACCTTTGACTTTTCCCAAACTGTATGCCTAGCCCCCAACACTGTGACAGGTGTGGTAAGAATGTCACACATGTCCCTGGTGGTCTAGTGGCTAAGATAAAAATATCACATGCAGGGAAGTATCCAGGCTTTTAAAATGTGCACTGAGGTATACTGAAGCATTTCGGGGTGTACTGCCAGATTTGATACATTTTCACTGACGTGAGCACCATAAATCTTTTGTGTGAGGTTGGTTGTGTGGTGTGCTCTTTTCCAGTATTCCTTGGCCCTCTGGTTGCAGGAAACCCTAAAAGGAGGTGGTGTGTGTGTGTGTGTGTGTGTGTGTGTGTGTGTAGTGTGTGTGTGTGGTGTGTGTGTGGTGTGTGGTGTGGGTGTGTGGTGTGGTGTGATGTGTGTGTGTGTGATGTGTGTGTGGTGTGTGTGTGTGTGTGTGGTATGTGTGTGTGTGTGGTGTGTGTGTGTGTGTGTGTGTATGTGTGTAGGGGCTCTTTGCCTTTTTGTATTTTCTCCTGCTGCTGTGCTAAGTGCATCTACTTTCTCGAGCTGCTGTTGCCTCTATTCTTCACTGACAGTGGAACCCAGCTCTTCAGCCTTCCAACACGCATGGGAGACCACAGACTCCAAGACTCCTCTAGGCCTGCAGCACCAGACTGGGCTGAAGCTCCCAGCTTCCTTCCCAAGTCCTCAGCCTCCCTAACACCATTGTTTGACCACCCGCCCATACATGCAATCCCAAACATGCAATCCTATGCATGCAGTTCCATACATGCAATCCTATGCATGCAATCCTATGCATGCAATCCCATACCTGCAATCCTATACAAGCAATCCTATGCATGCAATCCCATACCTGCAATCCTATACAAGCAATCCTATACATGCAATCCTATGCATGCAATCCCATACCTGCAATCCTTTACAAGCAATTCTATGCATGCAGTCCTATGCATGCAATCCCATATATGCAATCCAATACATGCAATCCCATACATGCAATCCCATAGTGCAATCCCATACCTGCAATCCTATACACGCAGTCCTATACCTGCAATCCTATGCATGCAATCCTATACATGCAATCCTACACTGCAATCTGATCTAATAAATCCCCTCTGTACTATATATCATTCTAAGAACTCTGTTCCTTCAGAGATCCCTGGTACAATAAAGCACACTCCACCATGTAAATTAGTGAACTACCTATAAATAAATAAGTAAATAAATAAATACACAACAACAAAAACCATATTGGCATGCTACATGTGCACACACATGCACACATATAAACGAAATATAATAAATTTTAAAGTAGACTAATAAATATGAGCCGGGAAGAAGAGGCAGTATGTAGCAGGGCCTGTGAGACCTTGGCTTCTAGCAGACAGACACAGCTGCAGCTTAGGGCCGTCTATCAGTGGCCTTGCAAGGGACCTTGAGGTTTGATCTCAATCTATTTACTAAAAAGCCAAGTGGGAAGCTATAGGAGGGGAGGAGGTCTTCTCCTGGGATGCTGAAAAGATGGAATTAAAACATAAATTATGCCGGGCGGTGGTGGCACATGCCTTTAATCCCAGCACTTGGGAGGTAGAGAGGCAGGCCGAATCTCTGTGAGTTCGAGGCCAGCCTGGTCTACAGAGGGAGTTCCAGGACAGCCAGGGCTACATAGAGAGATATGGTGGTGGCAGATATCTGTAATTTCGGCACTCATGAGGTTGAGGTAGGAGAATTGTTCGAATTCAACGCCCGTTAGGGCTATATAGCTGAAAAGAGTAGATGCTTAGTTTAACCACAAAGTGGCGCTAGCGAGCTGAGTAGCCAACAGCCGGAGTCTGGCGCTTCCCCTACTCTCACTGAAGAGAACACAACTGTATGAGGAAAGCTGAGCTGGGAGCCCTGGAGGCCAGCTCCCTCATCCAGGGGCCTTCACCTTCTTCTAATGGGCAGCATGCTGTCAGCAACAGCGTTTATAGGGGCCTGCAATGCCCTGGCCTTGGGGAAGGAGGGAAAGATGAGAGTTGGTCCCTGATCCTCTGGGGGTGCGGTGGGGACACCAGTCATGGCTTGAATCACTCTCAGTAAGTGCCACATAGGATGCAGAGACCACAGCAAGAGAAGAGCAGAGGAACACAGGCCACTCTCTGTTTACAACCCAAGGCCAAAGGAACTGGTTACCAGGGTGACAGGCTTGATTTCATCTTTAGAGGGAGAAGAACTTAAGCCTGGTGAAAGGCGAAGGGGTCTGAGGAGGAGCAGGAGGAGGAGGGGGGCTAGGGTTAAGAATGGATTGACCTCCAGAGAGCCAGAAAAAGCAGGAGGTTTCATGTGTCTCCTGGGACAGTCTTTGTGAGCATAAAGGTTAAACCGAATTATAGCTGATATATGAGTTTGGTAACTAGATTCTTGAACAGGTCCCGGCAATTCAATCCCCAGCTCCACAGGAACCTCAAGTGACCCTGTGAGGGCCCCTGGCTGTCCCATCCTTCAGAGCAACAAGGGATCAGTCATGGCTCTCTCCCAGGGGGCCTCTTTTCCCTGCTCCTCACACACAGGTGGGATCTGGGTGAGTGAGGAACAAATCATTTCAGGTTTCGTTTGCTTGTTCCTTTGTGTGACGCTCAGATTTTTCTGCTTTGCCCAGACATGTTAAAACAGCAGTTGTGGCCACTAGATGAGGAAAAGGGGGCACATGTCATCCTCCTGCTCCTTAGCCTCCTGCTCCTTAGCCTCGTAGGCGTAGGCGTTTGTTTCTGGAGGAAGAGGGCAGGGAGGGGAGGACGCTGTTGGAGGATTACAGCAGCCACAGCATGGCCTGGCCATGCCAATGCTCCGCCTGCGCTTCCTGGCACCGGGGTGGGGGTAGGGTGGGGTGAGGTGGGCTGATGAAGGTCCTGCTTCATCCATAACGATGAAAAGGGCCACCAGAAATGTGTGGTCAGGTCTCTCTGTCTCACCCCAGCCTGAAGACAATAAGGGACCAGAAGAAGTCAGAGAGTCCCCAGTGAGTCGAGAGGTGCCAATGGGTGCATCGAGAGATAAAAATTACAATGAACAGGGCTAGGGATGTAATTGGCTTTTATTCGTGATCCGTGATCCGTGAGTCAAAGCAGCCTCCATTTTACAAGGCCAATGAGAGCTGCCATATCGCTGGGCGGACCAGAAGGGTGGGGTTTGAAAGGTGAGAACAAGGAAATAGAACAAAGGGAGAAAGGGGAGGAAGGGGGGAGGGAGGGGGGTAGAAGGGAGGGAGGGGAGTTTGGCTGAACAGATAAAGGCATTTGCCAAACAATCCTGGAACCTTCTAACTTTCACACATGCCTGCACTTAAACACACAGACACGTACAGACAGACAGACACACACACACACACACACACACACATTAATAATAACATAAAGCTAAAGGGGAAAAAAAAAGCCAGAGTAGAGACTGGTATTCCCACCAGGTGGTGTCCTGGGGGCTGACTTGTGCCTCTAGCACTTTCTACCTGGGTCAGTAAGTGACAGCATGCCCTCCAGCCTCTGGAAACTGGGTGTCTTCTGAAGTTGAGGGCAGATACCTTCCTGGCTTTATAAACATGGCTTTGGGCTGGAGAGATGGCTCAGAGATTAGAAGCACTGGCTGTTCTTCCAGAGGTCCGGAGTTCGAATCCCAGCAACCATATGGCGGCTCACAACCATCCGTAATGAGATCTGGTGCCCTCTTCTGGTGTGCAGGGATACATGCAGGCAGAATAAATCTTTAACAATAAATAAATAAACAAACAAACATGGCTTTACTAATCATGATGACGGTGTAGGGAAGAAGCAGAGTCAGGAAGGGTCCGTTGCTGTTGCCAATGGCGATGTAAATGGGTCACTTCCACAATTGATCGGTGTGATGCAAGAGGCAAGCAGGGACGCAGCAGGGCTTGGGAACAGAAGGGAGGCCAAGTTCACTGGTTAGCCATGCTTGTGAGCAGAAGCCATGGCCTCTTGACTTCTTGACTTTGATGAGTTTCGTCTTCTCCTGGGAATGATTTCCATCTCGCCTCACCCACAGGCTCTGTTGGTAAAAGTAACTGTGGAGACTCTTGAGTAAACAGAGGAACTTAACAAACCAGCAGGGAGATCTTCCCAGAAACGGAGATCACAGCCCTGTGTTACACTTAGCTCCGGCCACTGGTGCTGTGAGAGGCCAGTCACTTCTAACCAGTCAGCAGCCACAGGACTTGGCCTTGTGGAAGGCTGGGTGATAGGCGACCTAGTTTATGTCAATTTGACACGCGCTAGAGGCATTGGAGATGAGGGCCCTCCACTGAGAACATGCCTCCAGAAGAGCTGGCTGTAGGAGGAAGCCTGTGGGGCATTTTCTTAATTAGTGATTGATGAGGGAGGGCTCAGCCCATGGTGGGTGGGGCCATCCCTGGCCTGGTGGGCCTGGGTTCTATAAGAAAGCAGGCTGAGCAAGCCGTGAGGAGCAAGCCAGTAAGCAGCACCCCTCCATGGCCTCTGCATCAGCTCCTGCCTCCAGGTTCCCGCCCTGCTTGAGTTCCTGTCCAGACTTCCTTCAGTGATGGATTATGATGTGGAAGCAGAAGCCAAATAAACCCTCTCCTCCCCCAGCTGCTTTGGACATGGTGTTCCACCCCACAACGGCAACCCTGACTGAGACAGCTGGGAAACAACGTTGGTTCCACTCTTCACTTGTGTGTCCCAGGGACCTGTCGGGTCTGTTTGGGACGATAGTTTCCAGTTCCCTCTGGCTACATAGAGCAGGTGTCACCTGTAAGGCGGAGGGCCCAACTGCTCTTGTGTCAAAGCCTCGTGATAGAAAACCTCTGGAGCACTTCCTAAGCAAGCAGCTGCCTGGGCCTGTGAGCACCCACAGAAAAAGGAAGAGTCTTTAAACCCTAGCCATCTTGCTTCCTCGGGTTGCTGTGGTTTGACTGAGCTCAGCTGTGTGTTCTGTTCCATGTCAGGATAGCTAAGGCAGCAGTTATCTAGGGTCCAACACAGGGGGAACCTCCACGCTTCATCCAGAGATGGCCACTGGTGCTGGCTGTCGGCTGGCCGGTCACTGGGCAAATGTCCTTCTTACGTGACTTTCTCATGTTGCTTGGGTTTATAACATGGGGCTGGTTGTAAGCCAGAATGAAACCTTTGGTCCCCTTAGCCTGGGCCAAGTGCCAGACTAGCTCTTCTGCCTTGGTCCATTGGTTAAAGCTAGTCATAGGTGTGATCATTATCTGCTGGTATATGACTAATCCCAAACCCACTGGTTTAAAATGCTGATGGTAAACGGGGCTAGAGATGTAGCTCACTTGATAGAGAGCTTATCTGGCACTTCTGAGGTTCTGGGTTCAATCCCCAGCACCACTTAAACAGAGTGTGGTAGCACATGCCTGGGATCCCAGTACTAGGGAGACAGGAGGGCCTGAAACTCAAGGGCATTCTTAGCTATACAGTCAGCTCAGGGCTAACCTGTGCTACATGAGATCCTGCCTAGATGGGAAAAAGTAAAATGAAAGGATGATGAGCAGTTATCTTTCACAGGTGAGTGGGTCAGGAATTAAGGGAATAGTTTTTCCTGAACATTTCTTGGAAGTCTCAGGAGATTGCAGTCTAAATGTCCGGAAGGGGTCTGGGGAGGTGGCTCGGCCAGTACAGCGCTTGTAGCATGAGCGTGGAGACCTGAGTTCAGATCTCTAGAATCCAGATAAAAGCTGAGCATGGTAGCATGCATCTGTGAGCCTGGCGCTGAGGAGAGAGCCTCGGGAAGGAGACAGGCAGGGCCCCTGAGGTCGCTGGACAGCTGGGCTAGCCAATCCTGTAGTTCCAGGTTCAGAGAGAATAGCTACTCAAAAATAAATAAGTAAAAATAAAAAAGAAATAAAGTAGGAAGCTAGGCATGGTGCTGCGCACCTTTCATCCCAGCACTCAGAAGGCAGAGGCAGATGGATCATTCAAAACCAGCCTGGTCTACATTGTGAGTTCAAAACCAGCTAGGGCAGTATAATGAGACCCTATTGAAAATAAATAAATAAGTAAGTAAGTAAATAAATAAATAAATACTATTGAAAATGATTGAGGAAGACACCTGAAGTTGATTTCAGTCCTCTCTATATAGCACATGCACACACACACACACACACACACACACACACACACACTTTTTTTTAGTCAGGACTACATTTGTCTGAAGGCTTGATTGGGACTGAAAGATGGATTTCCAGGGTAGCTCATTCATCCAGTTGTCCAGTTGGTCCTCCCTGTTGGCAGGAAGCTTCTGCCCCTCAGCACATGGGCCACTCTGTGAGCTGCTGGAGGATTGTTACAACATGGAGGCTGCTTCCCCAGAGTGAGGGATCCAAAACACCAAGGCAGGACCCTGAAAAGTGCTCTCTTCACTGTCACCCCCACAAATCCTGTTTGCCACAAAGGCCAGCGCTGGTTCATCTGAGGAAGACTGAAAAGTCAGGAATGAGTAGAATGTGAGGCTCACAGAGACTGTCTTGGAGGCTGGGTACCACGCAAGGGCAGGGAAAGACTCCAAAGGCCGGAGAGAAGTGCTCCTGAGGATGGCGGAGCCGCTGGGGCTCCCCCCCCCCCCCCCCCAGTTTTTCGAGACAGGGTTTCTGTGTGTAGTTTTGTTGCCTGTCCTGGATCTCGCTCTGTAGACCAAGCTGGCCTCGAACTCACAGAGATCCACCTGCCTCTGCCTCCTGAGTGCTGGGATCAAACGATGCATATGCCATCACCTCCCGGCCCCCGGCTTCTCTAATTAAAACAATGGTGTCCCTCATTAATTTAGCAGAGACCAGATACCGTACTGACCATCATCTAGAGGACCACGTAGAAACCCACCATCAGAAAATGGCTGTGTCCCTTGGTTTTGGTACACGGAGGACGACTCCAAGACTCAGAAAAGGTAAGTCCCCGAACTCAAGTGGCAGGTGCAGAGCTTGAATATGTCTTATGCCACCCCAACCCCTTATGCCATTTTTGCTGATCACTGTGCTACAAGGTTAGATTTTAGATTTTAGATTTATTTATTTTTTTTTCCCCGAAACAGAGTTTCCACAGAAATAGTCCTTACTGTCCTGGAACTCACTCTGTAGACCAGGCTGACCTCAAACTCACAGAGACCCACCTGCTTCTGCCTTCCAAGTGCTGGGATTGAAAGTATGTACCACCATCACCTAGCGAGGATAGATTTTTAAATAAGGAGTAGGAGATTTATATATTACCAACAACAGCAATGTAAAACTTCGATGTAGACCGCACGCAGGGAGATATGGCCGTGTTAGCAGTTGCAAATAGATCGAAAGAAAATGGGTGTTTTCTCCCGTCTGTGCTGACAATAGAAACTGCTATCATATTCATAACAGAACAACTCAAGCCATTTCCTGCTGTGGTGGATGACAGGGGCCGGCAGGACAGGGCTGGGAGTGGGGTTGGAGATGAGGAGGTGGAGCCCTCCCCCTGCGGATTTGGTTCCTCCTCTGTGGGGTGGGGTTTTTGGTATTTCCAGTATATGGTTTATGTGGCTGTTAATTAGCTCACCTGTGTCGACAAAGGGCGCTCTCTCTCTCTCTCTCTCTCTCTCTCTCTCTCTCTCTCTCTCTCTCTCTCCCCCACCCTAACTTTAGATGATAGCCCACAATCCGGGTCAACAAAAGTTCTCTCTTGCCGGGCGTTGGTGGCGCATGCCTTTAATCCCAGCACTCGGGAGGCAGAGGCAGGCGGATCTCTGTGAGTTCGAGGCCAGCCTGGGCTACCAAGTGAGCTCCAGGAAAGGCGCAAAGCTACACAGAGAAACCCTGTTTCGAAAAAAAGAAAAAAAAAAAAAAAAGTTCTCTCTTTTTTTGAAAATGGTGTCTGTGCCAGATACCACCTGCGAGTCTTCCAGATACTTCTGGAGTCCAGATCTGTGACTGACTCTGGGAGCTGCAGTTGGCTGTACGTGGCCTCCAGTGTGCATGTGGGACCTCTCAGTCTAGTCCCATGCTCTCTGCTGCTGACACAGTGGTTTAGCAGATGTGGAAAGCCATTGTGTGCCAAGCCAGTACACGTGGAAGCAGGACTGAGACCCCCACCCCCCCACCCCCCAGCAAAGCCTGGCACCTACAAGTGCAGGAGACAGTGAGTAAACACCGTGAATTCCTCTGCATCTGAGGTGCCCAGAGCGGCTTCTCAGACAGTCCCCCCAAACCAAGCAGCCAGGAACACCACCGCCCTAACACCACATCTCAAGCGTCTCTACCCCATCCCTGCTCCGTCCCCTGAGCCTCAGGAATGCATCTTGCATGTATACACCCAGTGTGTTCATACATGCGCTTTTGTCTCTTAGCTTTAGGCCGTTCTGGTCAAAACAGATCTAAACATTCTTTGTCAAAGCTCTCACCCAAACATGGACCGTCTTTGTTTTCTGAATCAAGTGGTCATTAAACAGCCATGTGGAGATGGCAGAGGCTGGTGAGTCCAGCATTTCCATTCACAATTCTGTTGAGCAACCTTGTGGGGAGCTGACAGCTACTTCTAGCTGTATTGCATTAGGGTGTATAAGTCACCATTTTTAAGTTAAAAGTGGTGGTGGTGGTGGTGGTGGTGGTGGTGGTGGTGGTGGTGCGCGCCTCCTCTGTGTTTATGTGAATAGAGGTATCACTAAGTGAGTCTTCCGACTTCCGCAATCTGAAGGGTTGAAAGAGGCAGGGCTGGAGGCAGGACTCTGTGTAGGTGGGTTGTGCTTCTACACACCGCCCTCCGCCCCACCTCTGGAGTTAGAATTGTTCTTTATGGCTGGGCACAGCGGCCCATGTCTATACTTCCAGCACATGGGAGGCAGAGGCAAGAAGGATCAGAAGTTCAAAATTACCCGCGGCTACATAGAAGGTTTGAAACAAGCTTGGGCTGGCCTACAAGAGACCCTGTCTCAACAAAACAAAACGAAAGTAATTCTTTGCAAGACCATCTGACCTCCAAGTGAGGTGGCATCTACAATCATCACCTCAGAAAGCCTTTCGACAAATGCTCCTCTCTTGAGGCAGATGGCAGAACCCCTGATTATCAACAGGTTGTCCTTCTGAAGGAAAGCTAGCTTAGAGGACAGCCCTTCCCTACCCGACATCCACCATGGAGTCTCGCTCCCGTGGGGTGAGATAGTGTGGGCAGTTGAGGGCTGTGCCAGGTCTCAGATGAGTCTCCACAGAGGAGCCAGAGTCAAGTCCCTTTAGAAGTTAAGTGCTCTGCTGCTGTGGTCACACTTGACCTTATCACTGCTCAGAATTTGCCTGCGACTGCCCGGCCTCCTCTGTGCCTGGATGAACAGGAAGTCTGGTTGTTCCCAGCTCTTGCTCTTTTGGTTTTCTTCTTTCATCATCCAACACAAGAGAGAACCCGTGACACATCACTTCAGCCGCTCAGTACCGAGTTCTCCCAGTACTGTTGTTCCTGTCCCAGTTAGTCACTGACCCTGAATTCTTCAGGCCTGACCCAGTGGCCAAGGCCCCAAGATCTGTTGTCTTTTTTTGCTGCTGTTTTTCGAGACAGGGTTTCTCTGTGTAGTTTTTGGTGCCTGTCCTGGATCTCGCTCTGTAGACCAGGCTGGCCTCAAACTCACAGAGATCTGCCTGGCTCTGCCTCCCGAGTGCTGGTATTAAAGGCATGTGCCTTCACCGCCCAGCATGATCTGTTGTCTTAAACATCCAGGCTTGTGACATGATGGTTAATATTGGTTGTCAATTTGACACTATGAAGGGTCACCTAGGAGACAAACATCTGGGCACGTTGGTGAGGGGTTTCTAGGCTGAACTACCTGAGGTGGGGAGACCCATTCTAAATGTGGGAGGGGTCACGGGTGGAACCAGAAAGAGAAAGAGAGGAAGAGCTAAGCCCCTGCTTTCATCTCTCAGAGTCCTGACTGTGGACACAATGTGACCAGCTGCTGCCTCCCAGGCCTGCGGCCACCATGGCTTCTCCACCGTGCTAGGCAGCACCCCCAAACTACGACCCCCCCAAATCAACCGTCTTACATTAGATTGCTTTTATCAGATATTTTAATTACAAGAAATGTAAGGAATGCAGGGTCCTTGGTGCTGCATAGGGACACCCCCTCTCCGGTGGCAGCTCCGTCTTTCATTCCCCTGCATGGCCTTCCCAGCAGCCACCGTTTGCCACAAAGCCTCTCGGCTATTGGCTCCTTACCCAGTCTCAAGAGATTAACCTCATTCCTACTTATAAACTAAAAGCCAGAAGCCATCAGGCCAGAGTTTCCTCCGCTTCCTGCCTCCGCCTATGAATGAATCAGCACCACGCCCCTCCTCATTCTCATCCAGTTCTGACCATCTTCCCGTCCCAGGGTAACATCCTGTCTCCTCAGTCCCCTCAGCCTCCATATTCTCTTTTCTTCATATCTCTTCTTCGCTTGGCTCCAGAGAGGCTCAGTATTTCCAGCCTCTATTACATTGCTTTTGTCGACAATTTAAAAAAAAAATGAACCTAGTCCGGTGGTGGTGGTGGTGGTGGTGGTGGTGGTGGTGGTGACGGTGGTGGCGGCGGCGGCGGCGGCGGCGGCGGCGGCGGCGGCGGCGGCGGCGGCGGCGGCGGCGGCGGCGGCGGCGGCGGCGGCGGCGCACGCCTTTGATCCCAGCACTTGGGAGGCAGAGCCAGGCGGATCTCTGTGAGTTCGAGGCTAGCCTGGACAGAGCGAGATCCAGGACAGGCACCAAACTACACAGAGAAACCCTGTCTCGGAAAACCAAAATAAATAAATTAATAAAAGAAAAAAAAGAACCTTTTCTCCCTTGGTTTCAGTGTCAACACTTTCCTGGAACTCGCTCTGTAGCCCAGGCTGGCCTCGAACTCACAGAGACCCACCTGCCTCTGCCTCCTGAGTGCTGGGATCAAAGGTGTGTGCCACCATCACCTGGCCAGGACCATTTCTTATGTAGCCCAGCCTGGTTTCAAATTCACTGTCCAGCCAAAGGTGACCTTGAATTCCGATCCTCCTTCTGGGGTTACAGATATAAGCCACTACATCTGGTTCATTTGGGTTTTATTACTATATCTTAACAACTTCCATCTGGTTACCCTAAAACATTATTGGGAACCTCTGGGGTTGATAAAGGTCTAGTCCTTCCCCCCAGCACTCCTGGGTGTACACCTGAGGGAGTCTACACGGCTCTCCCAGTCAACAGGACACCTAGATCTGGTGTCCCAAATCCATCAGGGCACTGCTGCCCGTCAGTCCACCTGGAATTCTGGAATGTTTGGTACAGCCTGTAACACAATGGGTCCCCAACCTTTGTTAGATGCACAAGCTGTTTAACTTTTAGTCTTGTTTTTGTTTGTTTGTTTGTTTGTTTTCTTTTTTTTTTCTTCCTACCCCCTTCTCCTTTCCTTTCTGGTATCATGTAGCCCAGGCTGGCCATGTAGCTGAAGTTGACCTTGAACTCTTAATCTTCTGTTCACCTCCTAAGTGCTGAGATTACAGGTGTATGCCATCGTGTCTAGTCTATGTGGTGCTGGGACTCAAACCTAGAGCTTCCTAAGTGTTGGGGAATCATTCTGCCAACTGAGCTACATGCCTGGACCTGTGCTTTTCTTTTCTTTTTCTTTCTTTCTTTTGGATTTTCAAGACAAGGTTTCTCAGTATAGTTTTGGTGCCTGTCCTGGATCTCGTTCTGTAGACCAGGCTGGCCTCAAACTCACAGAGATCTGCCTGCCTCTGCCTACCGAATGCTGGGATTAAAGGTGTGCACCAAGACCGCCTGGCTAACCTGTGCTTTTCTTAACCATTTCTCTCTCCAAATGTTCAAGACTGTGGCAAAAATGGAATTAGTTTTGTTGTTTATAGTTTCATGAGAAAAGGATTATCTTGAAGTTTCTAAGATTCTACCATATGGCTGGAAAGGCAGCTCTGTAGGCAAAAATGCTTGCCACGAAGGCTGATGACCTGAGTTTGATCCCTGGGACCCACATGGTGGGCGGGTATGGGCTCCTGTAAGTGTCCTTTGACCTCCACATATCATCCAGGCATGCACATGCCTATGTACATACACATGTGCACACAAAATAAACAAAAATGTGGTTTAAAGAAGATTCTACCGTAAGGAGACCTTGAAAGGAGACCTTGTGAGTTCACTCTGTGCACGCTCTGCATCTAGAACATCTAGGGCGTGGATATAAAGAAAGGAACCTTAGCTGATATGTAAATTTAGCATCCCAGCCCCGACCTGCATAAAATCCTCTTCATTTGTAAGTTCAAAACACATGTCTCTATACTCCTTGACCTAGGGTGAGGTTACGTCAGAAGTAAACCAAACAAAAATGCATTAAGTACATCTCACTTCCCAGTCTTCAGAGTTTAGTCTCAGAGCATGCTGTGGAGTAGTGGCCACTTCCGCTCAGTCACATGGTTGAGTGGGAGCTGTCACTCACTGCCATTGCCCAGCATTGAGAAAGTACCATGCCCCGTCCTGACAATGTGAGAAAATATCAACATGTGAAGCATAGTTTCTATTGAATGCCTTTCACATTTATCCTATCAGAACATTTAGAACTCATCGGCGGGGGCCAGAGAGAGGACTCATGAGTAAGGGTGCTGGCCACCGAGCCTGATGACCTGAGTTCGATCCATGTCACCCACGTGGTGGAAGGAGGAAACTGACTCCCTCCCACAAGTTGTCCTCTGACCTCCACATGCATGCAGTGGCACATATGTACCCCTCAAAAATTGCTTATAAAAATCATCAGCTGAACCATCCTGAGTTGGGGCCATCTGTATAGTCACATATGGTCTCTAGTTAATGTGATCTTTGTGCAAGCCCAAAGAGGCAGAATTTGCTATTTCCAGGGATGGAGGGGGAGAATAGCCCAGTTGGTAGGGTGTTTTCTTAGCAGGTATAAATTCCTGGTTCAGTTCCTAGCAATGCACACATTGAGCATGGTGGTACACACCTATAATCCTAGTACTCATGAGGTAGAGGCAGGAGAATGAATTCAAAGTTATCCTTGGCCATAGAGTGAATTTGAAGCCAGCCTGAGCTACATGGAAACCTATCTCAAAAAGAAAATTATTTCCATTTTATAGATGAGCAGTCTGATAATCAGAGTTTTAATTATATAACTGTTCGAGTCAAGGGCAGGCAGATGGGACCTGGACTTAAACTCCAAAGCTGTGCTCCGGTATTGTCTTTCCTTTTGGCACAGATTAGTGCTGTTTGCTTCTTGCCTTGTGAAGTTATGCTGTGCCTGGCAGCAAGAGGTGTTTTGTCAGGCTCTGTAGCAGAACGGTTAGGAGGAGCCTCGTTTTTAGGGTCAGGGGTGCTGGCTCTCTAGCCAGCTATCCCTGTCTTAGACACACCATTGGTCCTCTGTGAGTTCGAGGTTCTACACCTGTAGGCTGGAGACAATCATGTCTACCACGGCAGGTTACTATACAGTTTCAATGAGTTCCCATGTGCCGGGGGTTTGGTATGATGGCTGGAGTACAGTGACCTCTTAGGAGGAGGCATCGGCATTAAGTTATTATTTGTTCAGATTTTCAAAGCACACAGATTCTTTAATCTTCTTTTCTTTCACTTATTTAGTTGAGATGAGTGTGTGCGCATGTCTTACTTCAGAACTTGCTATGTAGACCAGGCTGGCCTCAAATTCATAAAGATCCCCATGCCTCTGCCTCCTGAGGGAAAGAATCAAAGGATGTGCCTCCGTTCCCAGCCTCTTTTCTTTTTAAATTACATTTATTTATTTCATGTGTGTATGTGTGGGTGTGTCTGTGCTTCAGTGTCTGAGGACATCCTTTGAGGGTCAGTTCTCTTCTTCCACCAGGGGGGGCCCAGGGACTGAACTTAGTTGTTAGGCTTGGTGATGGGCATCTATACCTGGTGAGTCAGCTTGATGTCTCAAAATCGTCACTCTTAAAAAAGGGCCTCTTCCAGGTCTTCACGCTAGACCTTATTGTCCTTAGTTGGAGGTCATGCTGACAATAAATTGAAAAGTATATTTGTAGAAGGCTAGGTATGGGCAAGGAGGGAGGTGGTCACCATATCTCTGTCCCCTCCCAACCCCTAGGGTGACAGTTTGGATATGCGGCCAAGAAGAGCTTAAAGCTGTGTCACCACTGATATCCATGCTTGCCTAGTGGTTCCAGGCCTCACGGGGCAAAGACCCCAAGGAACACTGGTCTGAATTTGAGAATCAGGTGCCTGGAGAAACAGTTCTCACAGAGCAGCTCTGACTGGTTTCTGCAGGGAGCTTTTAAAGGGAAACAAAACAAAAACCAAACCGAATCCTGTTTGGCAGTTGCAGGAGGAAACAGAGCAAGCAAGCAGTTTAACAGAAGCAAAAAGTGGCAGTTAGTTGGGGCATCTTGACCTCAAGTTCCCTGGGGCAGAGTTTGGTAATTTTCTAAGAGACTTTCCTATAGGAAGAGGTGTTGGTGGGGGGGAGGGGGGGAGGGGGGTGGTGGGAGGATGGGAGGGCTGTCAGCTCTAAGTCAGCCCTTAGATGGCTGCAACAGGGACAAGATGGTGGCACCTTGGCTCCGTCATACAGGTACTAATGATTAGATCCCTCTCCTATCAAGACGATAAGATTTTATTCTCTCTCTTTCTTCTCCCTCTTTCTCTTTTTTCTCCTTGCTTCTCTCTTCTCCCAGCTGGCCTCAAACTCAGGGCAAGCCTTCAGCTTCAACCTTCCCAGTGCTGGGATTCCAAGCTCCGCACGTGATCATTACACCCAGCAACAATTCATTTGCTTTTGAGAAGACTGAGGGAGGCAAACAGTGGTTCCAGGCAGATGTGTCTGTAACCCTGATGAGGCTGACCCGAGTGCTGACATGCCCATTAAACACAGTGTTCATCAGCGCAAAAGGAAGGGAAGCTGTAATGGTAAATCTTGGCTGTCACGTTGACTGGCTCTAGAACCAGCTAGGAGCGCTTCACGCACACCTGTGGGGGATTTTCTTGACTAGGCTGGCTGTGTGGAACCTTCTGCAGAGGCTCTGAGGAGGTCTGAGAGGAGAGTTTGTGCTTTTCTGCCTGCCTGTCTTTGCTTCTTGATGGTGACCGCTACTGCTGCCGCCAGGATGTTTCGCTGACGTCAGAAGCCTGTTTCTTTGGACTTTCAACATGGACTGAAGTCTAGTGTCTCCCCAGTAATCCTCCAGCCCTTTGATGAAAGAGAGGGCTATTGATTCATCCGGCCTCAGGGCCCGAGTGGCTCTCTATTCTCCGTCTCTCTACTGTGAAGACAGACTGTATCGTGTAAGTCAATCTAGTAAGTCCCCTTTGTTTTATGTATCCGTGCCATCCATTCTGTTCCTGTAGTGAAACTTGACTATACAAGGGCTGACCTCCAAATCCAGGGCAGTGACTTCTGGGTCACACAGGTGTCTGGGACTCTAGGGCCTGAAGAGGAATTTGGCCCGGAGGGTAGGCAGTAGGGCTTGATGATGACATTGGAATGTGACACCAAGGGGGCAGGGTATCCTTCTGGAGTTATGACTGGTCCTAGTGATGAGTGTCGACCAAGGCGTGTGTGCCAGTCAAATGTTTATGCGTTGTCTCACTGGTCAGAGAACAAGACTGACTTCCTGCGTGCCTTGCCCTTTCCTCCAGCAGGAGGTCAAGCTGACTCTATCTGTTGCTTCGAGGGCCCTTCTAAATTCAACCCTGGCTGTGTCCCATGCAGGGAACCCACCGGTTTGAGTTTGTGATCTCTAGATTTACTGACTAGCAAGTCTTCCAAACAGGCTATGGATTTGGATCATAAAGAAGAGTTCTAGGGGTTGGGGATTTAGCTCAGTGGTAGAGCGCTTGCCTAGCAAGCGCAAGGCCCTGGGTTCGGTCTTCAGCTCTGAAAAAAAGAAAAAAAGAAAGAAAAAAAAAGAGTCTGGCTTTATTTTGACGGTTGAGCTTTGATGTCACAGCTATCACAGACTCAAAAGAGCATGGCTCTCGGAGTCCTCCCTAGTGGAATCTCCTGGGGAAAGAGTGTTGAAATGTCACAGACCCATTCAGTGATAGCGAATTAGAGACTTTGTGTGAGACTTAGGAATCTGCATGCTAAAACCTCTGGGATGGTCTGATGCTCGAGTGTGGGACCCACTCATTTGAAGGCAAAGAGGGTAACCAGAGAGTTCTGTCCCAATCTGCCAACAGGCAGCGTCCTGCCTGCCCTTGGTGACCCCCGTCTACTCTGTAAGTAATTGGTAAATGTAAAATGTCCCTCATCATCCCAAGAAAGTCATTTTAAGTGAAAACGCATCTTAAAAGTAATTTTCCGCCTCCCGCCCCCAGACACCTTCTCTCTAAGGTAAATTTATGTTATTCAGGTGTGGTGATGTTTGCCTACAGTCCTGGGAGGCCGAGGCAGGAAGCTAAGAGTTCAAAGCTATCTTTGGCTACATATCGAATCTGAAACCAGTCTGCTCTACAGGAGACCCTGTATCAAAAAACCCAAGATTAGAATATATGACTTATTTACGTCACACGAGTTCTAGGCGTTAATTCTACTTATCAGTTTGGGATTGGTTGTTACAGTCAGGTGTGGAGGAGGAGGAGCTCGGAAATTGCCTTTTTAACCAGTTTCTGGAATTGGCAGGACAGGGACAGATGTGTCCGATCACCTCCTAAGACCCCAATTCGTAAGAAATCTGCCTAGCTAGAGAGCTCCAGATTTTTTGTAACCTCGGTTTCCCTCCCGGTTGGAGGCACTTGTTGCTAAATTGCGGGGAAGAGGAAATTAAGTAATGAAAAAAAAAAAACAAAAAAACTGGGGTAAGCGCCTCAGCCTCATTGGGAGAGAGAAACTCTTTGCTCCGCCCCTTGGGACTCGGCCAGGTAACGCGCTGTACCTCGGGGCGGCCGCTTCTCTCCTGTCCGCCGCGCCGCAGCTCCTTTAACAGCCCTGACCAATCGCCGGCCGATCCCCGCGGCCTCTCGCAGGCGCGCGGCACCGGCTGGATTGGTCGTGTCTGGTGCGCGGCTGGCTCCGCCCCCTCCGCCCTGTGGTTGGTGGTGGGGGCCGCGGCCGCGGGGCGGGTCCGCCGGCGGGGCGGGGCGGCCGGTGCCCGAGGGCGGGCGGGCGGGCGGGCGGCAGCACGGCGGCCCCAGCCAGAGCCCGAGCCGGAGCCTCGGCGGCCGCGGAGCACGGGCACCGGCGCAGTAGGATGAGGCAGCCAGCGGATCCAGGGTGAGCGCGCCCGGGGCCAGGTGGGGCGGCGCAGGGAGCGTCGGGCGGCGCAGGCCCCGGGCTGGGGTGGCCCGGCGCCGGGGCACCCGCAGCTCCCGCAGCCGTTGGCGCAGCGGGGCTCAGTTCAGCCTCTTCCACGCTGCTGGGGCTCGGGACGCCGGCACGGGTGGCCCTGGGAGATCCCTTTCCTGCTTGGTGGCCGGGCGGGGCGGGGTCGCCCCGGGGCTAGAGGTGCAGCCTGCGGGTCCCAGTCCAGCGTCGTCCCCCCCCCGGCTCGGTGTAGGTCCCGGGAAGCAGCATCCACAAGCTCGCTGAAGGAAAACACTTGTCACTTCTGTGCGTGGGGCCTCGGCTTCCCGCCGCCCCCTCGGCCACCGTGGGAGAAGCTTGGGAGTGGAGAAGCGCGGTTACTTTTGCGCGAATCTGTCAGCGGCTGTCGGCGCCTCGCTTGTTTTTCTGCAACTCCTGGCGGACGCCGGGGACCGAGGGGGTGATTTGTGTGCTTTAGAAGGGAGGCGGCGGCGCACCGAAACCCGGGGAGATCGGAAGGTTAACAAGTGACATTGGGCTGAGGCCTAACGCCAGCTGCCCCGCTGGGAGCGCGGGGATGATGGTGGCGGCGGCGGAGACCCGGGGACCGTGGCGGGGACGGGAACCGCCGGCTCCATTGCACCACACGCCACTCCGGAGCGCCGACTCCGCGCGGGAGTTAGTGCAGGGGAGTTTAACCCCCACTGAGAAGGATTTTTTGGAGAACTTAGCCCCTCAGTGGGTTGATGGTTACCTAAACCATCAGTTGTTATGGTTACACGGCATCAAATTTAAGGGCAAAGTCTGTTAAACACCCTCGCTTTTTTTTTTTTTCCAGAGCTAAGGAGCAGTTTGTCATTAGATTTCATAGATACTGTGTAAGGAGGACATACTTTTTTAGAGTTGAAAAGTGTGGGATCCTTGAGCACACAGGTTGTGCGCCCTGTTCCTGTGTGAGGTCTACTAAATGTCTTGACACCATTGCCCCAGCTCAATTGAGAGGAATAGTCTTGCAAATATTTTGATTATTCTCCCCAAAGGATATAGAGCAGACATCTCAAGAGCCAGATTAAACTCGAAGAACAGTGACTTTTAGATGGAAAATAGTAAGGAAGAATGGAGGGACAGGTGAACTTCGACCCTTGGGGAAGGGAGTTGGAAAGGTCTGGGTTTGAGTTTTGTACTGGAATGGCATGCAGGGAGAGCTTATCTTGTACTGGTCGGGGGAAACTGCCGTTTCTGTTAGCCTTTCCCAACCCTTAAAGGATTCCAGTGCCTTTCAGAGTCTTCAAAACAGGTGAATCTCTTGAGGCAGAGAGGATGGAGTCAGCGTTTTGCTGATGTCTTTGCTACCTGAGCTCCTCTGGGAGTGGACATGAAGGCTTGGAGAGGGGTAGTGGAGGGCGCTGGGGGACCGCACTTGCACACATTGATCTACGGGAGAGGAGAAGGTGAACCAGGCGGTCCAGACCAGAACATGGTGGTAATGAAGTTCACTGACAGGTTGTCCAAGGACAGATGAGGAGGAAGTTCAAGTTAAAGAGTGGTTTGGGCCGAGTGATAAGAAAAGAGATACAGCGTATACCAGACATACTGCTGTGTGTTATTAGAGGTTATGTTCTTAGTCTGCTGCTAGGGAAAGCAGCAGGGGTTAGGCTGTGTGGTATGTATGTGTGCATGCATGTACATATGTATGTATTTTGAGAAAAGGTCTCCTGTATTCCAGGCTGGCCTCAAACTTGTTACCTAGCTGAGGATGACACTGAACTTCTGATCCCTCTGCCGCCAATTTCCTGAGTGCTGGGATTGCAGGCCTACATTACCACACCAGGTTTATGTGGTGCTGGTAATCAAAGCCAGGGCTCGGCGCATGGTAGGCAAGCCCTCCACCAACTGAGCCACATTTCCAGCTTGATTACACTTTAGATAGAATAATTGGAGGGTTTTATGAACAAAGAAATTGCCTAGAGTCAAGAAAGGGTATTTACTTGGTAACTTTGTATTGTGAGTCTGTGGTGGGCTAGCATCTTGGAGGCTTTGTGGATATGATAGAGGTGGGGGAGAGGAAGGAAGAACTCCTTCCGAGTCAAAAGCTCTTGTTTTCTGAGGCTTTTGAAGGAAGAAGGGGAGAAATGTACAGAGTGTTGCTTAATAAAAACAGAGAAAGGGAGACATCCTTCTACTGTGGATTACTTTGATATCAAACTGAATCTTCAAAGACCAGTTTCTGTGTCAGGTTCAGTATGAATTAAATTCACCCTTGTGTCTGTTGACGAGTGTCTTTTGATTTTAGGTGTCTCTTTGCCTTTCTCCTGTCGATTCACTGATATGCTAGGAAGAGCATTACAGAACACTGCCCTTATCTTCTGGGTGCCTCTAGTTTTTCTTTCCTTTCTTGTTTTTCTCCTCCTCAAGAATTCTTTCTTGGGCTAGAGAGATGGCTCAGCGCCTAGAGAGATGGCACTGGCTGCTCTTCCAGAGGACCCAGGTTCAATTCCCAGCAACCACATGGCTGCTCACAACTGTCCAGTTCCAGGTGACCCGAAACATATGACAAAAACACTAATGCGCTTAAAAAATTAATTAAAATATTTCTTTTATCTTGTTTGACCTTTAATACATTCTAAGGGTCCCACTTAGGAGTTGTTGAGGTCACAGGGGATGATGGGTTCTTTGATTCTATCCCTGAGCAGAAGTTGACTTCACTGCAAAGATCGTTTTTTTTCAAGTTTAGCTCTGCCACCCACGGCTTCCCAGTCTTGTCCTGCAGCCTCCTCTGGGGGCGGGATGGTCACCTGTTTTTATGGAGGTGGAAAGGGGCTCAGGATTGTCCGTGACTTAACCAGGGCGACAAGCTCACTGGACAGAGCTGGACCTTCCACATTGGGATGTTTGATCCCAAGATGTGCTTTCCCATCGTACCACATTCCTTTTCCTGGGAGCCAGGTGGAGTTTATGAGAGTTGATCTAGAGCAGCGTCTGTATGACAGGGCGGACACGGCTCCAGCTAATGAGCTCCTGTGCTGTGGGAGCGAACAGTCAGCAGCTGTGTCCCACCTCTCTGCTGGGTGCAGTTTGGGGGAGATCCTTAGGAACTCTGGAGAGAGATGGTCAGGCTTCCTGGGAATTCATCTCAGTGCGTCTGCTCTCCAGCTTTGCAACCTTGGGGGAACTGCTGTCTCTGTACCTCAGTCTCTTCATCTGTAGACACAATGGTGTTGCAATACCAAGACAGTGCAATCTATATTGTCTTCTCATCCCTAACAACAATCATCTAAAGACTTATCGAGTGAGTCTTACAGTGGCACATGAAATGTGTTTTGGTGTATAAAGCACTGGTGTGTCTTACCGTCCGCGGTCTTAGCTTAGATGGATGATGGTAGTACATTATTTACCGGAAGTTAGGAGGGTTAAATGAGGTCACTCATGTGCGTGGCATCCAGTGAGCCCCCATAACAGTCGATGTTCTCAAATGGTAGAGTGAACAGTTAATTGTAGGTGGCTCTGGGGTAGAGCTTTGGAGCATCCAGTAGGCACGGAGTCCTGGTGATAACCCATGAACTGGGCTCATGGACTGGAGGGACAGTTTCCAGTTTGCCCGGAGTGCTGTCCTTTAGCTGACTGTTGTCCCCATGAGAAGCATTAATTTCAGGAACTAATGAGCCATGGCCAGTCAGCTCCCTTTGTCCTGTCTGTTCATTAAGTTCTTTGTCACCTTTAAATCCCCCAGTTAAAATAAAGATCGGTGTGTAAAGCCTGGAACTCTGTACTGATGTGCTCTTCCATGGCAGTTTTAAAGTGACTTGAGATTATATTCGAGATTCTGTGGTGTTCCTTCTTCCCAAACTCTTGCTGGTCCTGATGATAGAACGTGAAAGGAGACCCTGCTAATGAGAGGGATGCTAGAAGACATGGGGTGGAGAAGCTCTTGAGTGGCGCTGGAGGACGTGAACAGAGCCCTGCACTTGGTGGCACCTAGAGGCCTGGCGGAAGGCCTGGCGCTGTCACCTGTTACCCCTGCATTCCTAGGTACACCTTTACCCAGGTCAAGTTCTCACGGATTGAGGACCTCCTTTCTTAGTCCCCTTGCCTCGAGCCCCAAAACAGTCTCACAGTCCATGAGCTTACGACCCCAAGGAGTTGAGGTGTTCTGAGGTTGAAAGGAATTACTTCATTTAGAACTTTTTGTTTTGGAGATTAGGTTTCATGTCATAGCGCAGGCTGGCCTTGATTTTGCTTTTGTTTCTAGAGTAGCTGGGATTACAGGCATGTCCTGGGATTACAGGTGTGTCCTATCATTTGAGAATCTCATTCAAGACTTTCAGAGTCTCACTTGGATATCTTGTGACAGTGTTTTGTTTTTGTTTTTTTTGTTTTTTGGTTTTTCAAGACAGGGTTTCTCTGTGTAGCTTTGCGCCTTTCCTGGAACTCACTCTGTAGACCAGGCTGGTCTCGAACTCTCAGAGATCCACCTGCCTCTGCCTCCTGAGTGCTGGGATTAAAGGCGTGCACCACCACCACCTGGCTGTGACAGTGTTTTGAAAAGTAGAAAACAGCACTTGGTAAGCAGAGGCAGGTAGATGTCTTATGAGTTCGAGGCCAGCCTGGGCTACATAGCAAATTCCGTTATAGCCAAGGCTACATAGTGAGACCCTGTCTTAAAAAGAAAAGTAGGAAACAATTAACACTTGGTAACAATGGGACTGGTTATAATTTAGGGAGAATTGCTGTGGCTGGGGTCTAAACTTGTACCTGGTTCAAACTTTCAAACATTCTGGGTTGGTTGGTTGGTTTTTGGGAGGGGGTGTGAGACAGGGTCTATGTAGTCCTGGATGTCCTGGATTTTGCTACATAGACCAGGCTGTCTTTGATCTCAGAGAGGTCCTCTTGTCTCTCTGCCTTCTGAGTGCTGGGATTAAAGGCGTGCGCCACTCAGCCTGGCTATGAAAAGCCTGAGGTTCAAAGAGGTTAACTAATGATGGCAAGATCCCAGGACGAAGTCAGAATCTGACAGCAGGGATCGGGGCCCAGCCTTGTGCTGCTCCAGCGTGCGTTCTGTGGTTACGGTCATGTGCGTCTCACCCCACTCGGGAGCCCTTTCAAGCCCTGTGCCCCGGGAGCTTTCCCCAGCTGAAAGGGGAGAGTCCTCCCCTCTGAGGTCAGAGCCTTCCGGCCTGTACTTGTTCAAATCTGAGTGACTCGGGACAACTTGGTTAAGCCTAAAGGTAACTCCTACTGAAGTTAGAGGGGAGTTAAGTCCTTGAAAGGAAGGGTTTTTCTTTGGTGAACAAAGCCAGTGGCAGGTCACTGAGCATAAATGGGACTGTTGAGAAGAGAACATGGCCTCTTCTGTGGAATCTCACAGGATGGGAGACTCAGGTGGGCTTTGAAGCAATCAAGTGACTCTGTCTGCTGGACTTGCCTGGAACATTGGTTCTCAGAGCTTTCTCCTGGGAGACTGTTGGACTGAGACCCCTGGCGCTCCCCCAGCTCTCCCCCCCCAGCTCTCCCCCCCCAGCTCTCCCCCCCAGCTCTCCCCCCCAGCTCTCCCCCCCAGCTCTCACCCCCCAGCTCTCACCCCCCAGCTCTCACCCCCCAGCTCTCACCCCCAGCTCTCACCCCCCAGCTCTCACCCCCAGCTCTCACCCCCAGCTCTCACCCCCAGCTCTCACCCCCCCAGCTCTCACCCCCCCAGCTCTCACCCCCCCAGCTCTCACCCCCAGCTCTCACCCCCAGCTCTCACCCCCAGCTCTCACCCCCCAGCTCTCACCCCCCAGCTCTCACGCCCCAGCTCTCACGCCCCAGCTCTCACCCCCCAGCTCTCCCTCCCCAGCTCTCCCCCCCAGCTCTCACCCCCCAGCTCTCCCCCCCCAGCTCTCCCCCCCAGCTCTCACCCCCAGCTCTCCCCTCCAGCTCTCCCCTCCAGCTCTCCCCCCCAGCTCTCACCCCCGAGCTCTCACCCCCGAGCTCTCACCCCCGAGCTCTCACCCCCGAGCTCTCCCCCCGAGCTCTCCCCCCCCAGCTCTCCCCCCCAGCTCTCCCCCCCAGCTCTCCCCCCAGCTCTCCCCCCCAGCTCTCCCCCCCAGCTCTCCCCCCCAGCTCTCCCCCCCAGCTCTCCCCCCCAGCTCTTCACCCCCAGCTCTTCACCCCCAGCTCTTCACCCCCAGCTCTTCACCCCCAGCTCTCATCCCCCAGCTCTCCCCCCCAGCTCTCCCCCCCAGCTCTCCCCCCCAGCTCTCCCCCCCAGCTCTCCCCCACAGCTCTCCCCCACAGCTCTCCCCCACAGCTCTCCCCCACAGCTCTCATCCCCACAGCTCTCATCCCCACAGCTCTCATCCCCCAGCTCTCCCCCCCAGCTCTCTCCCTCAGCTCTCACCCCCCAGCTCTCACCCCCCAGCTCTCCCCCCCAGCTCTCCCCCCCAGCTCTCCCCCCCAGCTCTCTCCCCCTCAGCTCTCTCCCCCTCAGCTCTCACCCCCTCAGCTCTCACCCCCAGTTCTCACCCCCCAGCTCTCATCCCCCAGCTCTCACCCCCCAGCTCTCCCCTCCAGCTCTCCCCTCCAGCTCTCATCCCCCAGCTCTCATCCCCCAGCTCTCATCCCCCAGCTCTCATCCCCCAGCTCTCATCCCCCAGCTCTCATCCCCCAGCTCTCCCCCCCCAGCTCTCCCCCCCAGCTCTCCCCCCAGCTCTCCCCCCCAGCTCTCACCCCCAACTCTCACCCCCAACTCTCCCCCCAGCTCTCCCCCCAGCTCTCCCCCCCAGCTCTCCCCCCCAGCTCTCCCCCCCAGCTCTCCCCCCCAGCAACTCTCCCCCAGCTCTCCCCCCAGCTCTCCCTCCAGCTCTCCCCCCAGCTCTCCCCCCAGCTCTCCCCCAGCTCTCCCCCCCAACTCTCCCCCCAACTCTCCCCCCCAGCTCTCCCCCCCAGCTCTCCCCCCCAGCTCTCCCCCCCAGCTCTCCCCCCCAGCTCTCCCCCCCAGCTCTCCCCCCAGCTCTCCCCCCCAGCTCTCCCCCCCAGCTCTCCCCCCCAGCTCTCCCCCCCAGCTCTCCCCCCCAGCTCTCACCCCCCAGCTCTCACCCCCCAGCTCTCCCCCCCAGCTGTCACCCCCAGCTCTCACCCCCCAGCTCTCACCCCCCAGCTCTCACCCCCCAGCTCTCACCCCCCAGCTCTCATCCCCCAGCTCTCCCCCCCAGCTCTCCCCCCCCAGCTCTCACCCCCAGCTCTCACCCCCCAGCTCTCCCCCCCAGCTGTCACCCCCTACCCCCCAGCTCTCCCCCCCAGCTATCCCTCCCTACCTCTCACCCCCCCAGCTATCCCCCCCCAGCTCTCACCCCTAGCTTTCATCCCCCCCCAGCTATCCCCCCAGCTATCCTCACAGTTGAGAAGGGCAAAGGGGTGAGGAGCTGGCTTCAGTCCTAATCTTATTTAGGGTCAAAGCCACTGTTGGCATCTGCAAGAGGTCTGTCAGAATCAGTGTTGGTTCCCCTTTGCTATTTAAAGCTTGCATAAGCTGGTTTACTCTCTTACCCAATTCTTTTCTTTATTTGTTTTTTTCTTTTTCTTTTTTCTTTTTGGTTTTGAGACAAGATTTCTCTTGTGTGGCCCTAGCTGTCCTGGAACTCACTCTGTAGACTAGGCTGGCCTTGAACTCATAGAGATTCACCTGCCACTGCCTCCCTAGTGCTGGGATCAAAGGTGTGTGCCACCACCACCTAGCTCTTACCCAATTCTTGGTCCATTCTTACACTCAATGCTGTCTTTTAAGCAGTATTCCTTAAAATGTTCATATTTATTATTTGGGGTTGAAAGTAGAGAATTTAAAAAATGCCCTATTGAAAGGACTGACTGAGCAGTGGTTGTCAGTCACCAAGCGTGTGAGTTTTTCCTGGTCCTGAGTACTGTGCTTGGCACTGGGAATCTGATGGGGAGCGAAACAGATGTGGTCCCCACCTGCCCATGGCACCTTCTGTGGTCTAGACAATAGACGGGCCAGCAGATGTACTGAATGTATCATACATCCCAAACGGTAGGGAGTGTGAAGTCTCTCTGAAGGGGAGGAACAGGGCTCTGGGAAGGAGAAGAGTATTGTAGGAGAGGGAGTGACCGGTGGGCAGTGTGACAGTGCTGACAGGGGTAGAGACACATGATGGCCGGCGTAGCCTGTGTGTGTGCCTAGCTTGGGACAGAGTAGAGGGGCCTCCGGAGCCAGGCAGCTCTTGAGAGGCCTTGGGAAGTTTCTTAACCTCTTGGGCCTCCTGTGCTTGGGAGATTGAGTGACCCCTGAGGGCCGTTCCTGGATTGGACACAAAGAGCTGTGAATAAGGGTTTGCTGACTCAGCAGTGGGAAATTTGACCCGACACAGTCCAGGTAAAGGTGGCTGGCTGGCTGGCTGGCTGCCTTGCAGGTTCTCTGAGGCATTCTCAGGCAGCTCGGGTGGATTTCTGCAATGCACCTGCTTCTGGGGAGAGCCAGCCTTGCCTGCAGGAGGCCCTGCCTCAGACCCAGTGCTTGGTACGGAGCCAGCTGAACTGGAAGCTGGTGCTAGTGTCTGATTAAAAAAATAAAAGTACATTTATTAATTTGTGTGTGTGTGTATGTGTGTGCATGCCAAAGCTGACGTGTGGAGGTCAGATGACAGCTTTTGGGAGTTGGTTTTCCCCTCCCCCCATGTGGGTCCTGGAAGTTGAACCCAGGCCGTCAGGCGGGGCACAAGTGGTATTGCCCACGAGCCTTCTGGCCTCATGTCTGCATTAGTATTGGATGTGGGAAGTAGGGTTGTTGTTGTTTTTCCCTTAAGAGGCATCAGAAACCAGTGGCTTCATTGTTAGGTGGCCAGATGTTGCTGATGTGTGTAGTACCTGTCCAAGCCCCATCTCTAGTAGGAGTTGGTGTCGTGTTTTGGCATTCATAAGGACAGCTGTACCCTAGGATCATGAAGTCCATTGCTTTGGTTCTTTGATTTGGTATGGTCAGTAATAAAATAGTATAAACCCAACCATGTGATAGTTTATGTTTTCCTAGAAAGTGTTCAGTATGGCCAAATTTGTATATCATTGAATTAGCTTTTGGAGTCTTTTAGCTTGGAAAAAAAATAAATACACTGTGTAAAAGATAATATAATAGGGCCGGGCGGTGGTGGCGCACACCTTTAATCTCAGCACTCAGGAGGCAGAGCCAGATGGATCTCTGTGAGTTTGAGGCCAGCCCGGTCTACAGAGCGAGATCCAGGACAGGCACCAAAACTACACAGAGAAACCCTGTCTCAGAGAAGAAGAAGAAAAAAGATAACATAATAGAACCTGGCCACTCATCATGTAGATTCAATATCTTTTTTTTTTCCCGTTTGAAATAGGATTTTGTTTGTTTTGTTTTGTTTTGAGATAGGGTTTTACTGTGTAGCCCTGGCTGTCCTGGAACTTACTCTGTAGATCTGGCTGGCCTCAAACTCACAGAGATCCACCTGCCTCTGCCTCTGTTCTGGGATTAAAGGAGTGCACCACCATCCAGCTTGAAATAGGATCCTAAGCATCGTAAACTGCCCTTGAATTCTGTATGTTGCTGAAGAAGGCCTGAACTCCTGATCCCGCTGCCTTCCCCTCCCCGGTGTTGGGACTAGAGGCGGGGGCTGCCGGTCACGCTGGCTGCATTTTTCTCATCTCTTTCTCAGATGGTTTCATACTGGAGCATCTTGGTGGATTTTCAGTCACTTGGTATGTGTATCTTTAAACTGAAAACTCATGTGATAGGTGTGATCAGAGAGAAATGTCTCTGGTGTTGAAATTCACAATCCAAAATGAAAACTTCTTGGAAATCTTTGTAGCCTTGGCTGGGACAAGTAAAGGGCTAGAGAGATGGCTCCATGGTTAAGAGCAACTGCTGTTGACGAGGACCTGGGTTCAGTTCCCAGTACTGACAGGTGGCTTCCAACTGTCTGTAGCTCCAGTTCCAGAGGATCCAAAACCCTCTTCTAGAATCTGCCAGTACTGGGTATGCAATGGTGCACATACATGCAAACAAAACACTCATACACTTAAAATATAAATACAATTGGAAAAGAGAACAAAAGAATAGATGGGCGTGGTGGTGTACGCCTATAATGTGAGCACTTGGGGGCAGAGACAGGAGGATCTCTGTGAATTTGAGGCCCTCCTGGTCCACATAGTGAGTTGTAAATGATAAACTTCTGCTTTTGTATTTTATTTTTAAGGGGACAATTCAGATTTAGCATGCAGGTAACTCTCTAGCAGTGCCCCCGTGGGCCACCGTCCATCTGTAAAGTTAGAAATATTCTGGGCCTGGGCTCTCTAATGGTTGCCACTTACCATATGTGATGACCATTGGGAAGGTGGTAATTAGCCACGGAGAAACTGAAGCTTCAGTTTATTCAATTTTAAGTACTTTTAGCTTCACTAGTTCTATGGTCGTATTAGACAGTGCAAATCCCAGTCTTGGCTGGGAGTGCGCTTAGCATGTGCAAGGGGCAGAGTTTAGTCCTCAACACCACAGAAACGCTGAGACCAGAAACATCAGCCATGGCATTAAGCAAAGAACCCAACAGGACTACTTTTTATTTTGGTTGGGAGTCTAACCTTTAATGGCTGAGCCATCTCTCCAGCCTCTAGCGCAGCTAATCAGAGCAGCAAATGTAAGTGTATGCATTACGTGTATTTCCTGAGCTCAGTGCATTGATTGTGTGGTGGAAGGGAGGACCACTGAGTTGGGTGTAGGGTCTTCAGTGCTGGTCTCAGAGACTCAGAAGAGTTGGGTTTGGTGCTGTAGTGTCTCCTGAACCTAGGAAAGGAGCCCTGAACTCCTGAGCTGCTTGTGCCCTGAGAGGTGGAGAGGCAGAGGAAGCGGGTTGTCTGAAGGCTTCAGACAGCATGATGACCCCAGCCGTGGGAGTTGGGTACACTACTGTGAGATTTAGAGGCTGTTCCAAGATGACACCCAGGGGCAGGGAAGTGACAGCTGCAGAGGGCACTGGATGTCTGGGCACTTCTTTATCCCCAGGGCACAGTAAAATGGTCGGTTGATAAACATTTGACATGGACCGCAGTTTCAGGGACTTGGAGATTGGCCTTAAATTTATGTAGACATTCTGAGAGTCAGGTGCCAAGGAGGGGTACTGTCAAGCTGCAGGGCCTCCAGAGCCGGCCTCCTGCTGGGGGCCATGGGCGTTTCTCCTCATGGCAGACGGATGGATGAGCTGGACTCCCTGTGGTTCGCCGCTCCCTTGCTGTGTGCTGTTGATGTCTGCATCTCTTGGGCGAGCCTCTTCCCTCTGGCTGCGCTGCCTCCACTGTCAGATGGCCGTCTTTTTGTTTGAAAGACTGCAGCGATTCTGCAACTGCCTGCCTGCGGCTCCTAATACTCCTTCCCAATCTGTTGACTGTATACAGCAGAGGAATCTTTTAAAAAACCCACAGGGGCTGCTGGGATGGCTCAGCAGGTCAAGTCTGATGGCCCGAGTTCAGTCCCCGGGCCTGACATGGTGGAAGGAAAGAACCGATTCTCAAGGTGTCCTCTGACCTCCATACAATAAATAGATAAAAATGTAATAAATGAGAAAAAAATCCTGACAGGCTCATGTGATGTCTCGGTGCAACCTGTGAAAGACTAGTTAAGATTCCATTCTGAGCATGTGATTTAATCCTCTTGCCTCCTTCAGCCTGGGCCTCTGTCTCCTAGTGCTACTTAGGGGTGCTGGCCTCTTTCCCACCTCGGCTGGAAGGGAGCTGGACATTCGGGTACTGAGCTGTCCTCAGGGCTTAACACACCGCTCACTTCCCTTTTTTCTTCCCCTTTTTATAGAGACTATCACAGGTTGTTATTCCGTATTCTTTAATAAACACCGGCTTTTCCCTTCTCCCCAGGAGGGCAGAGAGAGACCTTGTGTGTACAGGCTTTTTTGGGGTGAGGGCACCAACTAGCTCCCAGATCATGACACAGAGACTTAGTAGTCATGACACAGAGACTTAGTAGTTATCATGACACAGAGACTTAGTAGTTATGAATGCTCGGCCTTATGTTTGTTTCTTGCTAGCTCTTCTCACTTACCCTGTTTCTCTTCATCTACATTTTGTCTTCTTCGTAGGTCCTACTCTGTGTTTGCTGGCTGGTGGCTGCCTGGCTTCTGGCCCTGAGCATCTCCCTTGTTCTCTCCTCATTCTCTCGTTCTAGATTTCTCTTCCTACTTGTTCTCTCTGCCTGCCAGCCCTGCCCATCCCTCTCCTGCCTAGCTATTGGCCGTTCAGCTCTTTATTAGACCAATCAGGTGCCTTAGGCTGGTTAGGCGAAACAAATGCAACACACCTGTACATAATTACACACATGCAGCAAACCAAATGTAACACACCTTTATACAATTAAAGTAATATTCTGCAGCATAAACAAATGTGGCACGTTTACATAGTTATATTCACAAGACTTGCTGATTTACTCTCTATTAGGTGCCTAGCACAGGATCTGCCATTGTCCAGGCTTCTGAAACTCCTGGTGAATGAGAGTGACTGAGTCAGAGTCCACCAGAAAGTGGGCAGCTCAGCTGAGGAATGCGCTTCACAGTTTGGGCTTATTGAAGAAGTCGTGTAATTTTTGTTGTTGTTGTTGTTTGTTTTTCAAGACAGGGTTTCTCTGTGTAGTTTTGGTGCCTGTCCTGGATCTCACTCTGTAGACCAGGCTGGCCTCGAACTCACAGAGATCCGCCTGCCTCTGCCTCCCGAGTGCTGGGATTAAAGGTGAGTGCCGCCGCCACCACTGGGCAAGTTGGAGTAATTTTTAAAGCAGAATAACTGAGGACGGGAGGAGAGAGGCAGGGAGAGTCTGCAGCAGCCCATCTTGGAAGCTACCGGGTAGGATTAGAGGAAGCACCTGGTTCAGAGGAAACACTTTCCATTCCTCTGTTCAGATTTCAGAGACATTGGCCTGCCCCATTGCAAGGGTTGGATTAAGGGTGGGCCCTTGTCCGAACAGGGTTCCTGCACTTAGCCTCAAGCAGCATCTTCCCCTTGCTCGTGTGCATGCCACCAGAAGCTGACCTCTAGGTTAGTGACTTGTGTGTGGCCTGTGGTCAGGACGCCGGATCTCCTCCGCAGAGGCCTTGGCTGCTCATGTCTCTCTCTCTCCCCTTCACTTGCATGAGCCAGTGCTTTGCCAGTGTGTGTAGGAGGGTAATCTGTTGGGCACATATTTGCTTGTAGCCACGGGTACTGCCAGAGCATTGTGCCAGGTGGGCAGTAAAGAGGGCTCCAGGAAGTTGTGGGAAGGAACTGTGGTTGCTTCCTGGGGGCAAGAGCCTCCCTGCTGAAGAGACCACAGCTGTGTGCAGACTGGCAGTTCACCTTGGCTGACTCGCTTTCTTCCTCAGACCCACTTCAGATGAACTGGGGAGTGCCCGGCTGCCAGAGCCCACAGCTCTGCGTCTGGGTCTCTGTGTTCATGCCCCAGGGAGACAGAAACTTCCATCTTCCCCAGACTCTGACCAAGATGGTGGGTAAATTCCATCCACAGCTCTATGATTTAGAAGAGAGAATTGGTGTGATATACTATCTGCATAGAAGAAGGGGACTCTGTCTCAACCAGGGCCTCAGATGCCAGAGAAGAGGTATTCCTCTTGTGTGGGCCTGGGAGGGCAACTGAGTGTTTTAGTTAACTTTGCCAGCTTGATGCAAGGTAGAAATATTTTGGAAGAGAATCTCAGTTGAAGAATTGTCTAGATCAGAATGGTCTGTGGGCATATCTGTGTGGTGTTGTCTTGACTGTTAATTGATAGGAGGGCCCAGCCCACTATGGGCGGCTCCACTACCTAGGCAGGTGACTTTGAGCGGTACAGTTGAGTATACATCTGTCTGCTAGCCAGCAAGCAGCATCCTCCATGGTTCCTGCCATCCTTCTTTGATTGGGAAGTGAGTTTCTTAGTTGGAGGTATACTATGTGGAATAGGGAGCAGGCCTGATATCAAGTTCTTGCCTTGACCTTACTCAGTGATAGCCTGTGATGTGGAATTGCAGGCCAAGGAAACCTTCTCCCTTGTTGCTTTTGGTCAGGGTATTTTGTCATAGCAACAGAAGTGACACTAGGACAGTGGGTTTGGCCCAGGGCTCTTGGGGATGCTAAGCAGTGGTACCTCTGACTGTATCCCTAGCATGGGATTGGTCCAGGACTCTTGGGGATGCTAAGCAGTGGTACCTCTGACTGTATCCCTAGCATGGGATTGGTCCAGGGCTCTTGGGGTGCTAAGCTACTGCCTGTATCCCTAGCCCGAGAGGAGAGGAGGTGTCTCCTGAAGATCAGGATGTGTGTTTTCTGGGAGACTTGCAAGTCTGGTTAAGAAGGCCTCAAGGGCCTGGCGTGTTAGTGCACACCTTTAATCCCAGCACTCGGGAGGCAGAGGCAGGCCAATCTCTCTGAGTTTGAGGCCAGCCTGGACTACAAAGCAGTTTTAAGACAGCCAGGGCTATACAGAGAAACCCTGTCTCAAAAAAAAAAAAAAAAAAAAAAAAAAAAGGCCTCCAAGCGTGTATTTCAGTGACACAGAAGAGAACACAGAAGAAGATGTGGACATAGATAACCAGGGACCTGTGTGACTTGGTGGGTGCCTTGGCATGACAGTGGTGACCAGGAAGGAAGTTTTAGTGGAAGCTGACACTGAGAAAGGCTTGAGTGTCTACAAACTTAGTGTGAGGTTGAGTAGTTGCCTTGTCCTAGAAACCTGCAGCGCAAATAATGGAGTGGGTCGTTAGCATTGGAGGCAGAGCCAAGAAGGAGGGGTCATATGGCCCCCAAGGAGAACCCCTCTGGGATTTACTCTGTGTGGGGCCTGATCATGGAAACCCATAGAAAACATCTTAATTATGATGGAAAGCTCAATAGAGAGCAGGCGATATTTTGGCACATGATATCCTAGTGAGAGTCCGTCTGCTAGAACTAGGCAGAACTAGGCAGATTTTAAAACAGACCCTCTGGCAGACTTAATCAGGCATGCAGATGTTTGTGTAAGGTAGACTATGTGGAAACGCCTTATGGAGAGCAGGTGGGGGCCGGGGGAAGGGGTTGAGGAGAGGAGAGGTGCATGTGCTTAATGATACCAAATAAAAAGCCAGGAGTGTATCCTCCTGCCAGGGTTTGTATTGACTTAATGGTACTAAATAGGCAAAGGCCGGTATCAGGGTGGCTGAGGTGAAAGCTGTCCAGAGGGTTAGCAGGAATGAGCAGACGGTCACCGCAGGCTGGCTCCACCGCAAAACTCGTCAGCTGACTGAGTATCTCCTTCTGCCTGCCTTACTGTTTCCCTAGAGTTAAAATGGTGGGAACGCCGCCCACCTGGACCCAGGAGCCACCTTGGTGTCCTCAGTGTCAGATGCTTGTGAGAAATCACTTCTTGGGCTGGGCGGTGGTGGCACACGCCTTTAATCCAGCACAGGGGAGGCAGGAGGATCTCCGAGTTCGAGGTCTACAGAGCAAGTTCCAGGACAGCCAGGGTTACAGAGAAACCCTGTCTCAAAAACAAAAAAAAAAAAAAAAAGACTTTTTGGATGCCGTTTCTTTCACAACAGCGACTCACTTAGGGGAGTGTACCAAGATTGAACCCAGGACCTAGCACAAGCTGAACATGCATTGGCCCTTGCCCCTACTTCCGGGCGAATTGGCGAGCACCAGCTGCCGATCCCTACACATATAGAGAGGAGAAACGTTGAGCAGTACCCACCCAATCACTTACTAATTTGATGTACCTCTGGGTCTCCATCTACCTCATGCCCTCTACAGAGTCAGAAAGCCCAGCACCCGCGCTCTGGAACGCGGAGGAGATGTCCTCAGGGAGAGGGGAGCTGCTGCCCCAGAGAAGTTCAGACGTGAGATCCAGTGGAAACTAGTCAGGGTAGTGTAGAAAGCCCGGGGGAAGGAGGTGCTTTGTTCTAATTTCCCAGGGTAGACCAAAGCCTGCAGGAGTAGGGTGAGTACTGTTCCATCCTGGTGGGGAGGTTAAGTAAAGCAGGAACATTAATTTTTTTTTAAGGCTAAAACTCCCAGCAGAAATGACTATTGATCATGCTCTGAGCCAGAGACCAGACTCATTTGTTCGACTTGGCTTTGTCTTAGGCTTTGACTGTGATTGAGAGTGTGTTCCTAGGAGGCCTAATAGTCTGAAGTGAATTTTATTTCGGGAGATCTGGTTTGTGGTCCCAAAAATCTTAGAGAAGGAAAAAGACCCACCACACAGCGGCTGCATTACGCAGCAGAGGTGTTTTGGCAGCCAGCATTGTAAGCCCAGGGCTGAGCATTTCTTGGGGCAACGGTCAAGGGGCCCCTCCAAAGGATTGCATGAGTTTATGATGCTCAGGTGTTAATCTTTAAAAATTAAAATTGAACTTTTTCTGTTTTGATCCATCGCTTTGAAGGAACACTGGAGAGTCTGCAGCTTTAACTGTTTCTGAGCTTGGCTGCTGTGGCCTGTAGGCACGTGGTATCTGCAGCTGCCACTGGCTCCTGCTCACCCTGGGCTGCCTCCCTC
This sequence comes from Peromyscus maniculatus bairdii, assembly GCF_049852395.1. Taxonomy (NCBI): domain Eukaryota; kingdom Metazoa; phylum Chordata; class Mammalia; order Rodentia; family Cricetidae; genus Peromyscus; species Peromyscus maniculatus. The sequence continues at coordinate 93,825,866 of NC_134859.1, read as the reverse complement.
AGTGCTGTAGTGGGGTGCCCCGGCCTTGCACTCCACCGATGAGTGAACACGCGGCAGGCACCCTGTGGCTCCGTGAGTGCTGGGTGACATGGGTGGTGCATGGCATGCTGAGGAGAGACGGTGTATTTTTAGTCTCCTGTTTCTGTTTTAGGAGCTCACTTATACAAAGGCTTAAGTTGATATTTAAAGGAGAAACTAGAAGGTTCCATTTCCGAGTCTTTTTTTTTTTTGAGACAGGGTTTCTCTGTGTAACAGACCTAGCCGTCCTGAAACTCATTCTGTAGACCAGGCTGGCCTTAAACTCACAGAGATCCACCTGCCTCTGCCTCCCAAGTGCTGGGATTAAAGAAAGGTGTGTGCGCCACCATCCGGCCCATTTCCTAGTTCTAATGTAGTCTGCAGTGTGTCGAGGGGCTGGTACCTGGGTTCAGGCCTTAGGCTTCACTTTCACCTCTTAGGGCCCCGTCAGCCTCTTCCAAAGTGTGATGCTGGACTGAGGGATGGAGGAGGGAAGTGCAGTTGATGTTTCCTGGTCCTGCCTGGCCCACAGTCAGGACAAATCTCTCTCACCCGCCAGTCCCGCAGCCAAGTAAACACAGAGAGACTTATATCACTTATAAACTGTATGGCTGTGGCAGGCTTCTTGCTATCTAGTTCTTATATCTTAAATTAACCCATTTCTATTAATCTGTAAGTTGCCATGTGGCTTGTGGCCTACCGATATCTTAAACATCTGCTTCTCAGCTGTGCCTGGCAGCCTCTCCTAACTCAGCCTTCCTCTTCCCAGAATTCTCCTCTCTGTTTGTCCCGCCTATACTATACTTCCTGCCTGGCTACTAGCCAATCATCACTTTATTTATCAATCAATCATAGCAACACATTTTCACAGCATACAGAACATCCCATAGCAGGGAAGCACCCTGGCAGACAGGCAAAGAACCAGAAACTGTCTTTAGACATGATGGTTTTTTACTGTAATCTCAGCACTAGAGAGACTGAGGCAGAAGGATTGCTGTGAGTTTGAGGCCAGTCACCAGTCAAGAGACACAGTGGGCCCCTGTATCAAAAAAAAAAAAAACCAGAAAAAGTAAAGTGTCATCTAATATGTAACTGCTGCGGTGATTTCAAGCCGGTTCTTTGAGGCTTGTTAAAGGACTCTAACAGACTATTCCTGCCTTGGGTTAGGTGGGTTGGTTAGGTGGGTTGGTTAGGTGGGTTGGTTATCCAGCAGTTCCACAGGACTGACGGATGACACTTCACGTTAGTGGTTGTGTTGATGGAATGACTCGGCAGGCCCAGAGTCTCGTAGGAGTCAGCCTTCAGTGATCTGAAGGCAGCGCTCTGACCACTAGACCACCCTGCAGCTCTAGTCTTCAGGGGTTCTACAGTCATGAAGCCTGGAAAGACTTTGAACTCTATCTAGCTGAGGGTGACCTTGAACTCGGGATCTCCTGCCTCTACCTTCCAAGTGCTGAGGTGCAGGTGCCTTTGAAGAGTCTGAGGGCAAGTGTTTGGATACCTAGGATAGCATTAAGCCTGAGTTCTTAATTCCAAAATGGTTAAGTAGATTCTTTTCTCCCAAGCTAATAGCTTATAAATCAGTGTATCGGTTTTCCCTCCATTTCCTCCTTCCCCTTCTTTTTAACTTTAAGAAAATACTTACGTATATTTCAGAGTTTCAATTTGTTTTTTAATATTTTTGTTACTTTTTTTATGTCTAGTAAGTAACCAGCTGTTTTCCCTTCTGGGCTTGGTTCCAGGAGTGAAAACACTGTTCGTGAAACAGGGAGACCTGAGGAGAGGTCCACTTCCTAGCGGGGCAAGGCTAGGTGCACCTGTCCTTGAACCCCTGGCCACTAGGCCCTGTAGCTCAAACCTTAGCGCCTTTGTGGAGACAGTGTCACGTGAGCTTGGCCCCTGGCCAGGGCCTCAGGGCATTTTCTCTTTCCTGGCTTCCTCAGTTTCTCTTGACAAGAAAGATTGTCCCTCTGACTTCTCATAGGACTTCTTTTGGGTTCTCTTGGGTTCTCTCTTCTTCCTTCTCCTCTTCTCTGTCTTCCTGTTTACCTTTCTTCTTCATTCTGCATCACTCTGCTCACGGCTTTTCTGGCGGTGTCGTAATTCTTGCCTGAGTCTGAGAGGACCAGGAGGCCTGGTGCTCCCAGTGGTGGGACGGTGGCCAGTGGCACCTACTCCTTCCTCCGAGTCTTGGGGCTTCAGCCTGCCCTTTCCTGCTCGAGTCCGCCCACCTGCTGTGGCAGCCTCCAGCTGGCCTAGGCCCCACCCTTGGGCGGCTTGTGTTGTGTGATGGTGAGCCCTGCTCAGGAGTGTGCTCTGGCTTAGTCTCCCCTTTCCAGTTTTGCCAAAGGCAGTAAAGACGAACCGTTGCTTTCAGAAAGACCGTTCTAGAGGCATCACAGTGTATGTCCGAAAGCTGGTAGTAGGTGACATGGTTGGAGCAGAGCCCTGTCGCCGGAGCCAGCCTCCTTCACCCCGAACCGCTGCGATGCTGAGGAGTAAATGTAGGGCAGGGCTCCTGCTGGGCAAGAGCTCCACCACTGAGTTCCATCTCCAGCCCCGGAATTTAAGTCAGGGGTCCGCTTTTGCTGCTTACCTTTTCTCCCCCAGTGGTCTGGGAGTCAGAAACCTGGCTCTTAAAGGGAGAAAGTGCTCCTTTCTTACTACTTCTGAGGAGTCCTTAGCCGTTGGCCACACACACACACACACACACACACACACACACACACACACACACACACACACACACACACACACACACACACACTGGGCGTATCTGGGAGGCAGCACTTAGGAAACTGGATCTCTTCATTGACAGAGCCCTCTCCTGAGCTGGTAATGCAAGCTGTTGGTAATTACAGAAAACCTACCGTGAGACTCATCGAAATTTAATGAAGAGTCAGCACTGTGGATTTTAAATACAGAGGGAGTCGGGCCTTGGCCCTTAATTGTCCAGGTGCAGACGACTTCCTGCTGCACTAGGTACGCCTTCAGCTGGCTTCCCTTGCTCTGATGCCCTCCCTCATCCGTTTGACTTGCATCCCTACTACACAAACTTGTTAATGAGAGGCTACCAAAATGTGTGGGTCAAATGCAGAGGTTGTATCCCCTTTTTTCCCCAGACAGGGTCTTTTCTCCCACTCCTCTCACTCTCTCCCTCATTTTATATTTTGTCTGTATGAATGTTCTGCCTGTATGTATATGTACTGCATCCCTGTCTGGCCCACGGAGACCAGAAAAGGGTGCTGGGTCCCCTAGAATGGAAGTTATGGACAGTTGTGAGCTGCCATGTGGGTGGTGGGAATTGAACCCGGGTCCTCTGGAAGAGCAGCCAGCGCTCCTAACAGCTGAGTCATCTCTCCAGCCTTCTCTCTCTTGTCACTTCAGCAAGTTGCTCCCAGAGTAGCCTTGAACTTCTGGAGCCAAGAAAGTCTCCCATCTCTGCCTTCTGAGCCACTGAGACTATAGGCACATGCCATTCTGCCCAGGGGATTTGCAAGAAAACAGTAACATGTGGAAAACAAAAAACTTGGCACGAAACCCAGCCAGATGACCAGTGCCTCTGCCCTCTGCTTTTCATGACTCTGCCTCTGTTGAAGGTGCGTTGCCCATCACTTTTTTTTTTTTTTTTTTTTTTTAGTTTTTCGAGACAGGGTTTCTCTGTGTAGCTTTGGAGCCTGTCCTGGAACTCAATCTGTAGACCAAGCTGGCCTCAAACTCAGAGATTCGCCTGCCTCTGCCTTCCGAGTGTTGGAATTAAAGGCGTGCATCACCACCGCCCGGCTCCATCACTTCATTTTGTAGGTGTGTCAGCACGTGCTAGTCTCCAGATCTTATGCACATATGCTATTGTAGATGCCGAAGGTATTTGAGACGAACCTCTTTATTTGCTCGGTGACTTACACTTTATAGGCACACTGTTCCGTGATTTACTAGGAAGAGTGTCTGTACTACATGTACTTTTGTGTGACTCGAAAGGGTTCCAGTTAGGATAATGGGTTTGAGACAGCTCACAGTCATTCATTTTCTAGACTTGTAAGGGAATTGTCAAATTACAGTAAGTAGAGTTAGAAATTATTCTTCAATTTTCTCAGCAGATTGTAACTTCTCCTTTTGTACATCTAGTCATCTTGGAAATAATAGTGCAAAAGTATCTTTTTCTAAAATGGACTATTTTCCAAATAGAATGGTACCTTTGGGGTTAGAAAAAGTGGCAGCAGGTCGTCCGCCAGAACCCAGCAAGTCCTCAGTTCAGCTCCCACTTTGGGAAGAAGTCTTCAAATTACCACATGTGTGAAAAGCAGATTGGTAACTGGGTGACTTGTAACGAAAGTGACATCTTTAGAGCCACCAGTCATTTTCTCCTGGGCTCTGTAGAAAATGGGGGTGATCACAGCAGGCTCCAGCCAGGCTTGGGGGAAGTAGAAAAGTCATGTAATTTATATGATAAGTACTTTTTTTTTTTTTGCTTTTGATAGCTTGCTAAGTAAAGTAGTCCTGGCTGGCCTTGAACTTGCAGTGATCCTCCTGCCTCTGCCTCCCAAGTGCTGGGATGTTTAAATTGTCATGTTTGAAAAGGCAGAGAGTAGAGAGTTAAGAACTTGTCAAGACAAAAATAAAAAGTAAAACTAAACACTGGGAGGAAAAATAAATGTACACGTGTTTTTCGAGTATGTTAACCTTTTTTTTTTTTTTTTTTTTTTTTTGGTTTTTCGAGACAGGGTTTCTCTGTGTAGTTTTGGTGCCTGTCCTGGATCTTGCTCTGTAGACCAGGCTGGACTCGTACTCACAAAGATCCACCTGGCTCTGCCTCCCAAGTGCTAGGATTAAAGGCGTGCCCACCACTGCCTGGCACGGATGTTAACCCTTTTACACTGTCTAAGACCTGGTGTGGTGAGGGTCTGGAGTGAGGAAACCATTACCTTTTGATGTAGAACAGCTAAGTGGCTAGAAAAGCCTGCCCGGGAGGGAAGCTTCTGTGGAGATGTGCCTTGCATCTTGAGTGATGTGCTCAAGTGTTGAAGACTCAACATTAATTTGACCTTTGATGGGAAACTGGATAAATAATATATCGCAGAGTGGGAGAAGCTCTTTGTGAACTACAAAAGGCTGCAGAAGGGAACCTGTCCATGAACACAAAGCAAACCCAAGATCAGAATCCCCAGCAAAGTCCCTGCTCACCCACAAGCCTGCTGGCTGGCTTCAGGAGCTGAAGCTGGAAGGTCTTTGTGTTGGGCACTCCAAAACGTGAGAGCTCTGTACCCACAAAAAGATGGTGTGAGCTGCTGGCCTGGCTGCTTAGTGCTTCTCCTGAAAGACAGTTTTGATTCCAAACAAACTTGCTAGGAACCTTACTCATCGGAGGCAGCTCCGAGAAACCTGAGTTTCCTGAAATAACCTAGTTTAAAATTCTGCTGCTATGTTAGTCACTGTGACGAAATACCGGAGGGAGAAACTTAAAGGAGAAAGGGTTATTTTTGCTCACAGTTTCGGAGTTTAAGTCCAAGGTTGGCCAGCTCCCTTGCTTTGGGCCTGAGGTGAGGCAGACTGCTACAGCGGCAAACTGAGAGGCTGCTTGCTCACTTGATGGAGGCTGTGAACGGGGTGGAGGTTGGGGGTGGGGAAGGGGTATAGATGGGGGTGATGGGATGGGGGATGAGTAGGGGTGGGGGTGGGTGGAGTGGGAGGAGATGTGTGTGTGGGGGGGTAGGATGGGAGGGGGTTGTTGGGTGGGGTTTGGAAGAGAGTACATCTGCTCTTGTCCAGGCCAAAACCCTCCTGCAGTGATTTATTTCCTATGGTTAGTCTCTAGTCCTTTTGCCTTTTAAAAAATTTACTTAAATTTTATTTTTTTATGTGTATGAGTGTTTTGTCTGCATGTGTGTGTGTGTGTACCACATGTGTGCCTGGTGCCTGGAGAGGCCTTGAAAGAGAGTGTCAGATCCTCTAGAACTGAAGTTACAGACGGGTTGTGAGCTGCCCTGTGGGTGCTGGGAATTGAACCCAGGTCCTCTGGAAGAGCAACCAATGCTCTCAGCTGATGTGCCAGCTCTCTAGCCTCTTGCCTTTTTTTTTTTTTTTTTTTTAAAGGTTTTTTTTTTTTCCGAGACAGGATTTCTCTGTGTAGCTTTGCGCCTTTCCTGGAACTTGTTTTGTAGACCAGGCTGGCCTCGAACTCACAGAGATCCACCTGGCTCTGCCTCCCAAGTGCTCGGATTAAAGGCGTGCGCCACCACCGCCCGGTGCTTCTTGACTTTTTAAACAACAGATCTCAGTTTGTATCCTAGACTGACCTAGAACTCACTGTGTAGCTCAGGTTAGCCCCCCAAATCACCGTCCTTCTATCGTAGCTGTCCCAGTGCTGGGGTTATAGATGGCACCTTCATATCTGTCCTGTTGAACAATGAATACATCAAGGGATTACTCTGTTGAGACATTAGAGCCCTTATGACTCAGTTACCCCTCACGGCCACACCTCTGAACACTGCTGCCTTTGGAAGCAAACCTTCAACGCATGAGCCCTTTGCGGGGCCACTTCATATTCAAACCATAACAGGTACCCCTTTAATGAATGTCAGCTTCTAGGTGGGCAAGATGGCTTAGCAGGTAAAAGCATTTGTCACATACCTCTGGGAACCCGAATTCAATTCCTGGAACCCAGATCAGAAGATGGATGTGGTAGCTCACATGTATAATCCCAGCCCAAGCACCCTATGGCAACATAGGATGCAGGGACAGGAAAATTGGCCCGAAGCTTACATTACACACGTGTGCGTTGGCACACACAAAATAAAATCTTTATTTCTTTAAAAATCTTTGAGGCCACTGACCCATTTGAGACATGTGTATCCCATGTGTGTACAGACCAAGTTTTGCATGTATTTAGATGTTCAAAATCACTGATTTAAAATAGACAGGAAGTTTGAAGAGAAGGTTGGAAAGGCAGTTTTCTGTGTGCAGATCACAGTTTTCATTGGAGGGCAGAGCATTCATTTGGCATTGTACTCATGGGTCATTGGATGGCCCATTGGACCTGTAGCCAGGCTTCATTTTGGGAGAGTCGTGCAGTCTACGGAAGGGCTTCTAGAAAATGGACCTCTCCACTCTCTCCAGGACCCAGGGTTCTGTGTTCCCTGTAAGGGTCATTTTGTCCAAGGGTGGTTCTAGGATATGTATTTGAAACGGTAACACTCACTGTATACTCACTTCTCGGGTTGCTCCTGTGCTGGTTTCTCTGTGTTGAAAAGATGTTGCAGCCCTTGACCTGTGAGTGCTAGCCCCAAAACTAAGTTGTCAGCTAAACTGCTTTTTCTATTAGTTATGGATGAGGCATTGCATGCTTTTACTGTGAATAACACAATTTCAGAAATCTATTTGAGAATAAAATGTGTTGTAGGTAGGTGTGGAGGCACATGAGCTGCATAGTACCAGGACAGCCTGAGCTACCCAGCCAGGTCTTGATTCAAAAATTGTGGAGGAAGGGGAACAAGGAGGACTTGGGATGTAGCTCTGTCGGTAGAGAACTTGCCTACCATGCCCCAAGACCTGGGTTCAATTCCCAGCACAGTATAAACTATATATATAGGCCTAGTGTAGCACAGGCCTATAATCAAAGCATTTGATAGGTAGGTGGAGGTTGGAGGATCAGGAATTCAAGGTCGTCATCTGCTAAATGGCAAGTTTGAGGCCAGCCTGGGCTACATGAGACCCTGTCTCCAAAAACCAGTGTCTTATGAAAACTGCAATGTTAGGCTTTGCCTTCCACGTTGTAGCCCTTTGCTCATCTTGCCGTGGGCCTCCCCTGCTAGGAATAGATGGCTTCGACACACACGACATCCTGAAGCCACAGGTCTAGGGCCCAGGTTCCTTGTGGACCCCAGTAGGTAGCTGTCTGCAGAGGTTTGGTTTTCCTGGCGGAGGCGTGAAATGTTGCCACCACCCAGGGCTGCCCTCCTTTCCTGGGAGGACCCTTTGCTTTGCTGCTGTCCTGGAAGTGCAGGGTCCTGAAAGGAATGCATTTTCACAGGAGCAACGTTTTCATGGTGCTTCGCTGCCTCTCTTGGTCCTCTAGAGCTGGCCCGAGCTTAAGTTCTCCTTCCCTTTCTCAGAGCGACTATGGTGTGTTTCTTCTGAACAGTCTTTATTGCTGACACTCACTTTCTAAGATGTGCTGAACTGTATTTAGGGTCTTCTTTTCCTCCCCTTCCTTCTTCCCTCTCTCCCTTCCTTTCTTGTCTTTCACTGGAACAGCCTCGTGTAGCTCAGAGTGGGTTCATACTTGCTGTGTTGTTGAGGATCCTCCTGTCTGTGTCTCCCAAGTGCTGGGATTACAGGCGTGTGCCCCCAAGCCCGATGTATTTGGAATTTTCTTAGGAGGACACAAATAGTTTATTTACGTTTTGTGTGCAGTGTTCATTTAGTCAATTGTCCAGTAAATAAAGTACCTGCTGTGTGCTGACTCTGGGACACAGCAATGGATAAATAGATTTCTGCCCACAGAGGCTATATTCTTGAAATTTTTTAAATTACATTTTTGTTTATTTATAGTGTGTGTGTTGGGAGGGCATGCCACCTGTGTGTGTGTGTGTGTGTGTGTTTGCGTGTGCGCATGCATGCACACGTGTGTGTGTCTGTGTGTGTTCGCGTGCACGCATGCATGCACACGTGTGTGTTGGTCAGAGGACAACTTGTAGGAGATGATATTCTGCCACCATGTGGGTCCCAGGGTCGAACTCTGGCTGCCATGCTTGGCAGTGAGCACCTTGACCAGCTGAACCATCTCAGTGGCTGCCTCCCCTTCCTTAGGGATCTGTTCTTGTGGGGCAACAAGGGATAACAGGTGATAAGCATATGACATGATGCCAGATAGCAGTTTTCTCAGAAAGTAGTGTAGGGAACAGGGAGGCTGCTCTTTCGGGGTAAGGCAGTGAGGAGGTAACACCACCTGAGCAGCCGTTTATACTACAACAGACTCGGAGTTAACTTCTTCTGGGGTCTTAGACTTCCACGGGGCTCCTTTGGAGCTTGTGGCAAATTCATTGGAAAGACCTTTTTTTCCTTTTGAGGCTGATCCAGTCAGATCTTTCTTTTCCCTCATTGTCAGTTTCCTGTGGCAAGAATGGAGGAGAGATGGAGTTGCTGACCACCTGGCTGGCTGCCTGGCCATGCTCAAGGCAAAAGCAAGCAGCTTCTTGCTCTTTGGTTGCCTTTTGAGCGAGGCTGCTAAGCCTCTGTCCGATATTCTGTGAGCCCGGGCAATGTTAGCACAGCAGCCCTCAGCAGCCACTCCAGGAAGAATGCTTTCCCCGGAGTGGACCCGGCGTCCAGAGACCAGGTGACCTGAGCCACAGGGCCGGGGCGCAGGATCCGGATACAGCTGCTGCTGGCCTGACGCTCTTCTGAATATTGTTTTAAAGCATCAGTGCTTTAAATTCAAATCACAAAAATGACAGCCTGCCTTTTATGTAGCAGTTTGTTCTGCTGGTAGCACTGACTGTCTGAAGCATTTTCCCATGTGTGTGACTTTTGATCACCCCCACAGGTCTTGGGACCCATCAGTAGACAGAATTTGTTTAGAGCTGGAATTGGCAGGTTGGTGGGCGTCAGTCTCCTGTAATCCCCGCAGCGCCCTATCATTACTGGCTCTCTGCTTGCGGGGCTCCCACACCAGCTCTGCTTCACAGAGCAGGAAACAGACTAAACCAGGACAGGCACTAGCCATGCAAGGAGAAGCCCACATCGGGGGCTTCCATGGAACCCCTTCCATACCCACGCGCTCGGAGGTGGACGTGTCCCATTTTGCGGAGGAGACACGGGAGGAGGCTTGGGGAGATTTTGTGACTTGCCTGAGGGCACAGCTGGTGAGGGGCAGAGCTAGGGTGGGTACGGAGTTGAAGTTGGAGCATGCATCTCTCTTCCGCTGTGTCAGACACTGACCTGACCAGTCTCAAGCCACGTGACCCTTGCCCCTGTGACTCCCAGGTCCACCCGCTTGCACTTGAGCACACCGCTGTCACCTTTGCCACTTCCGAGCTGGGTGCTGGGGCATGGGTGGGCAAGGGCCGTTAGTTATCGCAGCTGCCTGTAAAGTTAACAGTCGGCTTCGACACATTTATTGGCAAAGAGCTCGTATGCACACACACACACATACAAAGATGTCCATAGAAAAGATGGCGGAGGACTAGTTGGGTATGATGGTGCATGCCTTAATCCTAGCACTCAAGAGGCTGAGGCAAGAGGATTGCCACCAGTTTAAAGCTTTCTAGGGTACGATAATGAGTACCATGTTCACCAAGACTGTCTCAAAACAAAACGTAATACAACACAACATGGAGGACCAGTGTGCCTCTATTGCAGTGGCAAATACAGCTTCAAACACTGTCTCCCACGTACTGACTGGTTACTGTTCATCCCTCCTTTGCCGTGACCTTCTCGCACCCCCTTTTCTGTGTGGGGCACGGGAAGGTGCCATCTGTAAAGACCGCGTTACATTTCCTGCGAGCACACATAGAATCCTTAGTTGGCAGTTTGAGCTGTTAACCTTCTCTGGCCTGGCAAGGACTTCACCTTGCAGCATTATTTCTTGAGAAGAATGTGTTGTGAGTCTGGCTTAAAGAGATAAGCCGCGTTTGGAAAATGGTTTTGTAAGTGAAAGGGAGCTTGTTTACCCTTGTCTCAGTGGGTGTGGGTTGGAAGCTTGCTGTAGGCGTTTGGTAGAAAACAAACATTTGGGTTTTTTCCCAACTTGAGTTTACATTTTGATCCAAATTCTATAAGTAATTATAAGTAAAACTTACAAAGCTTTAGGGTAATTATCATCCTTTGAACTGACTAGGTGAATCTCTTCAGAGGCTGGAGCATGGGCTGTCAGCATGGCTTAGAAGTTAAGAGCACAAACCGCTCTTGGAAGGCACCCGAGTTTGGGTCCCAGCACCTACACTGGGTGGCACACATTGGCCTGTCTCCAACTCCAGGGAATCCGATGCCTTCCGGCTTCAGGACACTGCACTCACTTGTATATACATAATTAAAAAAATACAAATAAAATCTTTATTTTTAAAAAAGAAACTATAGCAGAAAGGATTGAATTAACAAAAAAAAATGTTCTTTAAAATTCATGGTTATCTGGATGTAGTGGCACACGTCTATAATCTCAGCCCTTGGGGAAGCTGAGGCAAGAGCATTGCCTTGAGTTTGAGGCCAGCCTGGGCTACAGAGTGAGACCTTGTCTCGAGAGGAGGGGACGGACGGACAAAAAATCAGGAAAAAAAAAAAAACACCAAAACCCAACAACTCACTAAAGTTATCTTGAGGCTAAGAGAGTAACTACTTAATGCCAGGAATAAGGAAGACTTTTCAAGTAGGCAGGCCAGCATTTGGCCTCCCTGGCAGGCCATGGCACACACAGGTGCTTACCTTTCCTGGTCTCTGGCTCTGGGAGAGGATGCTCAGACCTGTGTGGTTTCCCTGTCCTCTCGTCCTGGCTGTGAAGTCTTCGGCGAGTCGTGCAGTTTCCCGGCCTTGTTTTCCTTGTTTAGGAAATGGAAGGCAGGGTTTGTCGCATGGTAGCACAAAGATGAAAGAGTGAAGTGTTGGGATATGAGTCTTCAGTGCGAGGTCCCTGTTTCAGCCCTAACCGAAAAGTTTGAGTGAGTTAGTGTTGCTGGGTGATTCGGAGACCTAGTGCTGCTGTGTAGAGAACAATTCTTTTCCCGCCTCCATTTCCAAGTTTCTCGTTTGCTGGTGAGATTCAATTAGGGTGCCAGAATTTAAAGAATTTTATTATCAAAAGTAGACAGAATTGACTTTCTCTAGAGAGATATATTTTATGAAGTCTAACATCTCCAAAGTGATGGTGTGTGTGCACGTGTGTGCAAGCGCGCACGCGCTCTTCCCACTTGCACTATGTCATTAATGTTCATGACTTGAAGAAACTCTTCATAGTTCAGCATGAGGTCTTTCTATTAGTTTAGGACTCCAGGAACCACTTCTCTTCCCTGGTAATATCAGTTACTGAATCAGAACCTTGAGCATCTTCTGATACCCACAATGTTGAGGTCACCAACAGTCTCAGACTCCAAGATGTCTCAACCCAACCTGTTGCGTTCTTCTAAAACCTCATGGACGGCCCTCTTAATTCTGGGCCCCCATCTTCCAGCTTCTGATCCCAGTGCCTAGGCTCCATCCGCAAGAACAGCCCCTTTCTTCTTTCGCATCCAGCCCTCCAGAGTGGCAACAGTGTTTTTGTCTACATGGGCACACCTGATCCAGGCTGTTAGGCCCTCGCACTGAAGTGTGTAAGAGGCTGGCTGATCTCCTGAGCTGAGTGAGGAGTCTGAAGTTCTCATCTGGTCCCCTCCACGCCTACATGCAGGTCATATCCAGTCTTTGAGCCATTCCTCGGTTCCTCCAGTGCGGCCCCGCCCCTCGCCTCCTCTGCTCCTGCTGTGTCATAGTCCTTGGCCCCAGGGGCCTCTCTGGAGTCCCCAGTGGCTGTGGTCCCGCCCTAGGTTCTTGCTCATTTCCTTTTCTCCCACGCCACCATCAGTGAGCCATTCCCTCATCTAGGGACGTCAGCCCAACAGTGCTCTGTTGCTTAGGAGACCCTTCTGTGATTAATCTGCAGCCCACTTTGACTCCCTGCTGCCTGTGCTCCCTTAGCCTGCCAGGGCCCTTGCTGGCTTTCCCGTTGATTATTGGATCATTCCCTTCTTCTAGCCTGCCTGAGGCCAGGCTTAGTGCTCTTCTGCTTTGTGAACTGGGATGAAGGATACAGACTGGCACTTAATGTCTTGCCTCTGCTCTCAGAGCTCGATTTGACTGTCATCAAATGTTTTTGCAGACAGACTTGTAGCAGTGAGTAAATTGTAAAATGAAAAAAGCCTTAGATCCACAGTTGACTCCAAATGCTTGTTTTATGGAGTATTTGAGAGGAATAAGAGTTTGATTTTAGCTAGGCGTTATTTTTGAACTCAGTTCCTGTTTGGTAGTGTCTTGAGCTATTTAGACTGATTCATGGGATGCTTTGCGTGGGGATAAATCTTATACTACTTTGGACAGTGTGAAAAGGAAGACTGAGTCGTGAACAAAGCCACCAGATAACATGGGACTTCTGAGGAACCTCAGTGTCTTGGGGTTCTATTGCTGTGAAGAGACACCACAACATGGTAATGCTTATAAGGAAAACATTTAATTGGGGTGGTTCGCTTAATAGTTTCAGAGGTTCAGTCCATTATCATCATGATGGAGAGCATGGCGGTATGCAGGCAGATGTGGTGCTGGCTACATCTTGATATGCAGGCCACAGGAAGTCGACTGAGACACTCGGCAATATTCTGAGCATAGGAAACCTCAAAGCCCACCCCCATAGTGGCACACTTCCTCCAACAAAGCCACACCTCCTAATAGTGCCACTCTCTCTGAGCTTATGGGCGCTAATTACATTCAAAGTACCACACTCAGCAAATTATTATTGTCGCTCACTGTCCTGAGGATGGAAATGTATTCCCATGCATATGAGGAGGAGTGAGTGGTGTTGTGGGCATTGTATGGTTACTGCATGCAACAGAACACTTGTTTACAGGGAGGCTGAGGCAGGAGGATTTTGAATTGAGGTAGCTTAGGCTACCTGGTAAAACTGTCTCAAACAAAGAAACATATACATTTACTCATACATAGTGATAAGTATAGAGGACAGGATAGATGAGTAGTGCTTGGGAGAAGAACAGAATTTCTTCATGTTGTAATCTGTGGTTTATTAAATAGTACGAAAACATTCATGATGTGGTGCATTTTTCCTCAGCAGGCTGCTGTTTACCTCAGACAGGTTTTCTGGAGCTGTGATAAAAGACTGGTATTGATAGCCTGCTCTGTGACTCACACAGCTTCTGCCTGAACCTCCCATGTTCTCCTAAGTTCCTTCCTCTTCCCTCCTCCTCTTCCCTCCCTCCCTTCCGTCTCTTCTTCCTTTCTGTTTTTTTTTAAGATTTATTTATGTATATGAGTGTTTGCATCCATGTATGTATATGTACTTGACATGCATGTTGTATGCTTGGTGCCACAGAGTTCTGAAGAGGGCATCAGATCCCCTGGAGCTGGAGTAACAGATGGTTGTGAGCCACTGTGTAGGTGTTAGGAACCAAATTCAGGTCCTCTGTAAGAACAACAAGGCTCTTAACCACTGAGCCATCTCTCTAGTCTCCTGAGGTGTTTTTTAGACTCACAATCTCTCGGAATCGCTGCTCCCACCCAGGTATAGATTCTGTTTTCCCAGCAGTGTGCTTGATAGTTGTTAAGTGGCCAGATCTCTGAAAACAAAGAATACCATGGAAAACTCGTACAGGCTCCAGGTTGCTTTGTGGATGGAGGCAGCTGAGCGAGGCCGCACACACAGTTGTAAGAGTGTGATCTTGCAGGATGTGTCCTGGCTTGGCTAGTTAATAGCTTTGCTACCTTAGTTAGTTGCCAGAACCAATTTGTCTTTATCTAAATGTCTTTTATCTAAAATGTGGAAATAATGGCCTCTGCGAGAGCAACAAGGCTTAACCACGGGCCATCTCCCCAGTCTTCTGAAGATATTTTTAGACTCAAGGTATCTTGGAACAGACGATCCACCCAGGTAGATTGAGCAAGGCTTAAGCAAGACAGTGCTGGCAGCCGAACTCGGCCCAGCTGGCCCCCCCTCAGAGGTTGTTGTGGTTTGGAACTCTCTGGTGCATCCTCACGTGTCATGACTGTGAGTTGGACTCCCCATCCTCTGTGTCCTGTGTGTGTTTGGAGTCTGGGCCTAGCTGCCGTACGCCCAGACCAGCCTTGAATTTACTGTGCAGCCAGGCTTATCTCCAACTTGTGGTGATCCTCCTGTCTCACCTCCCAAGTATTGGGGTTACAGGTGTGTGCCCCTCTGCTCTCTGCTTGAATTGATAAGGTCACATGTTGCAGTATGGAGTGGTCTTTACCAGAGAAATTAAAGGGGTTCCCATAAAGTGGTTGTGTGTGTGTTGGCCTTGAACTCTGCCTCCCAAGGGCTAGAATTAAAATCGTGCACCACCACCTGGCTATTTTGATATATTTTGAATTATGTGTCTCCGTGTGTATGTGTGTATACGTGCTTGTGAGTTCAGGTGCCCGAACAGACTAGAGGCATGAGTCTCCCGGAGCTACAGTTACGTGAGACTGTAAATTGTCCAGTGTGGGTGCTGGGAACCAAACTCAAGTCTTCGGAGCCATCTGTCCACCCCAAGGTGGTTTTTTTTTTTTTTTAAGATTTATTATTGTTATCATTACTAATTATTATTATTTTGTGTGTGTACTTGTACTTGTGTGTATGTAGACTTGTAGTATGTGTGTGCGTGTGTGATGTGTGTGAGTGCCTGCAGAAGCCAGAAAAGGTCATTGGATTTCTCTGGAGATAGAGTACTAAGAGGTTGTAGGCTGCCTGATGTGGGAGCTGGGAACTGAACTCGGGTCCTCTGTAAGAGTCGCAATTGCTCTTAATGGCTGAGCCATCTCCCCAGGTCTCCCATATAGTTTTTAGAGAAAAATAAAACTGTATACTATATACTTTCTCAAAGGAAAAAAATCTAAATTTTCTTTAAATATAGCAACTACCCAAATGATAGGTCTTTGAAGACAAGTGCTATTTCTTGGAGATTGTATTTTTCCCTGTCCTTAAGATACAAGAGGAAGCTGGATGTGGTTTTCTGTATACCTTTAAATTCCAGTTCTCAGGAGACAGAAACAGGTGGAGTTTTATAGGTTTAGGCCAGCCTGGTCTACATAATGAGTTCCAGGTTAGCCAGGACTAGTAAGACTCTGTCTCAACACACACATACACACGCACACGTATACAGTGTAGTTAGCTGTAACACTCTTGCACTTTACGGTTATGGAACTCTATCCCATTCTTTCCACAGCTTGAGGGGCGAGCTTCTGCCCCAGGAGTCCCCAGTGTAGACCCCGCCAGGCTGCTCCCGAGCACATGCTCCTTCCGGTTAGCCTTGGCTGTCGGCTCTGTACCGTGGAGGACAGTTTGGGGTATTGAGTTCTCTGAGTGCTGTTAATGGTCCTGATTGCACCTGGATGTGCAGGAAGCTCTGAGTCCGTTTGGCACAGTGCTTTGGCAGGCAGCCCTCTCCAAGGACTCACGGAAGCTCGAAGGAACCCACAGCACACTCAGCGCCCGTCGCCTGCGAAGGCGGACATTACCATTAGCGCTCGGACCTGTGAACAGAGAGACATGGAGATCACAGTTGCACAGTGCCCGCTTCTTTGAGACGTCAGCAGAGCCCAGTGCAGTCATCAGGCTTCCAGCACTTCCAGAATTAGATCAGACCGTCCGGTTCCATGCTGGGGACTCATATTTCTGGTTATGAAATGCTCCTTGTGCTTAATTTCCTCTGATCTGCCAAGAAGCAGCTCTTCCCCCTGTACACATCCAGGTTTCTTTTTTAATCCACCTGCTTTCCTTCACTGTCCCTCACGCCTGCCTTCTGCCTAGTGCCCGGCCTTTGAGACAGTACTGGGATAGACCTTCAGGAATGGCCATGGGGGAGCCATGTTGGCGCCTACTCTGCATCCAAGGTTTGTGGGGCTGGCTCAGGCCATAACCTAAAAGGCAGACATGGCAAGACCAGTGTTGTAGAGATCAGGAGCAGGGCACTGATAAATTGTGCCATGTGCCATGGCCGTGACAGCCCACTTCCGATTCCTCATTTGAAGTATCTGAAGGAGTTAACTGACTGACCTTGAGGGGGTGTGGCTTGCAGAACAGGAGCCTGGTGTAGAGTCCTTCCTTTTGAAGTGGTAGCTGTGGACTGGATTAACCAGTTACTGGTGCCCAAGAGCAGTTGGTACTGTATGTACCTTTTACTGCCTGCCTGGTCCACTCGCCTGCTTGTCTCTGTCTCTGTCCCCTCCCTGCCCATCACCTCTCTGTAGTAAGTGCAGTATGTTCCTAATGTTACATATTATTTTGGATTAATGAGTCTCAATTCCCAGAGTGGCCATTGTGGAGCATGTGCAGGTATGTGCACATATGTGTATGTATGTGTCTGTATGTGTTTCTACACACATAGGTTTGTGACTCCTGGAAACTTTTTTTCATATCATGTGTCTTCTAGTCGCCACTCATCAATCATGATAATCCCTGAGATGGGAAAGGACAGCTAGGACATCCATGTATTAGAGATGTTTCCTGGGATTTTAGGTAAATCACTTGCCCAGTTCTCCTTTGAAAACTATGATTAATGGTCAGGGCTGGACAGATGGCTCAGCTCTGAGAACACTAAATGCTTTTCTGGAGGCCCAGGTTCAATTCCCAGCATCTACATGGTGGCTTACATCCACCTTTAACTCCAGTTCCAAGAGATCCAATGCTCTCTTATGGCCTCCACAGGCACCATACACAGTGCATGGACATACATGCAGCGAAACACCCATCATACACATAAAATAGAATTTTAAAATAGCAATGGACAGAGTGTTGACAGATGGCTCACATGTAAAGGTGCTCACTACTGGGCCTTCACTCCCCAGAACTCACCTGATGGAAGGAGAGCTGACTCCTGCAAGTTGTGCCATGGAGGCGTGGCTCTCCAGCTTTGAATAAAGAAATGTAATAGGAGATTTTCAAAAGAAATGATCAGCTGTTTTCAGTGTGGAGATGACCTGGGATCATGTGTAGCAGGAATCTTAAAAGGTCTTATTATTAAAATCAAACCTGAGCCAGTTATTGGGGTGAACACTAGAAGATCAGAGAGACAGAACAAGCCACAGCTAACCTCACCTGGCCAACTTCTCAGCTGAGCAGTTTCCTCAGACTGGAAGCTTCTGAATCTTCATCCAAATGAATCTCAGCTGAACTGCTACTTGAAAGCCTGAAATCTTAACCAGCCAAATGCTTAACCAGCCAAATGCTTCTAGTTTCTGGTCTTCACGCCTTAATATACCTTTCTGTTTTCTACCATCACTCCCTGGGATTAAAGGCTTGCTTTCTGGGATTAAAGGCGTGAGTCACCATGCTTGGCTGTATCCTTGAACACATGGATTTCTGCCTCTGGAATGCTAGGATTAAAGGCGTGTGCTACCACTGCCTATCCTTATTTTAATATTGTGGCTGCTCTGTCTCTGACCCCAGATAAGTTTATTAGGGTGCACAATATTTTGGGGAACACAATACCACTACAATCATGCCTCTAACCTCACGTCTACAAAGGAACCCATGAGAGAGGAAGTTATTTTCAGACTCAAAGAGGCTTACTAGCGAGGCTGGAGAGGTGGCTTGATGGTTAAGAACATACATTGCTGGTGGAGAGGACCAGAGTTTGGTTCCCAGCACCTACATGGTGGCTTATGACTGTAACTCTTGCTCCAGGGGATCTGATGCCCTCTTCTGACCTCCTTAGGCATCAGACACATACATGTTACATATACATACATGCAGCCAGTACACACACATAAAATATATTTAAAAAGTTTAAGGGCTTAGTAGATGCTATGCACATATTCATTCAGAATAAAGACACAAAAGTTGTCCAAATTGTCAAGATCCTTGCCTTTTAGTTTTTATTTTTTCATTTTTTTGGCGGCGGCGGCGGGGGGAGGGGGGTATGGGCTTGAGCAGGCCTTGAATTTCTAATTCTTGTGCCCCTATCTTTCAAATAATCCCAGCAGATAAAAAGGCATGCAGCACCATGCCTGCCTTATGCAGGGCTGGAGACCGAGTCAGGGCTTGATGGGCAGGCAGGCACTCTGTCGAGGGAGCCACCTCCTCAGCCTGCCTTGTTTTTGTTTAGAAATGGAACTGCGTGAGGTGTCATGCTGGTTCCAAGTTCTCATTGGCTGTGGATGACGTAATAGGAACTTCTGAGGCAGGCTTGGTCCAGTCTAACTCTGGACTCAGTCAGGATGGTGGCAGGTCTCACTCCCTTCAGAATGGGATTGGCCTTGAATGGGCATTTCCATGGCTCAGAATCAAGTAACTGAGTAATCATCATCATCATCATCATCTTGCTTCTTTAGCTGTGCTTGGTCATCACACCTGTAACTGTGGTTTAATTTCATAACACTAAGCCCTTTATAAATTATATTGTTGATTAAAATTTGGGTCTGTATTGAAATGGAAAAATAATGAACTGAATTAATCAATTACTGTTAAACATTGTTAGAATCTTGCAAAATTTTAGGTCAACAGAAGGAGAGGACAGAGAAAGAGATTGGTGTAAGCCAGGTACCACCATACCTGGTCCTGCATGTTGAAATACACAATGAAAAAGCAGAATTTGGAAACTGCACACACTAGTAAAGAACAGACAGTCGATAGGTTTGTTGGCACACAATCCTGGTGTTGGCGCACAGTCCTGATACTCTCAAGGCAGAGATAGATGGATCTCTGAGTTTGGGGCCAGCCTGGTCTATATAAGTGAATTCCAGGCCAGAGAAGGTTCACTCCAGCCCTTGGGAGGTTGATGGCTCTTACAAGGCCAGGGCCAGCCTGGGCTCCATAATGAGTTTTAGGCTAGCCTGGTCTACAGAGTGAGCTCTTAAAACACTAAATAATAACAAAAGAGGCTAGTATGACTACAGACCTCATCCAGTATCCTCATTTAAGAAATGACATTTTGCTGGGAGTTGGTGGCACATACTTTTAATCCCAGTGCTTGGAAGGCAGAGGCAGGTTCCAGGATGGCCAGAGCGACACAGAAAAACTCTGTCTCAGAAAAAAAAAAAAAAAATAGGGCTATTTTGGGGCTGGAGAGCTGGCTTAGGTGGTAAGAGCATGTATTGCTCTTGCAGTGGACCAGAGTTTAATTCCCAGCACTCAAGCTGGGCCGTTCACAGCTGTCTGTAACTCTGCTCTAGGGCGATCTAACACCCTCTTCTGCACTCAAGGGCAGCTGCACTCATGTGCCCATATCCCACCCCAATATATACAAAATTTTAAATTCTAAAGGATAAGTCTTAGAGCAAGAGGTAGGGAGGGAGAGAGGGAGAGGGGGGGAGGGAGGGAGAGAGGGAGAGAGAGGAAGAGAGGAAGAGAGAGAGGGAGGAATTACCCTTTTAACCAGCTTTGTGCCAAAAAGCACATAAAGGTCACTTTCAGAATGACATTATTGCCACTATTGCAGTCTTAAGCTCTTGGGAGCCTGTTACTTCTGTTACTTAGACAAGGTCTCAGTAAGTAGCCCTCACTAGCCTGGAAGTCACTTTTATAGACCATCTGCCTCTATAGAGATCCACCTGCCTCTGCCTCCAGAGTGCTGAGATTAAAGGCGTGTGCCACCACCACCACCACCACCACCACCACCACCACCACCACCACCACCACCACCACCACCACCACCACCACCACCGAGCCGAGCAGCAAGGGTTTTAACCTCTGGGCCCTTTATCTCTCTAGCCCCAGAGTTTGACCTCCCCCGCAACCCCAGACAGGGTTTCTCTGTGTAGCCCTTGGTGCCCTGGAACTCACTCTGTAGACCAGGCTGGCCTAGAACTCAGAGAGATCCACCTGCCTCTGCCTCCCAGGCACTGGGATTAAAGACGTGTGCTGCCGCCGCCGCCGAGCAGGTGGCCAGAGGATGCCCCCATCTATGGGAGAGATCAGTTTTCCTCAGGGCAGAGTGGTGCAAGCAGCCAGCCTGTACCCAGTCTTCACTTGGCTTTTATCCATAGTCTCTAAGATGCTCCTACTTGACGGGACAAATAACGACTCCACAGGATCACCAGTATGACTGTCTTTTGGAGAGTCAAGAGTCTCAGGGATGATGTTGGCTTATAGGTAATTTGCTTCTTCCCCTGACGTTTCCCTCCAGCCTCTACTGAGGGGCAGCCACCAGGTGCCATTTGTGCTAATTTGAAGCCTTCTGTGTGCCCAGACCCTGCTCAGACCTGAAGTGTGCCCTAATGTCTTCCACCGTGGTGCTTAGAGCTCATTGTCATATATGTCTTTCATGATACAGTTTTAACCTCTGGTTAAAGTTATAGTTTTAAGCTCTTTAGCGGCTTCCAATGTTGCTTCTTGTATTCAGGGCTTTTGGTCATATTGCTGCATGGGATGGGCTCCTGTGTGGGGCTGGTTCCTCCCTAGTTTTCCAGTCTTGATTCTGTTGAATAAAAAAGAAAAAGTTGCACAAGAATCCGAGCTGACTCACGTCCTTATACTGGACTGGAAATGGAGTTCAGAATCCAGAAGTCCATTAACCAGGTAGAAAGTGAGAAGTATCTGGACTTACTCACAAGGCCTTTGGCTTCCTGTCTAGAAATTTCTTTTTCTGGTGTCCTATGAACTAAGGCAGCTGGGAGAATTAAGGAAGGGAACATTACGGATGACCATTTTTGGCAATCCCTTGATGGACAAGAGTAAGTCAGTTTGGGTGTGTAGTTGGGATGGATGGGCAGAATTAGGGAATGGACGGGTCTGTGGCGTTGAGAATTATGCCTTATTGGAACTGGGCACGGTTTGTGTGAGTGAAGGAGGAGCAGAGAGGGGTGGATGGGAAGTAGTAGGTGTTTGCAGTTGGGTATGTGGGGGAAGGCAGCACCACCTACCTGACCAGTTAGGATCACAGGTGTCTGATCACGTGGAGGGAGACTTGGAGGCCTCGAGGAGAGGCGCCGTCCAGAGTCGCATCGGTGGCGGCTAACTGGGAAGTCAGTAAGGTGAGTTAGGAGATTCCTGGAAACAGCAAGGGTCTAGCAGGTTCCACGCTGCAGATTCCTGCCTGGGGTCTGCTGCAACTGTCACTCGGCCACCTCTCCCCCGCCCTCTCCTGCTGAGGTGTCATTGTCCCAGTGACTCAGAGCCTGGGAGCAGGGAGTAGATGTTGGTGTTAATGACAGGAGCGGCTGGTCTGTGAGGAACTCTTGAAAAACTCTTGAAAAAGGGCCCAACTCTTCTGTTTTTAAACTTTTAAAAATGTTGATTGATTGTGTGGGGGGGGGAGGGGGAGAGGGGGGAGGAAGGTCTAGTATGAGGAACTCGGGTTGCCAGGCTTGGTGACAGGTACTCTTACCTGCCGAGAATTATCTTGTTGGTCTTCCTTCACATTTTCCCCCAAAGGGCCAGAGAGAGGAGGAGGTCCATTTCTCACTGAGTTTTGTCTCTGGAAGCACAGGGGGCCTCATGAAGAGCTCGCCAGAGTTCTAAGGATGTGGAGAAGGGTAGTTCCTATCCACAGGAAGATGGAGCTGGGGTTTGTCTTTGGAGAGATGTTTGTATAGAATACGATGACTGAAACATTGAGGTTGAGAGCCCGGTGGGTCCTGCCTCTCTCCTCGCCAGATCAAGGGCAGCTGTGGCAGTCACGTGTCCAGCTGGGCACCAGAGGAGGAAGGCCGCAGGATGCCTGGTCAGGCCAGATGCCTGCCCTCCACTGTCCTACACGGCTCCTCTCTGCCTGTCCCCAGATGTAAGGGATGTTTCTACAGCTGGGCCAAGTAAGACAAGTCTGGAAGGTTCCCTGGTATTTGCTGGTGTGAGTTAAGCCAGCTCACACTGTTTGGAAACTGTTTGGACTGGATTGTCTTCAGTGCATTGGTCATCTGATCTGCACCCTGGTTTCCTTTGCCTGACTTTTAATATTTGCCAAGAAAGTGGAAAAGCAGAACTCCTACGTATGTTATAATCTAGTAGAATTTAGAACCTTCTGGAAAGTTCCTTGAAGACAATGGACAATGACTTAGAGCTCAGGAAGGTGAAGTGGGCGAAGGGGCCTGCACTGCCCATACAGGGTCTTGGCTCCCCTCGAAGCACGCGCTTCATGGCTGCACTTGGCATGTCTCTCAGCGGCTGACCAGCTGACCAGTTGTTGGGATCTCACTCTTGTGGCGCTCTCGGGCCCAAGTTCATATATAGGCTGCCTTCAGCTCAAGTCCTTCTTGGGACAACTACAACGGTGGAGGAGGGCATTGACTGAGGAATGTTCCCACTCCAGGTTTCTAGGCAAGTGATGTGGCGGGGTCAGGACTGTGGCTCTGTCCGGAGCAGTAGCAGCTTCTGACTCTTCAGACCCTGAGCATGGCCTTGGGTTGCTTACCTCCCTCCCGGCCTCAGCTTGTTAAGGCCGCGAAGACCTCCTCCCACGTGGCTGCAGGGAAGGAAACCTTCCACCATGCTGTCTCTCGGCAGCTCCCCTTCATTCCTTCTGCCCTTTCCAAACACGCACGCACGCACACAGGCACACACGCGCACACACACACACACACGCTCAAGCTCAGACCTGGTTTTACCTACTGACTACAAACATGGTCCTCTCACTAACCAGTCCTGCCTTGAACCGGAAGGAAGTCTGCATGTACCACCATGGTTTCTTCAAACCTGGCTTTAAAAAAACAAAAACTCTCTTTCTTGAGCCTGAGATTCCTACTATAAATAGAATCCTGATGTAAGATTATACTTAGCAGATTTTACTGCCCTATATCAAAGTTAAGTCTGCTGATGTCTGTATAAAAAAAGTGTTTCTCATTGAAAAAAAAAAAAAAAAGAGGCTAATAGTTCTGCCCCTTCGAGCTCTCAGGAAGTTTTTCAGTTTAGAAAGAATTCATCTGAACCTTTGTTCTTGGCGAAAGTGAATGACCGGTAGATACTAATGGAATTCAGATATGTAAACTAGGCTTCGTAGTTAACTAGTATGATTTGGGTGGGGAAAAAAAATCTAAATACATTACCGCTTACTGTAGCTAGAACATACAGAGATGTGATTATCTGTAGCAGTTTATATAAATTTTTTAAAAGATTTTAAAGGATTTTTAAAAACCAGATGCATGTGTGTATCTGTGTGAGTGTAAGCCCCAAGTGCGGGTGCCTGAAGAGGCTAGGAGAGGGTTCCCACCCCTGGAGCTGGAGCCACAGCAAGTTATGAGCTGGCAGTGTGGGTGCTGGGAGCTGAGCCTGGGTCCTCTGCAAGTGCTCTTCACTGCTGAGCTGTCACGACGGGCCACAAATTTAAAACTTCCATCTTTGCATGGAAAACTGAAAACAACGTATGTTAAATTACTGTTGGCGTTCTCTGTGCTCCTTAAGATTGATGCTTTATGCAGGTGGATCGAGGAAGGCTTTCTCGGGAAGCTATAAAGACAAGCTGCAGAGCCAAAATGAGAGCCTTGGGTACATTAAAATCGAAAACTGAATGGCCGGTTCTCAGACAAAGTAAACTAGGTGGGGACATTGAAATGTAAAGTGACTATGGGAGAATTGAGAGCCTTCCCCTCCATCCCACCGGATTGGACAAAATGAAAGATGATATTTGCTCTTGACAGTGGAGCAAGGAGAATATTCTATACAGTGTCAGTGGAAATACAAATTGGTAAATAATTACCAGACAATTCAAAATTTCAGGTATGAGCTGCATGGTTGTACTTGCCTGTGCTATCAGTACTTTTGAGGTGATGTGAGAGATCAGGAGTTTAAGGCCAGTCCTGCTGTATAGCAGGTTTGAGGCCAGCCTGGGCTACATCAGACCCTGTGTCAAAAAACAGCAGCAGCAAAACTTTAAATATGAGCCCTAATTGACACATCACTTCAGCTCTTACATGTGCTCACTTCCAATACACAGACCTATAGAGATGGCTTTTTCCAAAGGCCCTTTTGGTAGAGTGCTTGACTCACACACCGGAAGACTCTGGGTTCAATCCTCAGCATCACACGTAAGAACAAAACAGGAAGAACTTTCATGGTCCTTGGTACAGAGCAAGCCCTCCTTAGATACTAAGTGCTCTTGGGGTGAGGTGGTGGCTCAATGGGTAAGAGCTCTTGCTGTGTAAGCAGGAGGACCTGAGTTCAAATCCCCAGCATCCATGTGAAAAACAGCCCAGTATGACTGAACCCCAGAGTTCAGAAGAGGGTGTTGGATCCCTGGAGCTGGAATTATATGTAGTTATGAGTCACTTAATGTGGGTGCTGGGAACTGAATATGGATTCTTCACAAGAAGCAGCAAGTACTCTTAACCACTGAACCCCAGAATCAGGTGGATCCTGAGACCAGTCAACCTAGTCAAAAGGGAGAACTTCTTCTTGAGTGAGAGACCCTGTACACACACACACACACACACACACACACACACACACACACACACACACACACACACACACACACCTACCTACCTACCTACCTACTGATTGGTAAGCATTTCCTCAAGATGGACTTGAGAAACTTTGGTGGGACTGACCCACATGTTGCTGCTGGACTGGGAAATAGTGAGTATGTCCTCCTAAATATAAAACTACAGACCTTAAGAAGGTCTTTAGAAGGGGAAGGAAGTTTTACCTACCTTCTTTGCATGCATTTTTCCTAAGAGGTGAACTAATGGTTTGTGTCTAATATGTGATTCCCTTTTAACCACTTGGATTTTTTAAAAATTTATTTTTAAATATGTGTATGAGTAATGTGGGCATGTAGACTTGAATGAAAGTGTCCCCGGAGTTCAGAAGAAGGTGTTGGATCCCCTGGAGCTAGAATTATATGTAGTTGTGAGTCACCTAATGTGGGTGCTGGGAACTGAATATGGGTTCTCTCCAAGAGCAGCAAGTACTCTTAACCGCTGAGCCATCTCTCTAGACCGCACCACTTGGAGTTTGGCCTGACATTTTTTACCTTTAAAATCTGGAAGATGATCGTGGCTTCCAGGAGGAGCAGTGGGATGTGGCCTAGCGTTCTGAGAGTGTAATCAGTTCAAATTACCAACAGTGCGGCGGAGTTGGCTTTGTCTCCTCCCGGCTTGCCGCTCTCTTGGTACTCCAAATCTGGTAGAGCCGTTAGGAGACGGGAGCCGTGGCAAGCAGCGGTGCCGAGCACCGAACTTGTGTCCGATGGTGTAGTGTTGCGTTGGTTTTCTCACCGTGTAGCCCAGGCCAGCCTGGGACGTGTAGCCCAGGCTGGTGATCTTCCTGCTTCTGCCTCCCCACTGCCGGGTTACTGCACTCACCCCACACCTCACCTGACTTCCTGCCCCCGTACAGATGCCATCTGTGACGATGACCGGTTGTAAGTTGGAGCTCCCCTTGGGAATGGTTTGTCTGGAGTAGCTGTTTGGGTTGTTTATTGTGGGTTTGGGTCCTCACATTTGTGCCACAGGCACTTTTACTGTGGGTGAGCCACGCCCCAGCCCTGGGCTTGTCTTTATCACCTCTACAGGTCTTGTGTGGTGGTGCTGGACGAAGGGCCTGTCTTTGGATTGCTGTGAGCTGGGTTTGCTTTCATTGTTGGAGTCATCTAGTGACTTGTAAGGAGAGTGTCTAATCACATTAGTGTTTTGAATACCCCTTCCAATGGGATGTGGCACCTTAGGCCCAGCAGTGGTGGGAGACATGGGCTTGCTGGATTACTCATGGTGTAAGCTCTGGGTGGTGGTGGTGGTGGTGGTGGTGGTGGTGCAGGATCCTGCTGGATTCGAGGAGGTGTTGGTTGTGAGTCTAGGAACCTGATAACTCATGGGAAAGAGCCCTGGCTCCTAACAGTCATGGTCTGAATGTCTCAGAGGATTGCCAGTCCACAGAAGCCTTGTCGTCTTGAAATGGAACTAAGGCTAGGCTAGTTCATTATCTCCTGTGTCAGCTTTGGTTTTTGTTTACAAGGTGGAGCATTACCAAATTAGAGCGGCTGCCGCCAGTCATCAGCTGCTTCACTGACTTACATGAATTTAGGGACAGCACTTAAATGAATGAATCAAGGAATGCACTTGAGATTTTAGGCTAAATAGGGTCTTTTCTTTTTCTTTCCCTCCCTCCCTTCCTCCCTCTCTCTCCCTCTCTCCCTCCCTCCCTCCTCCCCTTCCTCCCTCCCTCCTTCCTTCCTTCCTTCCTTTTTTTTAAGACAGGGTTCTTCTGTGTACCCTTGATTGTCTTGGATCTCGCTCTGTAGACCAGGCTGGCCTTGAACTCACAGAGATCCGCCTGCCTCTGCCTCCCCAGTGCTGGGATTAAAGGTGTGCACCACCACCGCCCGGCTAAATCAGGCCTCTCTAGATGGTTGATGTGGACTGGGTTCACTGTATACTATGTTACATCAGGCAGAAAACAGTCTTACCCTCCTTTCCCCCTGCTTCCCCCTTTTTATGAAAGCAGCTTGCATTTAGAAAAGTGCAGATGAAGTATAAGGTATCCTTTTCAGGGTGGGTGTGGTGGCATACTCCTTCAGTCCCAGCTGTGACCACACAGTGAGACCTGACTCAAAAAACCAAAATCGCCGGGTGGTGGTGGCATAAGCCTTTAATCCCAGCACTCGGGAAGCAGAGCCAGGTGGATCTCTGTGAGTTCGCGGCCAGCCTGGGCTACAGAGTGAGTTTCAGGAAAGGTGCAAAGACAGAGAGAAACTCTGTCTCAAAAAACAACAACAACAACAACAAAAGAGGAAAAATGTCCTCTGCAACAGGCTGCAGCTTGCTTTTTTTTCCTCTGCCAAAAGAAGTTTTTGAATTAAAACTATTGACTGATAGAGCCAAGCTACCAGGTAGGGTGTGGGTAGTTTAACAGTGACCTTGACAAATTAGGATTAACCTTGAGAAAGGAGACTGTTCCAGACTGAGTGTGCCCATCTGGAGGCCAGTTTGTTCTCATCTAAATGCCTTTCTTCCCTCCGGCTGTAATTTAGCGTTCAAGTAGAAGGAGGGAACAGTACTAACAGCCCCGCAGCTATCTGTCTGTCTGTCTGTCCTAGTAAGAGAGGACCAGGCCAATGTTCCTGGGAAGGCAGCACCCAGGAGTGTGCTCTGTATGGCTTTGGTTGCTGGAAGCCAGGACTGATTAAAATACAGCTGGAGGTAGGAAGGGACGCTATTATTAGATTAGAGAAGTGCAAAACAAAAGCCAATTTCAGAGAGGTTATTATCTGTTAATAAATGCTGCACTGAGTCTTGAAATAGCTCTTCATTTCTCACTGTCCAGTCTGATTTACTGTCAATTGGTTTTTTGTGGCTTAATTAATGAGGATAGCCCTTTTGGGGTGTCTAGGAACGAATACGCTTCAATGATGTCTGGTATTCCCACTCTCAGTCCATTGGGTGTCTTGTGGAGCTTGTGATAGGAAAGACAGCTTGCTCCTTGAGGAGCCTTTGGTGATTTCGTTGTTCAAGATCGATCGAAGCCATTGATTTGTTTTTATCTGTATTAGTGTGAAATAAAGAATGCTACATGAATTCTGGAGCCACAAACCTTTATTCAAAGCTTCCTCCATCTTTTTTTTTTTTCTTTCCCTTTTCTGGAGACAGGATCTGTCTGTGCATCCCTGGCTGTCCTGGAACTCACTATGTAGCCCAGGCTGGCCCTGAACTCACAGAGATCTGCCTGTCTCTGCCTCCTGAGTGCTGGGGTTAAAAGCATGTGCCACTGCATCCAGCTCAGCTTTCTCCATCTTACTGAGAGAGAGGAACTTCTTTTCAGGGACAGTGGCTCTAATGGGAAAGCATGGCCAGGACCTGGGGAAAGGCCATCAGCAGAGCAGACAACATCCTGCTTTCCAGGAACGTGGCTGCCAAGCCCAGGCTCACAGAGAGCATTGGCGGCGCAAGTCCTTTGTTTTCTCTTAAATGCTTGGGAGCAGAAATCCGCCTGCATCCCTTATCTCAGAAGCCAGCCACGCCCGAGTAAGTGCTGAGGACAAGTGGAGTTTTGTGTGTGGCCCCGTTCGCTTGCTGAGTCTGCCTCACTCTGCTGCCCTGGCTGGCCGGTGCCCATGCCCCTCCTGCCTCAGCCTCCAGTGCTGGCTGGGTCACAGGCACAGCCAGCTCACCTGACTTTGTGAGATTTCTCAGTACGCATGCAGTGATGCACATATGGAGGCCGGAGGAAAACTTCGGGGCATTGGTCCTCCCTCCACCATGTGGACTCCTGGGCTTGAACTCAGGTCACCAGGCTTGGTGGCCAGTGCCCTTTGCTCCCCGAGCCCTCTGCTTGCCCTTAGGAGGAAAACTTTGGTTCTGAAAAGTGACCCGGATGTTTTCTCTGCTTGTTTCTCTCTCTTCCTGGACTTTTCCTTTTGACTTGTGCCTTCTCTGTGTTTCCTTTTCTTGAGTAGATCTTCTGACAATGCCAGAGGGAGTGCTAGAGTGCCTGAGTAATGGGGGAGGCTGGCATGTGTTCAGATCCTCGGCACAGCAGCCTTTCCCAGCACTCAATTCCCTCCTTATAATGTGTCTTCATTTTGTAAGGAGGAGCGATGAGCACCTGCTTCCAACAGCCTGGCATACCTCCCTGCAGCGAATCCTCACCAGCTCGAAGGCTTCCAAGGGCACACATCTTACTTTACAACTGCTGATCCTCACAGACGACCTGAGGTCCCTCCCCGGGACAAACATGACAGGATAGAGGACAAGTACACACACACAGACACACACACACAGACACACACACACACACACACACACACACACACACACACACACACACACACACAATGTGAAAAGAAGATAAAAGAAGAAAGTGTCAGTTCGCCAGGATAGCCATGGCGGGGGCGGTGGGGGGGGGGCAGAATACTCTCCTCTAGGGCTCATTTCTTTTATTTATTTATTTATTTATTTATTTTTAAAGATTTATTTATTTATTATGTATACAGGAGAGGGCGCCAGATCTCATTACAGATGGTTGTGAGCCACCATGTGGGTGCTGGGAATTGAACTCAGGACCTCTGGAAGAGCAGTCAGTGCTCTTAACCTCTGAGCCATCTCTCCAGCCCCTATTTTTTTATTTTTATTTTACGTGCATTGGTATTTTGCCGTGAGTGCCAGGTCCTCTGGAACTGGAATTACAAACAGTTGTGAGTGGCCATGTGGGTGCTGGGAATTGAACCCTGGTCCTCTGGAAGAGCAGTCAGTGCTCTTAATCACTGAGCCATCTCTCCAACCCCTCTAGGGCCCATTTTTTTCTCAGCTTCTCGGAGGATTTAAATGTGTGCGCGTGCGTGCGTGCGTGCGTGTGTGCGTGCGTGCGTGCGTGCGTGCGTGCGTGCGTGCGTGCGTGTGTGTGTGTGTGTGTGTGTGTGTGTGTATTGTATTCGTTGTGGCCAGCAGGATGGAGGCTGAAGAATGCAGCAGCCTTTGCAGACACCAGGCGCTGCCCATCCCTCCACCTTGCCTCCGGGCCCTCCTGGTGCTGGACACAGTCTATAGCACACTGTGATCACATCAGATTTGCTTCAACATATTACTGTCAGGAGATTGTCCCTAAGGGAGCCTGGTGACAAGGTTAGTTTTCAAATCTAAAGATCCACTTCACACCACAAGCAAAAGTCAGTGCAAGACTCCAACATCTTGAGGTTTGCTGGTGGCTTTGGGAGGAGATGAGCAGGCAAGGCAATCCACATTGACATCTCAGCTTCCGAGGCGGAAGGTTTTCTGTTTTTTTGTTTTTTTTTTTTTTTTTTTAAGCCTGGGTATAATTGAGTTTTAGCAGTAGAGGGCACGAGGCTTGGCATTTTTTATGATGCTAGATTGTGGGATGGATAAGGAGGCCTTTCATTTCTCAGTGCAGCTGGTCACATGCTGCTGATCCAGAGCTGAGCTCTTGGCTCATGGGGAAACATCGTGATGGAGCACAGAGGGTAGCTACTGTGGCCAGGACAAAGCAAGACAAAAGGGCTGTTTGCTGCTGTGGGAAGGGTGTCCAGACCTGAGTGTCGGAAGGCCGCATCTAAGCCCTGGATGGTTGGTCAGTGCTGGGGCAGACCACACCGTGTTCCCATCTGGCTGCACTTTCCTCCTGGCCTTGCTCTCCTGAAAGACACTGACTGACTGGGAAGTCAGCTCTGTGAGCCCTGGAGCCAACCATAAGAAGGACGAGAAGAGGTAGCTTGAAGAGACCTGATTTGATGTCTAGAACCCCAACCATGGGGTGGTTCTACTCAGTTTACCACTGATTTGGCCCCTTAGAAGCAGCCTTTGCTCACCTGGTCTCATAATGAGCCTAAGGAACTGGGAACCCCTAGAACCCCTAGACCTGGGCTCTAGTGAAATAGAGGTTGATCCTGGCAAACTGGCACTTTGACTCTACTGGCCCCTGGGCAGAAGCTCAGGTCGGTCTCCTCAGTAACCAACAGCAGAGGTGTCCTTGTGTTTGGACAGTGGCCGTGGTGCCCCAGCCTCCGCTGGCTTGCTTTAGTGAGACTAAGAATTGGAGCCAGGCTCGGTCAGTGTGGACTTGACACTGTTTACAATGAGCCTCTGAAGTGCTTGGCCAGACTGCCTGCCCCATCTGGTGGCCTGGCATTCAGTTCTCTGAGGCCTATCTCGGGCCTTCTCAACTGATAGGAACTTGGGGACAGGTTGATCAGAGATTATCAGAAATCATTCTCACTTGGCAGGTCTTGGGCCCCTGTCTGTCTGGAAGTTGGCCCCTGGTGGCCTCGGTACAAAAGAGCAGTTTTCTGAGCAGAGGTCCCTAAGTCTGGCCTGGTTGTTGAGGCCACAGACTCCACTGATATTTTGCCCTGTGTCCTTGGCCTTCACCTAGACTGGCCTTCTGCTTCAGCTAGACCTCTTCGCTTTGTCCTGCTTCCTAGCAGACCAGCCTCAAAAGTGCATGCTTTGTCCTCACCTTGTGCCCGTAGTCTCCTTCCCTCGGCAGCCACCGTTGCCTCTGAAGCAACCTCGGAACAGCACAGCCTTGTTTACCGTTGGTGTGAGCAAACTTACTGAGAATTAGCCAGTACCAAACTTTCTTTTAAAATGACCTCTATAATTTTCCTTTAAAATTACCCCTGTGAGGGGCAGGAGAGACCGCTCAGCGGTTAAGAGCACAGACTGCTCTTGCAGAGGTCCTCAGTTCAATTCTCAGCATCCACACCATCAGTGACTCACAAATGTCTGTAACTCCAACTCTAGGGGATCTGATGACTCTGGCTTTCTTGGGCACCCACATGAACATACACATACCATGTGTGCACATAGCCATGCACATGTGTTTAATTAAAAGAAATCTAGAATTATTCCTACAAAGCTAGGTGAACTGAATGAAACTGAGCTGTTTGACTTTTTTTTCCCTCAGAGCTGAGGACCGAACCCAGGGCCTTGCACTTGCTAGGCAAGCGCTCTACCACTGAGCTAAATCCCCAAGCCCTCTCATTGTTTCCATGGCTGCTTTGTCTTGTTTTCTTTATAACCAACAGACCTATTGACTTAAAGATAGCAGGGAAGAGCTAGGCCTGCCTTGAGTCCCAGTGCTCAGGAGGCAGATGTAGACATCTCCATGAATTCAAGGCCAGTGTGGTCTACGTTATGAGTTTCCAGGCTAGCCAGGCCTACAATAGCAAGACCCTTTCTACAGGCAAAACAAACCAGAGAGGAATTGTCCTGGAGGCTGAATTTCCAAGCTGTTGTCCATTGCTGGATGTAGATTGCTGTGTTTGGTTGATGCTCTCTTCCTGTATCCAACCCCATAGGAGAGCCTGCAGGTCGTAGAAGAACGGAGCAAAACTCTCTTGCAAAGACATCATGGATTTGATGGTGAAAATGATGTGCTCATGTGGTGTCTGGGCCCTGGCTCCCATGCTCTTAGCCATTGTTAGCTAGTTCCCTCCCCCTGGTGCTCTAGGAGTACCATTCCCCACACCTGCCACACCAGGTCCCATCTGTTCTTTTATTGGTAGTATCGGTTGCTGGCACTTGGAACAGTAGTGTTTGGCAGAAGACTTAAAGGTAGGAATAAGCAAGCAATGCAGTGTTGATGGCCTGTGGTAGGCTGTTATCCGTGTATGTAGTGAGCATAACCAAGTAGGATTTTACATTGGGAGAATTCCCTAGGTCCTCCATGTTGCCGATAATACCGAGACCCGGAGGTTGTAGCTTGTTCAAGTTGTGGCTTGCTCGAGCTTCAGAGTCCCCTGGGAAAGGAATGAGTATGAGACGCCTGTTGCCCTGTGCAAGGCAGATGCCCTTTCCACTCGCCCATAATGCCTCTCTTGTACCTGGGGCCACCTCCCCCCACTACCTCCTCATGTCCTGCAGGCAGAGAACAGCCCTAGGGTCACACCATGTCCACGTTGGTCACCCTGCCACTACTGCCCACTAGTTCAGGGGACAGAACAGGTGTCCACTGTCTCACCTTGGCCTTGTGTCTTCAGAACTCCTCATGTCTGCCCCATATCCTAGCTCTTCTGGTGGTGTCTCTGTCCAGCTCAAGAGACCTGTCTTGGTGCCTTGTGCCCAGCAAGATGCTTGTAATTAGCCAGATGTGGGACCTCACCACTGTCTCCAGCATTTGAGAGTTAGGGGGCTACACGGGAGGATCATGCATTTGAAGCCAGCTTGAGCTACATAGTCAGCTGCCCCTTAGAAGCACGGTGATGTAGATGTCATGAACTAGATGTCACAGGTGCACTTGGCATTATCTGTCCTACTGAGCAGCTCTGCAGGTGGCTGCCTTCCTTCCACCTAGCTATAGAGCTCAAGAAGGGCGAAGAGCCTGTCTCCCGTCTCTCCCCGTAGTCCCCCGTGGCATTCATGCTTGCTGGTAGGCTACCGCATTGACACTCAGCTTTCTTCCATTTGAGTAGACGCTTGTTTTACCTGAGGTCTCATCATAGCTGCCTAAATGCCCTGGCCGTATGGCACTTGCCGTTGAGAACAGCAGGCCATAGTTAGTGTCTAGTTCTCCCCACTTGGATGTTTGGCCACTTACCGCAATGGCAAGACCGTGGGTGCTGCGGGAGATCCGAGGCACGCACGTCGTTAGGGCTGCTGCAAAACCACAGTGAACGCAGCAGCCCTCCTGGGTTAGCTCTTCACAGGCGGAACTCCACTGGTGACGTTCTTATTCCACGAGCCCTAAACCCGCCAGGACGCTTCATTTGAGCCCCGCAGGAGAGAATTGCTGCTAGAAGTGAGCCAGTTAAAGGGAGGGAGCGGTTCTTCAGAAGTTGTGAGGGAGACAGATTGTTTGGCATTTATAACGCTGGTGTGTGGTTTGCTCATAAAAGAGAATGCCTAGCTGGAATTTATCTGGTGAAAATTAAGCCATTGAACCTTCCAAAGCAAGAAACTATGGCCATCTGCCGTGTGAACGCATAATCCCCTCTAAGTTGAGCTCCCTCCGGGCTTGGATCTGCACGTGGCCCTGTCGCATGTGGAGAAGCCACTCTAACGTCTGCTTTTCTTGCTGTTTCTCACAGAGCCTGAGCCCTCACGAAGCCGGCAATGACAAGTCTGAATGGTCGCCATGCCGAGAAAACCATTGACATGCCAAAACCATCAGCCCCCAAAGTGCACGTGCAGAGGTCCGTGTCCCGAGATACCATCGCCATTCATTTCTCGGCATCCGGGGAGGAGGAGGAGGAAGAGGAGGAGGAGTTCAGGGGGTACCTGGAGGAGGGGCTAGATGACCAAAGCATTGTAACGGGGCTTGAAGCCAAGGAGGACCTGTATCTTGAACCCCAGGGTGGCCATGACCCTGTGGGCCCTGCTGCCGCCACCATCCCGGCAGATGGACTGTCTGTATCCGAGACCCCTGCCATTTTGCCCGTCTCCGAGAACACTGTAAAGCTGCTGGAGTCCCCTGCTCCAGCAGCGCAAGTATTAAGTCCAGTGCCACTGGCTCTGTCCCCAGGGTCGTCTTCATCTGGGCCCTTAGCTAGCTCTCCCAGCGTGTCATCCCTTTCTGAACAGAAAACCAGTTCTTCGTCCCCATTGTCGTCTCCTTCCAAGTCCCCTGTCCTTTCATCCAGTGCCTCGTCCTCCGCCCTTTCCAGTGCGAAGCCCTTCATGAGCCTGGTGAAGTCCCTGTCGACCGAGGTGGAGCCAAAAGAATCCCCCCACCCCCCACGGCACAGGCACTTGATGAAGACGCTGGTCAAGTCCCTGTCCACAGACACTTCTCGCCAGGAGTCGGATGCCGTGTCCTACAAGGCCCCTGACTCCAAACTCAACCTGCACCTGTTCAAACAGTTCACACAGCCCCGCAGCACGGCCGGGGACTCCAAGACCGCGCCTTCTTCCCCGCTGACGTCCCCCTCTGACACTCGCTCCTTTTTTAAAGTGCCCGAAATGGAGGCGAAAATCGAAGACACTAAACGCCGCCTTTCCGAAGTCATCTACGAGCCCTTCCAGCTCCTCAGCAAAATCATCGGGGAGGAAAGTGGCAGCCACAGGCCCAAAGCCTTATCTTCAAGTGCTTCAGAACTCTCCAATCTGTCCAGCTTGAACGGGCACTTGGAAAGCAATAACAACTACAGCATCAAGGAGGAGGAGTGTGACTCCGAGGGGGAGGGCGACGGCGGCGACTCCAACGCCCCCAGGAGCGACCACCCGAAGCCCCCCGAGGACGCTGTGAAGGAAGTGGAGCCCAAGGGCTCCCAGGGGAGCGGTCTGAAGGATTTAGGCCTGAAGACAAGTTCCCTCGTTCTTGAGAAATGTTCTCTGTCTGCCTTAGTGAGCAAAGAGGACGAAGAGTTCTGTGAACTGTACACTGAGGACTTTGAGCTGGAGACTGAGGGCGAGGGGAGACTTGACAAGCCCCTGGATGTCCCCCTCAAGCCAGAGGTGCTTGCCGACGATGGCGTGGTTCTGGACAGCGAGGACGAAGCGGACTCGGCCACCCAGCTCCAGGAGTTACCAGTGAAGACGCTGGGCTTCTTTATAATGTGTGTCTATGCGTACCTCATCCTCCCCCTCCCCTACTACATGAGTGGACTCTTCCTGGGCATTGGCCTTGGGTTCATGACTGCTGTTTGCATGATCTGGTTTTTTACACCACCAAGTGCTCAAACATACCACAAATCACACAAAACTCTGCGACACTGGAGCACGAGATCCCTGGACATCAAAGAGCCTGAAATACTGAAGGTAAGTCTCTCCCGCCACTGTCAAGCACGCTAGCAATGAGTGAACTTCGTCTTTGAGCTGATGGCTAAAGGTGTTTGCATCGGGGGTGTTTAAGACTTTGGAGTCTCTCTGTTCTCCAGGACACCACACTGCCCTGGAAGCCTTGTACATCATGATTACCTGTTTACTGGGTAGCTTTTTGAAGTTCTCCATGGCCCCAGAAATTGACACTGCTATCTAGTTCCTTCTTAGCTCTATCCTTCAGTTAGCCAGGTACTTGCTACATTTTGGGGATCTGTCCTGGCTGAATGTTAGGATTCTATATTCTTATTTTTCAGACAGTCTCACTATGTAGCCCTGGCTATCCTGGAATTTACTGTGTAGACCAGGCAGGCCTTGAACTTATAGAGATCCATCTACCCCTGCCTCCTAACTGCTGGAATTAGAGGCATGCACTTCCGTGTTTGGCAGGATTATATATTTTTGAGATCCTGGCATCAGGATCAATGCTTATAGAACTGCAGGAGAGGGCCAAGAGGAAAGAGACCAGGTCATGTCATTTGGTGACAGCTTGTCTCTACACACTGAGAGAAGATAATGTCAGGCTTTGAGTTTCCCTCTGGGGGAGGGTTTTCTGGGATAATCTTTGGGGGTGCGGGACTTCTGTTTATTTCTCTACATTTACTTACTTCTGGCTGTTGTGTATGCCTCGTAAGATTTGTAGCATAAAACTACAGTTGTTGCCCGGCATGGAGGTGGCACACATCTATAATCTCAGCATTTGGAAGACAGGCACAGGAGGATCTCTGTAATTTGAGGCCAAGCCTGGACTGCAGAGTGAATTCCAGGCCATAACTATATAGTAAGACCCTGTCTCAAAACAAAACAACAGAATAGCAAAAAAAAACATTTGGGGCTGGAGAGACGTGGTTGAGAGCGGGTGTTACTCCTGCAGAGTTGAGTTTGGGTCCCAGCACCCATGTCAGGCCAGTTCACAGCTGCCTTTAACTTCACCTCCAGGGGATCCAAGGCGTTTGGCCTCGGAAAGCACCTGCACACACATGCATGTGCACATACCACACACACATAATATGTGTTAAACATTTAAAATCTAAAACAAGCTATAATTGTCATTTATATAGTTTCTGAGTTATTTATACACATACTTATATAAGGTGTAGAATCAGGAATGTTTAAAGGTCACTGCTATATAAAAGTTGTCAAGGTCAACCACACCGGTCTCCTGTTGACATTAGATGCTTCCAGTTTCAGACGATGAGACAGGGACTCTCTTTGTCCCAGGGTTTTGAGCCCAGTGTGACCCCTGACCCCCTTCCCATGGAACCGCTCTGCAGAAAGTTCATTCCCAGACTTTGCCTGAGAAGCCCTTGCCGCCCTTACAGGTCTTCAAGACGAATTCTGTCTTCTTGGAGCAGTTTTGAATCTTATTTGATCATAACCTGTAGCTCTTCAAGTTAGAAGCTTGTTTGGTCTCTGTTAAATTTCTAGATTTTTCTTCCCTGCTATCTAAATAATACTCTAGAAATGATAACACGATCTTTCTTTATTATAAAACGAAAAACAAAACAGAACACCTGGGGTAGGATGGTACTCTTTCCAAGATTTTATTTGTTGTTTTCTGGTTTCTGTACCTTTCTTCCTTGTCCAAGAGAAAGACACAGGGAACTCAAAGAAAAAATTTATTCTCTATCAAAACCCGTGTTGATTTAATGTATTATCCTAGGTTTTTTTTCAGTTCTGAATTTGTGTCTGCACCTCACAGACCCACCCACTGTTCCGTGTGATTTAATGCAACCATGTATCTTGCAGCCTGACTCTCTTCTTCCTCCTGGCAGTTCATTATGAGACAGTTTCTTTTTTTAAGGGAGGCTGGTGTTGGCTCTTGAGGATGTGACACCCTTTGCTTAGCATGACTATGTGGAGTGGAATGAAATGACTCACGGAAGGTGGCTCCACTCTTTTGGAAGGGTGATGCTATGACTACCTGATTTACACGTGCTGTAGGTGACTTAGTGGTAATTTTAGCAAAGAAAAATGGTGTTTGTTAGTCCCAGAGCCATAGACTGACTGGAGCATTTGATTTCAACCGTTTGAGCGTTGGTTCGTCCTAGGAAAAACTTCATTGTAATATAGTCAGTCTCTAGTGTTGATCCAGTCCCTGCTGTGGGCTGACAGTTTACCAACTACCCAGAGGGTGACGCTGCAGTGGTATTTAAATGTTACTACAGTTGGCTCGCTTTCGTCTGGTGAGGGAAGCAGTAAAGGTGGGGTGCTGGGCGTGGGTGTGTTGTCTCATTCAAACTGTATCCCAGCCCTGCTCAGTTCGGGTCTGTGCTCATGAAGGAATGGAGGCACAGTGTTACTTGTCCACATCTGTGCAGTGTGACAGGTATGTGTGTCAGTCTGTTTTCTGGTGCTAATTACATAGATTTGGTGGGACCCACCTGTCATTTCAGCATTTGGGAAGCAAAGGCAGGATGCTTACAAGTTTGAGGGAAGAGAAGTTGTTATTTAACTCATGGTTCTAGCCCAGAGTTATCAGGGAAAGGCCTTCTTCCTGGCAGAGTGCTGAGGCACATGGGGCATCATTGCTGGGTGACAGGGGCCACTGTGAGCATGTGCTCTGTCTTCCCTGTCTTCTTTCAGAACCACCAGATTTCAATCCTGAGCTCCCAGCCTGGTGGCTTTATCTAATCTCAGTCACTTTCCAAAGATCCTACCTCCCAAACTCAAGGTCAGATCCAGTTCTCGCCCTGCTGATATCTCACAATGGGTTTGGTTGGGTTGAAATAATCTGAATAATTCTTTTCCACTTTGGCCCATAGCTTGCTTAGAATGGTTTCATTACGAATACGGGTAACTAGATTGTAGCCTGAACTCTTGCTTGGTGTACACCGCTGCTTTCAGGGACTAGCTGAACATGCTATTTAGAAAAGGGGACACTGGGAGCTGGCAAGGTGACTCAGCATCGGCTAGTCTTTCAGAGGACCCAGGTTCAGTTCCCAGACCTACATGGCAACTCACAGCCATCTATAACTCCAGTCCCAGGGGATCCAGTGCCCTCTTCTGACCTCTGAGGATACTAGGCATGTATGTGATGCACAGACATCCATTCGGGCAAAATGCCTGAACACATAAATACAAAATGAATCCTTTAAAAATCAAGTGTAGAGGGGCTGGAGAGACGGCTCAGCGGTTAAGAGCACTGGCTGCACTTCCAGAGAACCTGGGTTCAATTCCCAGCAACCACATGGCAGTTCACACCTGTCTGTAACTCTAGTTCCAGGGCTTCTGACACCCTCACACAGACATACATACAGGCAAAACACCAATGCACATAAAATAAAAATAAATAAATGAATGAATGAATGAATTAAAAATAATCACGTGTAGAGAAGGAACACTACTGTAGGTTAGAAGGGTGTTTATTACAGGCTATGGATTGCCAATGTAAATAACCCAGGAGCTTGGTTTTTCTGAGTGAGGTCATTTTTCCCCCTTGGTGATAATTTTTAAAGATAATGACATTTGAAGACACTTGTCAGCAGTGACAAAATTTCAAATGTGATAAGAAGAGTCCTAAGTCCAACCCTGGCCATCCGTGTTGTGTTTCTCACTAGACTTGCGTGCCCTACTCTCCAAATGAGTTAGGCTAATGCCAACTTGAGCAAAACATTGGGAGTTTGTCTCTTGAGCACACAGCTGAATATGGGTATTGTAGGTGGGTAAGTGGGTCCCCTATACTTGTCAATTCAGGGGCCCTGGGCTTTTGCTCTCCTGTTCCTCCACCTAGGGCTCAGCCAGCTTTTTCTTAAAGGGTAGTAAGTGTCTTTGACTGTGGGAGGTATAGTCTCACTGCAACAGAGGAACAGCCACAGATAGCAGAGCAATGAATTCATGTGGCTGTCTTCCCAGTTTGCCAAGCCCTGCCATAGGGTTAAGAGTTCTCTAATGCAGTGTTTTGGCAGAAAGGAAAAGCATGCCTACTTATATATCTAGACCCAGAAGTGACGCCTCTCATCCGTTTGTACTCCACTGGGTGAACTTACTTGCACAGGCCTCTAAAATGGAAATGCCTTGGCCAGGCAGCTTCCAGCTCACCCTGCATAGGACTTCCTAGCTGTAGTCACAGGCTTATTGTCCGGCTTCCACGGAGCTCTGTGTGCTTCTCGATGGCTGTGTTCATCAGCCATGTGTATCCTCAGCACCCGCTGTGTGTTAGGCATGTGGTGAGAAATGTCCAGATGAATGCTTGGGTTCGTGAGTGAGTAAGAAGTTCACTGTTGGGGGGGGGGGGGAGCAGTATTAGTTACTCTTCCTGTGCTGAGACTGAATATGTGACAGAGCAACCTAAGGGCCCACAGTTGTGGGGGTACTGTCTGTCCATCATGGAGAGGTATAGTGACTGGTTTGGTCCACGGTGATGGGAGTGTGAGGCAGCTGATCACACAGCAGCACATAGGAAACAGGACTCTCACTAGAAGTGGGGCCAGGCTGTAACTCTAAGGCTGGCCCCAGAGGCCTACATCAGCTAAGCCCAAGTCCTCTTCTGCTTCCAGGTCTGTCTGTTTCTGTGACGTGATCCAGGAGCCAGGCACTGGTTTCTTTATAAAACAGGCCTGTTGCCA
Source organism: Peromyscus maniculatus bairdii (assembly GCF_049852395.1). Classification (NCBI taxonomy): domain Eukaryota; kingdom Metazoa; phylum Chordata; class Mammalia; order Rodentia; family Cricetidae; genus Peromyscus; species Peromyscus maniculatus. The sequence continues at coordinate 93,785,457 of NC_134859.1, read as the reverse complement.
TGGTTTGGTTGTGGTTTGCTCCCACTGAAATGCAGGTTGAAATTTAATTTCCAGTGTAACTGTGCTGAGCGATAATTAGAAGTTGGGCATGCTGGCACATGCCTATAATCCCAGCACTTGAAGCACTGTGGAGGTGTATACACTGGAGGATTGGAAGTTCAAGGTCATCCTAGATACAGAAAATTTTAGGCCAGTTTAGAATTTAGGGACCCTGTGGTCCATTTCTGTTACTCCATCACTTGGGAGGCAGAGAGGTAAGAGCATCACAAGTTCAAGGCCAATTGGGGCTATATAGAGAGTTCTAGGCCAGCCTAGGCAAATACTGGCCTAGGCAAATAGCAGGGCCTTGTCTCAAAAGGGAAAAAAAGTAATTGGCTCATGAGAGCTTCGTCCTCATGATGGGATGAGTGCAGCCATGATGGGATGAATTGGTTAGTTATGAGAGCTTCGTCCTCATGATGGGATGGGTGCAGCCATGATGGGATGAGTTGGTTAGTTATGAGAGCTTCGTCCTCATGATGGGATGAGTGCAGCCATGATGGGATGAGTCGGTTAGTGGGTTGCTGTGCAGCCAGCCAACTTCTTCCCCTTTCCATCTCCTGAACAGGCATCTGTCTCCTTCATGAGCCCGTCCTCCCTCTCTACCTTGCTCCTGGGTGGAGCAGCACACCCTTCCCCACCCCAGAAGCTGAAGAGATGTGACACCATCTTGAATTTTACCTCTGTTCTTTCTAAAGTACACTGATGTAGCCAGGCCCCATAGCACAGCCCTGTGATCTCAGCTGCGTAGGAGGTGGAGGCTAGAGGATCCAAGTTCAAGGCCTACCTGGGCTACAGAGTTAAGTTTGTGGTCAGCCTGGATAACTTAGTGAGAAAAAGACCTGGGGATTTGGCTCAATAGTACCTGCATACCTGAAGACCCTAGGTTCAAACCCCAATACTACTAAAGGAATTCAAACAATAAAATGAATAAATTGTGCAGATTGAATATTTTGTTAATAGCAACAGAAATAGATATCTGTGAACCTGTGTCTGTGGTGAGTAGAAATACCTACTTTTGAATAGTTTGATTTGAGCTGTTAGTTAGCTGGTTAGAGTTACTTTCCCTGTATCTGTTGCTATTAGTTTTTGTAGAGAATGAAGTGATGCAAATCTTGAGGGCAAGTATTTTAAAACTTTTAAAACTTTTAAAAACCCTCCCCAAACTTCATAGTAGGCCGTAAGACCTGCCATTAAGATTTTTAATACAGATTTGAGCCCCTCAATAGTGATCCTGCACATTCCACGCCCTGAGATTCCAGGGGTGTTTAACTTTTTGACATTGCAATATGACTTCATCATCTACAGATGTGTTGGGCCACGATCATAGCTATCCTGGGATGCAGTGGCCTTTGGGCTATAGGTTGGACACATCTGTAAGCCCCCTTCATCTGTGAACTATGAACCGGTTGAACTGGAGCTGGATTGCTCGTGGAGTTTTTTTTTTAGCACTTGAGAGCCTGCGGCACGAGGATCACAAGTTCAAGTCCATCTTGGACTACCTAGGGATACCCTGTCTCAACAAAATCATACTAGACAGACTATTGAGGAGAACACGTGACTTCAAGCTTCTGGGTCATGTAGGTTCTTACCCATAGGAAGTACTTAGAGCCTTCGGAGGACAGAGTCTGGCTCCATTACCGGCCCTGTGAACTACTTAAGGGACACAATAGTTTCTCTTCTCTGTGTGTTCACAGGGTGAGGAGGAAAGGAAAGATGCTCTGTACTTTTTCATTGCGTCTATACTGTAGACATTTATTTAAGCGAGGTGCTGAAGGGCCGGCCAGTGAGTGGGTTAGCAGTAAGAGCAAGCCAAGCCTGACAACCTGGAACCCACATGGAGGGGGGAGAACCGGCCCCTACAAGGTGTCTTCTGCCTTCTATGTGTGCACCTGGTTTTTGCGCGCGCGCACACACACACACACACACACACACACGTGCACATAGTAAATAAACATGGTGCTGTAGCAGTGGTGAGGATGGGGGCGCTAATCCAAAAGGCCAGCCTGCAGCCAAGTTGTTAGTTATTTTCAAAGACAGCTGTGGCTGTCTAGGGCACAGCATGCCACCGTTTCCTGCTAGCCCAGCTGATCATCAGTCATACTGACTGGCGCACAAGCAGGAGGGGCCTGTGTGTGACCTGTGAACTATCTGTCACAAAGGCTCTGGAAGAACTCCCAGGAGCAGAGCACGCTTATTTTAAGGTGTGGGAGTTCAGACAAATGAGAAGCAGCAGTGGGAGCAGGACCTGCCTCGAGCACCCAGCCCAGGGACACAGAAGCATGAAGGCGGCAACTACCAGACTTGAAGCCTGGTGGGCTGGGTAAAGTAGCTCAAGGCAGCCTCTTGTGTGTCACAGGCTCAAGAATATCACACTACGGATCCTCTCTTTCTCATATGCTTCTGGAGTTGATATTTCAGGTGCCCAGCTAGAAGTCCTGGGCTGGAAGCCCTAGAAAGGAGTGTGTCAGGTCCTGGAGGTCTGGGGTGGTAGTTAGCCAGTGCCCTTAGGATGACTACTGAGCGTTCCCGGCCAGATCAGATGGGCCCCCTCGGAGCATGCCCTGTCACTCGGCCAGGAGTGTGTTTCATCCAGGATCTCTCTTACATGCCAACTTTCCCACTTGTTTATAATGAAAAACTTCCCAGGATTCCATGCGGTTCTTGGATTTATGCTGGAGTGTGACTCAGATGCAGTTTTGAATTATATTTATGAGCAAGTTCTTATCTGACATATAAATTACCAACATCCAGAGCAGTAGGATGTCGGTTCCCAGAGTAAGAACTGTCTAGAGGGTTGGCTAAAATTACATTTATGCCTTTGCAGAGACTAATAAAAATGAATTTTGGAAAACCTTTGTTTGGCAGCGTTAGATATAATAAAAGGGACAGGTTGTTTTTTAATAATTAGGTTCTCTAAAATACAGGCTTTGGTTTTGACATATAAAAAAGTAATTTTGAGGGGGCTGGAGAGATGGCTCAGAGGTTAAGAGCACTGGCTGCTCTTCCAGAGGTCATGAGTCCAATTCCCAGCAACCACATGGTGGCTCACAGCCATCTGTAATGAGATCTGGTGCCCTCTTCTGGTGTTCAGGTATATGCAGGCAAGCAGAACACTGTGTATAGATAATAAATAAATAAATCTTTAAAAAAAAAAGGAATATTGAGCCATGAACAATGGTTCATGCCTGTAATTCCAAAATGGCTAGAGGCTGGCAGATTAGGAGTCTAGGGCCAGCTTTAGCTACATAGCAAGTTCAAAGCCAGCCTGGACGACATTAGACCCTGTCTCAAAAACAAAAATCAAATCACAACAGCAAACATCAAGAGTAATTTTGGAGCCAGACCTGGTGACTTTAGCACTTGGAAGACTGAGGGAAGAAGATCTTGAGCTGGAAGCCAAATTGGTCTCAGAAACCCAAAAGCTGAGACTGGAGAGATGGCTCAGTGGTTAAGAGCGCTTGCTGCTCTCCCGAAGGACCTGAGTTTGATTCCTAGTGCCCACACTGGACATTCAACCTGTAACTCCAACTCCAAGAGATCTGATAACACTTTTTTGACCTCGGGGCACCTGGACACATGCATAGCATAGACTAGCTCAAACTCAGATCTTCTTGCCTCTGCTTCCTAGGGAAAGAAAAGCAATCTTTAAAAAGTCAGTAACAAGGGGCTGGCACTTAGCTCAGTGGTAGAGTGCCAGTCCTCAGCTCCAGGGGGGGATGGGGAGGAAGCTGGAGGGACAGCTCAGTGGTAGGTAGAACACTTGCCTTACCTAGCATGTGTTCAGTCCCTAGTCTGCCTCCATTCCCAAATTAATTTTGTAGGAAAGAATGTAGAGAAGAAACTCTAACTTGTAACTTCAAGTTAATGATTTTTTTTTTTTTGAATTTTGAATTTTAAGAAATTAGAGGGGGTTGGAGAGATGGATCAGCGATTAAGAGCACTGGCTGCAGAGGTCCTGGGTTCAATTCCCAGCAACCACATGGTGGCTCACAACCATCTGTAATGAGATCTGGCACCCTCTTCTGGCGTGCAGGCAAACATACAGGCAGAACACTATACACATCAAGAAATTAAAATAAGCAACCATTAGGAGAGAGTGGCCTTGTCTTGTGCAGCAGCAGGGGTCGGGTTGCTTTTTGATGGTGAGTAATTGTAAACTACAGAAGCATTTTCTGCTCTGCTCCTGTAATGGATCACTTGAGTTTTTATGTGTGGCTTTTATAAAGACAGCTGTTTTCTTAGTGCACCTTGTTCAGGCTCTGGAGAGATGGCTAAGGGGTTAAAAAGCCTTACTGCTCTTGCGAAGGACCTGAGTTCCATTCCTAGCATCTGTGTTGGGTGACTCCCAGCAGCCTGTAACTCCAGTTCCAGGGAATCTGATGCCCTCTTCTGGCCTCCACAAGCATCTGCACTCCAGTGGGAACACGCTCCACTGCACACATGCTTTAAAAAGAATTCAGGTGAGGTGCTTCAGTGCAGGTGCCTCACATGCAAGCATGCACCTTGTGCTTTTTGTTTTGTTTTGTTTCCAAGACAGGGTTTCTCTGTGTAGCCCTGGCTGTCCTGGAACTCATTCTGTAGACCAGGCTCAGATTTCAAACTCAGATTTGCCTGCCTTGGCTTCTCAAGTGCTGGGATTAAAGATGTGTGCCACCACCACCCAGCTACACCTTGTGGTTTTTTATTTTTATTTTTGTTTGTTTATTTGTTTGTTTGTTTTTGAGACAGGATTTCTCTGTGCAGCTTTGGAGTCTGTCCTGGAACTCACAACAGAGATATGCCTGCCCCTGCCTCAGAGTGCTGGGATTAAAAGTGTGCACCACCAGTGCCTGGCTATGCACCTTGTGTTTTAAGGGTGGTTAAAAGTAACTGTGTGAAGTATTCCTGAATCCCACAGGCATAGTATGGTTAATGATGATAGATGGTCCCAGAACTTGTTTTTGGACTTAAAGAAAACTTTCATTATAAAAATTTTTTAAAGCATATACATAAGTAAGGAGACATTAGTATAATGGTCCCCTCCCATGTACCCAGTACCATTTCCAATAACACTTAGCCAAATTTTTTCCTTCCTGCCCTCTCTCCCTCCCTCCCTTCCAGCAGAGTCCATCTTGATTAGTCTTGAATTCACTATGTAGACCAGGCTGGCCTGTCCTCGAATTCACATAGATCTCCCTCCTTCTGTCTCCAGAGTGCTGGGATTAAAGGTGTGCACCACCACACCCAGACTTTTGCCAATTTTCAGCTCACTAATTTACTCTGTGACTGGCTATATTCTGGTCCAACTATGCATAAACACACAGCATCCTCAAATGCTTGGATTCTGGACGGTTATCCTAGCATCATCCTCTTTGGTTTTGTCCTGGGTCTCATCCATGGAGTAAAGAAAGGCTGTGAGTGTGATGGGCTAAAGACTTCTCAAACTGTGTTTGTGTTTGTGTTTTTTAGAATAGTAAGACAGGAACTGAAAAGTGCCACCTGTGTTTTCACCTCCAAGTTTATACTTAATGTGTAAGAAAAGTATAAGCTGAGCATCGTGTTAGAGCTTGGAATTTTAGCATCTGGGAAGCTGAGGCAGGAGCATGAAGTTCAAGCCAAGCCAAGAATACATAGTTGCAGCCGGGTGGTGGTGGCGCATTCCTTTAATCCCAGCACTCAGGAGGCAGAGGCAGGCGGATCTCTGTGAGTTCCAGGCCAGCCTGGTCTACAGAGCGAGATCCAGGACAGGCACCAAAGCTACAGAGAGAAACCCTGTCTCAAAAAACTAAAAAACAAAAACAAACACAAATAAACAAACAAAAACCATAGTTGCAGGCCAGCCTGGGCTAAGAGTGACCCTGTCTAAAGCGAACCCTGTCCTCTTTCCTTCTGAAGAAAGGTACAAAATCCTCTGAAGACTGATCTTATTGTACAGTCATTAGCCTCCAGGATGAGTTTGTCCTTACCCAAAGTGGTTTCAGGGCATGTGTGTGTAAGTGTTGTGTGTGTTAAGAGTGTGTGTGTGGTGTGTTGAATGTGTGTTGAGTATGTGTGTTGTGTGTATTTTGAGTGTGTATTGGATGTGTGTTGAGGGTATGTGTGTGTTTACCGTGTGTGTGTGTTGGATGTGTGTTCAGTGTGTGAGTGTTGTGTGTTGAATGTATGTGCATATGTGTGCATACACACGTGCAGGTGTGTGTGGTGGTGGAGCTCAGGCAATGTTCTTAACTCATCACTTTGTTTCTCAGTGGTATACAATGGGTTGCTGATGACATTATCAAGAAAAAATAGGCCAGGCGGTGGTGGCGCACGCCTTTAATCCCAGCACTCGGGAGGCAGAGCCAGGTGGATCTCTGTGAGTTCGAGGCCAGCCTTGGCTACCAAGTGAGTCCCAGGAAAGGCGCAAAGCTATACAGAGAAACCCTGTCTCGAAAAACCAAAAAAAAAAAAAAATTAGTTTTTTGTTTTTATCTGTAGTTTTGCTCTTTCTAGGTAAAAAAGTGACTAAGCTTTGTGATAGTTGACACATGGATGGTCATATTTTAACCTTTGGCCATAAACATCAGAAATTATCTATTTGAACTTGAAATACATGTCTGTATCCATTATTATCACTATCAGGAAGCTTTACTCTGAGAATATGTATGGTGCCTTCAGCTGTCAGCTAAAGACTGTGAGGAGGGGCTGGGGAGATGGCTCAGTCCATAAAGCTCTCACCACACAAGCCTGATGACCTCAGAGCCAAAGAACCCAGGAAAAGGTGCAAGGAGAGAATCGACTCCACAGAACCACACACACACACACACACACACACACACACACACACACATACACACACAGAAAAATAAAACAAAAAGTCTAAAAGGTAGCATGACAGTATAGTAAAAAATTGACAAAAAAGGCGGATCTTGTCCACTTGCTCTGCTTCTCTTGTTTATTGTATATGACTTATAAGAGAAGGTAAATATTGTTGGTTCATATTCAGAAATTGCTTGACTGATAGGACCTGCGATCTGGAAAGCTGGAGGCTACTATCTTATTTGTTTGCTGATCTATTATTAACAAGCCAGTGTTGAAATTATATGAGCTGATGTTTATTATGTATGAACATAAATAGGACCTTGGTTATCTCAGTGGTTCATCTGAGATCATTTAATTTGTCTGCCTAATCTGAGTGCTTCTTATCTCCTGTTCTGTTACATTCCGCCAGTGCACTATAATTTAAATGCATTACAATTAAAAACTCACCTGAGCTTGGGAGATGTTCCTGTGCAGGCTAGAAAGGCTCAGATAAAGGCCGTGTCCCACAGTTTGTGGCTTAGCCTTGACGCCAGTGATTCCAGTGGTGGGCTGTGAAGGTGACCTTGAAGCAGTCGTTTGGAGGATGTGGACAGTATTGATGCTGGCATTTCCTCCGCTAATGGACTCCCCCTCCTCTTTCTCTGGTGTCTTTGAGTAGCATGTGTTTTAAATATTGGCTGTCTGCTTGGGGCTGTCATTCGGTGCATGAATTTTGTGCCTGCAGGTTTGCTTTATCTTTCTTGGGTAAAATTAAAATTGTACCAAAGTTCTAAAGTGTGGATCAGACTCTTTGTTCCCTATTCTCCAACCCTAGGCTCTCTGATGCTGTTTTAATAGGTGACTCTGGTTGCCAAGCATCAATATGTCAAAAGGGGGCTAACTCCAATTAGTAGAGTCCCGCTTGTGTTTCATTTGTGGGGCAGAAGAAATTTGGTCACCTGTACGTACATTTCAGAGGTGAGTGTCAGTAACGATGGCCTCACGTCCTGGCTTCAGCCTCCTTTCTCTGAGGCTCCTTTTTGATAGAGGAAGGGATGAGCAGGGATGAGTGACAGGCAAGTCCACGTGCCTGCGTAGCCACAGGCTAAAAACATGCTGCAGTGTACTGGTGTCAGCCCAGACACCACCCAGAAGACTCTCTGCTTCCTGGGGCCAGAGGATCAGCGCTTTCCTCTGGTCAGCTCAGCATCAAGCTGAGCATGGGAGCACTGGCCTTGAACTCCTCCCTGACACTGTGATTGAGAGTGAGCACAATAGTAGCTCCTCCAGACTTTATTATTTTGCAAAAGGTTAATTGTAGCTTTTAATCTTTCCCAGGATTAAATGGGCCCTTTATAGATTGTGGTTTGTACTGCTCGCCAAGTTCTCTTCTGAGTCCAGCAGAGAATTGAAGAGAAACCCCTGGCCTTTTCTAAACACCATCGCAGGACCAGACTGTAGGCCAGACAGCTGCAGCCCGCTGACTAGGCCGTTGTTCCAGCGCACGCACTGTCTCCACTAGAACGGTTCCAGGTTCAGAAAGAAATGAAGCTTGTCTGACATTTCAGCAGCGAGAGTGGAGAGCTGGCAGCTCTTGGAATGAGTGAGATGTGTCACAGCTCTTTATGCCCGCTCCCATGCCGAGTGACAGAATGAAGCTGGAGAAGTACCTCACTTGGTCCATTTGGGGTTAAAAATGTTAGAACAGGTGAGCAGGGGTCAGCGGGTTTGCATGGGCAACAGAGTGGGGTCCTGCGTCCTATACCTGACTGTTAGGTCTAGAAATCTAACATGCAGCCTAATCCAGGGAATTAGTCAAGCTCTGGGAGAATTTTGGCCAGCTGATGATAGGAAAAGGTGATTAGGTTTGTGTTGGGAAACTGAGTTTTGCAAAGGAGATCTGGTTTGAAGTGTTGGGGTGTCTCAGGGGCAGACTCTGCGGGAGTCAGAGCAGAGTTGAATCTGGTCAGCATCTTGACCTGAGCAAGGCCAGTGCACTCCCAGGTCGCCTGTCTAGTGTGGCTCCGGCAGCAGGCAGCAGTTCTGTCACTCTGGGCTCCTGTTTTCTCACTCCATGGAGCTTTATGCAGTTCCCTGTTGATTCCTCCCCTTGGGGACAGTGACCACGTAGTTTCTCAGCTTGTTCTTTGTGTGTCTCCAGGCATGCAGCGGACACTGTACTGCGGGGCAGATGTGGGGAGGGGGCACTCCAGCCTTTCTGCTTGTGACTTCTAAGGATTGATTTAATCCTCATAGCTGCTTTCTGAACCAGGCTTCCTTCATATGGCCAGTCAGGAGGCATTAGCTAGTCCTGAGATGCGCCTTGCTCTCCCTGTGCTATGGAGTTTACAGCCCAGTTAATTAAAGCAATCAGTTAACAGGTCCGGGGAGGACAGAGAGTAGCAGAGAAGGACAGCTTCCTGGGAGAGGTGTCATCTTTGCTGTGACCTGAAGGGTGACAAGGCACTGCCCAGACTATAGAGCCATGTCATGGGGCCATGATGGGAGGCCACACCTCAGTCAGATAGACCTGAGGCCAAGTCCCAGCTGTCCCAGTCTCGATCAAGAGGCAGATCATTTACCGTAGTGAGCTTTGTTGAGTGTGTGGTTGTAGGAAATTGGCAAAGGTAAACACATGCACAAAAAGATAATGCACGTGAAGTTCCTGGGACACGCTATGAGCCTAGATACCAGGTGCTATTGTGAATATTGTTAATATTATCAAAATCGTGCTTAAGATTTGTTCATTTTTATTGTGTGAATTCTGCTTCTAAAAGTACTGTCCGCATGGAGAAACATTGTGGTTTACACGTAGACTGTGAGTTGGAGTGAGGAAAATGGAGAGGGAGGCTGAGCCCTCTTACAGGATGGATACTTGGGTCTGAGGACTGAGCAGCACCTACATTGTACTGGCAGGCGTTGGAGGCAGGGTTGGACCCTGAGCTGTTCCTGGACACTGCAGAAGTCTTGCTAGCAGTGTGTGGGTGGTCAGGGCGTTTTATCAGCAGTCTTTCACAAATCAAATATGAACATGATAGGGTCTCCTAAAGCTAACACATGATTACCCACGGTACACATGCAGTCCGAATCCCGAGCATGGGTGGTGTGTGTTTGTGTTTGGCAGCCATGGACTTTAGCCTGGATCTGGTGAGCAGGATTAAAGGAACGTGACATTTCAGGAAGGAGGAAGTCTAAAGATGAAAGGGAGGGAAAAAAGAAACCACAGCAGCCAGGCATCTGAGGGTGGGAGGAACACTGGCCTGGGTCGTACTGGGCGGTCACTGAAGCAGGTTGGGGAGTTGGGGGGTAGGCATGGCCTGGGCTCTCTGCTGGCCTCCACCTCAACGATGCAGTGCTCAGCGGGTAAGGCTCCATGGTTTTGTTTTTTTTTTTAGATTTATTTATTTATTGTGTATACAGAAGAGGGCACCAGATCTCATTACAGATGGTTGTGAGCCACCATGTGGGTGCTGGGAATTGAACTCAGGACCTCTGGAAGAACAGTCAGTGCTCTTAACCTCTGAGCCATCTCTCCAGCCCTAAATCAAATATTTCTTTTTTTTATTAAAGATTTATTTATTTATTATGTATACAGTGTTCTGTCTGCATGTGTCCCTGCAGGTCAGAAGAGAGCACCAGATTTCATTACAGATGGCTGTGAGCCACCACGTGGTTGCTGGGAATTGAACTCAGGACCTTTGGAAGAGCAAGCAGTACTCTTAACCTCTGAGCCATCTCTCCAGCCCCGGCTCCATGGTTTTGATCAGTGTAGTTAGGGTCCCCAACTCCCTTCCTTCCCGTTCCTCCTGATCAGGTTGTCCTGATATGTGGCAAAGAGGGTGACCTGTATCTGTCAGAGCTATCAGCAGAGAATAACTACATCCTGCTGAGTGGAGCCAGAGCTCGGGAGGGCCTGCTCTTCAGGCTCCTGAGCTGAGTGCCTGCTCTGTGACAAACCAGTTCCCTGAGGCATGGTGGGAAGGTTACCTTAGTTCACCAGTTACAGGAATTGACCTGGGGACAGAACTGTTCTTCAGCACCTTCGTGGGCACAGGCAGTAGGCCTGACCTGTGAACAGGCGGTGCCAAGCCCAGCTCTCACACCTGTGGTCTCTTATCTTATTTTCCCAACCTTAAAAGCAAAGAAATAAGCTAAAAACTCAATAGAAGTTTCTTCATAGATAAGTTCGTGTTTGAAGAGAGGATATATTGGAGAAAACTCACTCAATGTCAGCCACTGGTGTTGTCTTTTAAGAGTCATAGAACTGTTGTCAATAATCTGAGCACAGCAGTGCATGGCTCTAATCTCAGAACTTGACCGTGCAGGTCTGTAAATGCTGGGTTGTTCCCAGCACTAGAGAAGTTGAGATTAGAAGAGCTGGAGTTTGAGGCCAGCCTGGTGTACATAATAAGAACCCTGTCTCAAGAAACTAAAGAAAGAAGAAACCATTACTAAAATAGAAATATCCTGGCACATAAAACCTAACAAGTGTTTAAAAAATAAAGTTACGCTATTGCTGGTCATGATAACATGCCTTTGATCCGAGCACTCAGGAGGCAGAGACAGGCAATCTCTGAGTTAGAGACCAGCCTGATCAACAGAGCAAGTTCTAGGACAGCCAGAGCTACCCAGTGAAACCTTGTCTCAAACCCCCCCAACCCCCAGAAAAAAGAAATTAAGAAAGAAATTACTTTCCCCCTGCTCTGAGTTTGAAGGTGTACTCGTGTGTGTCCCAAGATTCACCTGTGAGCCTCACCTGTGAGCCTCACCTGTGAGCCTCACCTGTGAGCCTCACCTGTGAGCCTCACCTGTGAGCCTCACCTGTGAGCCTCACCTGTGAGCCTCACCTGTAACCCACTATCGTGGCTGAGCGAGACACCGCTGTTGGAGCTGTAATGGACATTAGATCTGCTTAAGAAGAGGTCTTGAAGACCACTCCCATCCATGATGCCTGAGCACATGGAATTCATGAAGCTGCCACAGCCTTAAATAAGCTCCAAGCCCATTTTGGGTTTGCCTCCAATTGTGATAAGCCTCTGGTAAGTTGGTGGAAGCCAAGGCAACTTAGCACCAAGTCACCCTGATTAGGGTTGGTGACAACAGGAAACTAGGAATGAGAAGCACACCCCATAATGGCTGGCTGCAGTTAGATGGTGGTTAAGGACCATGGCAAAGAGTCTCGGGCCAAGGATGTCATCAAAAAGTATTTCAGATGAATGAAGTGAACAAATGTTGGCTCACTAACAAAGGAGAAATTATAGAGAGAATGTTCTCTGACCACAGTGTAGTTGAACTGGAAGTCAGGAACAGAAAAGTCTCTTTAAAATTCTAAATGTTTGAAAATTAAACAACATACTTGTAAATAGCATGTGGAAGGGAAGTTAGAGAATATTTCTAGTGGAATGAGATAAAACACACAGCATGTAACATGTTTCAATGGCTGTGGGACTTAGAAGGATACGTAGCAGTTTTTGTTCAAACAGAAACTGTTGAGGGAAGTAAAAATTACTGCCAGGACTAAGAGAAAGGAGTCACCGCAGACTCTAGACATGGGAGGGATTGGAGAGGGACACGAACTCCCGCTGTGCAAGCATGCCTTGATTCTCCAGCCTCTGCATACAAAAGCAAGGTGTGGTTGCCAGCCTGGCCCCAGGGTGGGTGAGAGACCCTGTCTCAAGAGAATAAGGCAGGGGGTGACAGAGCAGGACACCTGGCATCTGTCTTCTGATACTTACACGACTCTGTAACCTAACCTGGCCTCCACTCTGGACACAGGCAGACCACCCACACATACACAAACCCGAAGATCACAGTGAAATGTCACATTATGGCCAGAAGTTGGGGACTTAGCAAGAATGAATTCTTTGAAACACACCTTGGTTTGATAGTTCATAAGGACAAACGAAGGCAGGCCTGGTGGCACATTCCTGTAATCCCCGTATTTAGGAGGCTGAGGCAGGAAAATCACAAGTACAAGATGAGTCTTTATTTAAAAAGACAACAGCAACAGAAAAAAATATGTATCACTTGACTAGTCCATTAGAAGTTAAAGAAATTGAATGCATGGTTTAAAACTTTCCCACAAAGTTCATTTGCAAAATCTCTCAAATGGAAGAAATAATGTGAATTCTACACACAAATGTCCAGAAAAGAGAAATGGATTTCACATGAGTTTAGTTGCCCTTGGAGGTCAGAAGAAGGCACTGGATCCCTGGAGCTAGAGTTATAGGCAGTTGTGAGTCACCTTGGATGAACGCCAGCTCGCTAACCACGGAGCCATCTTTCCAGCCCAGCCTAATTCATGATGCTTACTAACACTGAAGGTATTGCATGAAAACTAGATTATTTAGAAAACAGTAGCAAATCAAATTGAACAATGTGGATAAAGGATAAGGGGTTCAGGGTAAACCTTTAGTGGTAGAGTACTTGTTCAGCATGCTCAAAGCTCTGCATCCTGTCCCCAGCAAAACACACACACACACACACACACACACACGATTGAGAAAAGTGGCTGGTAGGAGGGGGTACAGATCCTTGATTTGTACTGTCCCCTGGTTTCTGTCATATCAAAATTTCCACCATGACCAGGTTCAGACTCCCAGGGTGAAGTCACTGAACATGGAGTTGGAAATGTATAGACTCTGACTCTCAGGAACTGAGATGATTCAGTTCCAGCACATAGTGACCAGGTGTTGTCACCAATCCCAGCGATGCAAGATGGAGTCAACATTTAGTCAGCATTCAGTACAACAAGGAATGCAATTCAGCGCAATAACAAACTAAAGAAAAAGACATTCGGCACGGCAGCACATGCCAGTAATGCCAGTTCTAGAGGCAGAAGTAGGAGGATCTCTGCAAGTTTGGCACTGGCCTGACCAACATAGTGAGACCCATGTTTAAATGTGGGGGGCGGGGGATGGGGGAGATGGCTCAGTAAGTGGAATATTTGTAGCACAGGCGTGAGGGTGCATGTCTGAGTTACACTCAGACCTGGGGCCAGAGACAGACAGATCCCAAGTCTCTCAGGGCAGCTGTTCTAGCTGAACAACAGATGGCCAGGTTCAGTGAGAGACCCTGTGTCAAAAAATAAGGTGAAGAAGTAGCTGAGGAGTGCAGTCTAATCTCACACACACACACACACACACAACTACCAAGAAAGGAAAAGACAAAAACTTGGTAGTATTTGTTTTTTTCTGTTTAAGAATTTATTTTAAAGGTAAGTTAATTTTTATGATGGTTAAATAACCAAATGTGTAATCTCCTATCCAGCTGTCATCCAGCCACCTCTGAAGCAGTGAGAGGCATTGCATGTCCACTGCTGCCACAGGAGCCCTGGAAATTCAGAATCTGTTTGAAGATACAGAAGGTTTCATTAGCCTAGATATTCTTTGTCATTTCTCTTACCAATTCAGTGTGTTTTACACTTTTCTTTGGGTATTGAATTCTAAACACTGTAGTCTAGATGGACCTTCAACTCAAGCAATTTTCTTGCCTCAAGAGGCCCGAGCCTGAGATAAGGTAGTTGCAACTACCATACCTAGGAAAGTATACTCCTGCGTGTTGAGAACAATAAACATTGTCCTTCTGGGAGGAGTAAATCAGGGCAGAGCACATGAAACTTTGATGTTAAGCCTTGGCCTCAGTCACAAGCACTCAGATTCCATCCAGTACTCCCAATACTGACACTGGGAAGACAGTTCTTTTCAAGGTTTATGGTAAACTCTCACAGCCAGATACATCAGATGGGAGTGAAAGACTTCAGATTGTTCATCAGAGCTGAACTATTCATCTGCTGAACTAGGATTTCATCATAGTATCCAAGCAATGTAATTTAAGAATGCTTTACACTTCACACAGTTATTTCCACCCCAGCTGATGCTTTTGACAGTCAGTCTGCTTCGGTCCTTCTGTGTTGGGGATTGCCTGGCCCCCTGGATCACTGCTGGCTCATTTGCAGATGCTAGACTACCCCTCCCCATGAGCACTGCTTGCTCATACAGTGCTTAGGAGTAAAAGCTGCTTGTGGCCAGTAACTCAGAGAGAGGAGAGTGAAATCCTCCCAGCTAATGCAGAACAAGTCTTCTAAGTTGTGAAATCTGTGTAACTGGTTCATAAGTTTTACCCCCACACAGTTAAATGTGTTTGATGCCTTGTACTGGAGCTGCCTTTTCATGATGGTGCCTTTTTTTTGGGGGGGGGGGGGGGTTCGAGACAGGATTTCTCTGTGTAGCTTTGCGCCTTTCCTGGAACTCACTTGGTAGCCCAGGCTGGCCTCGAACTCACAGAGATCCGCCTGGCTCTGCCTCCCGAGTGCTGGGATTAAAGGCGTGCGCCACCACCGCCCAGCATGATGGCGCCTCTTATTCATATTCTAGTAGCCAAATGGGATAAAGACCCAATTCTGCACTCTTTGGTGGCTACTTTTTGGCCAAGAAGCTTATCTTTTTTCTTTTTTTAGTTCCTAACTTTTTCCTAGGTGCTGGGGTAGAACCAGGGCCTCGTGCATGCTGGACAAGAGCTCTACCACTGAGCTACCTCCCGGCCACTGACTCCTTTAAAATCTTTGTATCAACTGCTGGGGCTGGAGAGATGGCTCAGCGGTTAAGAGCACTGTTTTCGTGAAGGACTTGATTTGGTTCCCAGTACCCACAAGGGAGTTCACAATCGTCTTTGTGCCCCTTTTTGGACACCATACATGTAAGTGATACACATGCTTGCATGCAGGCAAAACACACACATAAAAATAAACAAATCCTAAAAGAAAAACTTTAAAAAAATCTTTGTCATCAGTCCTAGCATTTTACTTGACATGTAGGTTTGGTGCACATTATGATGGTGGGTGGACAAATGGAGGGCGTTCTGAGGGGTCCTCGTTCTCTGAGGTTTTCGGGTCAGCACTGGTGAGAGACTCCCATGTTTACAAGTGGGACGGCAGTCCCAATTATAGATGTTGTAAGTACGTGTCTGCCCAGTAGAGAGGGAGCCAGAAGACATCATTTAGCATCCTATGGAGCTTCTGAGAGGTCTCAGTGATCCACAACACGGGAAGAATGCCTTCTGGCAGGCCAGTGTTACGTGATAATACTGATGACAGCTATGAACATTAGTACAGTCTGTCTGCCCTTCTGCTGTTAGCATACACTATCACACAGAACGATGGGTTTCCTTGCTTTCATGTGCATATGTGATGTACTTTGCTTATATTTTATGTTTTTTGTGTCCTGTTTGTTTGTGCAACTTCAGTGTGTACAAATGTTATTTTTGAGATCCATGTGTAAAACTGGGTCTGGTGGTACAGGCCTGTAACCCCACTACTCAGGCCAAGGCTAGAGGATCCAAAGTTCAAGGTTCGCCTGAGCAACCTAGTGAGACTTCGTCTCAAAAAAGGGAGGGTGGGGGGCTGCTGGAGAGGTGGCTTAGTGGTGAAGGGCAGGTGCTGTCCCCCAGCACCAGTATCAACTTCCTGGAACTCCAGCTTGAGGATCTGCTGTTCTTTTCTGGCCTCTGTGAGCACCCACATACATGTGTGTGCACTTACACAGACATATACACGTACATAAATAAAAGTAAAACAAGTCTAGAGAGATGGGGCAGTGTTAAGAGCATTTATTGTTCTTGCAGAGGGCCCAGGTTTGGTTCTCAGCAAACCACCCAAAACTCCAGTTCCAGGGAATTTGACTCCCTTTTTCTTTTCCTTTTTTTAAAGATTTATTTATTTATCATGTATACAGCATTCTGCATGCTTGTTTGCCTGCACACCAGAAGGAGGCACCAGATATCACGTAGATTGTACCATGTGGGTGCTGGGAATTGAACTCAGGACCTCTGGAAGAACAGCCAATGCTCTTCACCGCTGAGCCATCTCTCCAGCCCCCTTCATTCCCTTTTTCTGACCTCCTCGGCACCAAGCATGCACATAGATAACATGCAACCAAATCAGTCATAAAATAAGTCTGTGAAACTTGGACAAAACAAAAACAAGCCACCATATGAGTATATTTGTACAATCTGAGGATGTTCAGGCTCGGGAGCACCCTGTACTCCTCTGAATTACTGTAGTAACAAGGACTTGTTGATTGCACCTGTTTATTTGCTGTTGGATTCCCACTCATCTGCTTTTCACTGTGTGATTCCCATGAGGTACGTGCTACAGTGTCATTGGCATAGGCTAGAAGGGTTTCTGAGTCTTACAGGAATGGTAACAGGAGTTAATGCGGTCGACAACACGTCAAAGGTGGTTTGGCTAATTTAGAAAGCTAGACTATGCTGGGAAAATGGCTCAGTGGGTAAAGGTACTGGCTGTCAAGCTTGACAGGAGTTCAATCCGAGTCCCACACGGTGGAAGGAAAGACCTGTCTTTGCCTCCACAGGGGCACTGTGGCACACATGTAACAAACAAACAAACAAAACAAAGAAATGTAATCTAAAGACAGCACCAGACAGGGAGCCAGGCATGGTGACCCACACCAGTAATCACAGCACTCAGATTGTGGAGGTAGGAAGATCACCAGTTCTAGGCTAGCCTGGGCTACATTGTCACAAACAGAAAAAAGCCAGGCTGGATCAGTGCTCATTCCCAAGGATGATTAGGCAGAGAGCCTTGCTTCGTAAGACTTGAATTTCTCCTTTTGCTTGGCAGCTTTAAGAAAAGAATCGTATATTTAGGATAACAGCTATTACTATACTACCTCTCAAAATTTTTGGTTATCAAAACCATACTAAATTATTCCACAGTGCTTGGCAGCGGGAAGTTATCAGTGCGCATCATGAGATTCCGTCTCAACATCCAGGAACTCGCTGTTTGCACACTGTTCACTCTTACTCACCAAGGTGTTTTTCCATCAGGGATGGATGAATGAGATCCACAACTATGATCCAGAAACTTACCATGCGACTTTGACGCACTCAGTCTTTGTCCGGCTTGAGGGTGGAACCTTAAGACTTTCAAAACCCAACAAAAACATATCCAGGAGGGCAAGCTACAATGAAACGAAGCCAGAGGTCACCTACATCAGCCAGAAAATCTACGACCTCTCCGACAGCAAGGTGAGTCTGGGTGATTCTGGAAGCCGAGCTTGAATGAGTGGAAAGCATTTGGGATCTAGATTGCTATACTGCACCCCACCCCATGATGACAGCCTCCCAGACAGTGACTGTGAATCACTGGGCATCCTTTGAAATGCAGCAGCTTTGAGTGGGCCCACAGCCTGGGTTTCTATGAGCTTCCAATGCCACAGCTCCAGGGACCACACCTCCAGGAGCAGGGTTCTCTGCACTCAGAATTTTGACTTTAAAAGCTGATGATGCTGATTGTGGCTAGGGATGCAGCTCAGCTGGTAGAGTGCTTGTCCATGCACAAAGCCAAGGGTCCCATCCCCAGCACCACATGTACCAGCTGTGGTGGCACAGACCTGTAATCTCAGGAGGCTAACGCAGGAGGATCCCCATGATTTCAAGGCCAGCCTGGGCTACATAGTTAGAGGCCAGGCTGAGCTCATCTATATTGTGAAATCAGGCCTCAACCTGCTGTCTACACACACCCTAAAAAAATAAATAAATAAATAAAAACAAAAAAGCCCACTGGATTTTTAGTCTAAAAGCAATGTGTTGTGGTGCCAGGTATTGATAAAAGCTCTGTGAAATGTAAAAATTGTGCACATGCCAGTACATTTTACTAAGGTATTGTTTCTATTTTTGTGGAAAATATAAATTTTTATTACACACAGACATGGGTTCTCTGTTCTTATATAACTCATATGAGTGGTCTTTAAGTTCCTCCACAGTAATGGAAGTATGTAAAGTAGTTGCTATATAGATTTATCCTTGAGTTGATTCCCAGCATTGACCTGCATTTCCTGTCTAGACTGGAGATACTTTTCCCCCCAGATTACGATTTATCTAGGACTATTAACCCAGTTGGTATCCAAGCCTATCTGATAATAATCAGAGTAATGTTACTACTCTGCTACTGCTACCTAAGAATGAAAGGTATTTATAGTTCTTATGTACTTCTTAAATATGTACACTTTGGAATTTTGAGGAATAACAAGTCATTTCTAAAAATTTTGCGTTCTACGGTCAGGTTATAGACAGGTGGTAAGAGTTACTTAACTTCTAGCATTTTAGTCAAAGGCTCAGAAAGACTAACCTTTCTGATACATGTAATATAGATGCACAAGGTAGACAATCTGTAGTACGTAAATCACCATTTGCTTTTCTCCGTAGATTTATCTTGTACCTAAAAGTCTGGCTCGCAAACGGATCTGGAATAAAAAGTACCCCATTTGTATCGAGCTTGGTCGGCAAGATGACTTTATGTCCAAGGCTCAGACGGACAGGGACACTGGTGAGGAGAAGCCACCTGCTGAGAAAGAGCTGGCGAGTGAAGACGTTAAGAAGCCACCCCAGCCTCAAGAGGGGACGAAGTCTAGCCAGAGAGACCCGACACTGTATCTGTTTGGGAGAACTGGCCGGGAAAAAGAGGAATGGTTTAGGAGGTTCGTCCTGGCGTCTAAACTGAAGTCAGACCTCAAGAAGCTGCCTGGAGTTTCTGGAAGTAAATCAGGTAGTAGCGTTTGTGCTAAGTGGGTTTGTGTTTAAAGGGCTGTGGGAAGGGGAGGGGGTGGCAGGCAGGCAGGCAGCCCACCTTCGGTTCCTTACGCTCCACCACCCCAGTGTGTTGTCATGACATGCGTGCCTTCCACAGTAACCGCTACCGCCCCTGGTACTGAGTCGTCGTTCCGGTGATGGTCCATTTGTGGGTATATGTGGTTAGCCTGTGGTGGCATCCGGGACTCTCTTTTCTTGGTATTCTCATCAAAGCAGCTCCAGGAGACCCTTGTCTGAAGAAAGTGGTAAGAGCAGAGCATGGTGGTGCACACCTTTAATCTCAGGACCAGGGAGTCAGGCAGGTGGATCCCTGTGAGTTTGAAGCTAGCCTAGTTCACGTAGTGAATCCCAGGCCAGCCAGAGCTACATAGTGAGATCCCCACCTCTGCCACCCGAGTGCTGGCATTAAAGGCGTGTGCCACCATGCCCAGCTGTATTTGGTTATTTTTAATGACTTGCACTTCTGACATAATACAGTCAATGGTAGGAGCCAGGAGTGTGGAAGGCCTGGGCGCCCACCATACACTGAAATCAAGCAAGCCTCTGCTCTCACTCCATCAATACCTCGATTAGCCCGAGTTACCTTAAAACACTGTGAGTTGAGGTGGAACTTGAGGCGACGGGTGAAGACTGTCCTGTATTCCAAAGCCACTGCCCAGCTGCTGGACGATTTGCACACTAAAGACCGTCTCCCTTGTGTTATCAATATTACACGTATCAGAAAGGTTAGCCTTTCTGAGCCTTTGACTAAAATGATGGAAATTAATGTATGAACAGCCACTGCCCAGCTGGCTTGTTATCAGGTGACACCGGTGTTCAGTCTCCGAGGCCAGGCGCCTCTGTAAATACCGCACGATGGAGGAAGTCTTGCTGGCTGGCTCAGGCCTGTCCTCTCTCTCAGGGATGCCATCACTTAGAGACATAGGTTTAATTGGCAACTCACGGTGCAGGTTCTGACTCAGGAGACCCAAGCAAGGATGGAGATTCCAAATTTTAGCACTCAGGTCTAGTTTAGTCAGAAGTAGCTGCAGGAGGAACAGAACCCGGAGAGAGCGGAAAGCCATGAGCTCTCCAGCACAGTTCCAGTGTGACGTTACCAAGAGGCAGCCATGAAACCTAGAATGGTGATAGCCCTTGTGCTTTGTGCCACCCCAAGTGAAGACGCTGCCCCGTGGCAGGGGACAATAGCCTTGCTATAGTTGGGTTTCCCTCTCCTGACCTTGAATAGAGGGAGGAGTGTTCTTGGCTCTGTCTTTTTAAATTGTTTTTTATTCATTTTTTTTAGATTTATTTATTTATTTATTATGTATACAGGAGAGCGCGCCAGATCTCATTACAGATGGTTGTGTGGGTCCTGGGAATTGAACTCAGGACCTCTGGAAGAGCAGTTGTTGCTCTTAACCTCTGAGCCATCTCTCCAGCCCCTGTTTTTTATTCATTAACTAAACTCTAGAGTTTATTTTGATTACTGCATTTTCTCTTAAAGTCCTTCTCTTCTTCTAAATTCCAATCCAAGATACCACATTGCATTTAGGTTTTATTAAAAAAAAAAAAAGTGTGGTGGGGATATAGCGTCATTCTGACATTTAAATAATGTTAAACTTTGAAGTGGTTTGAGAATGATAAAAGATTATAAAAAGTTTGAATTATAGGTAAAACTTGAGGTAGTCAGTCCTGGAAAGAACCTAGCTAAAAAACAAGACAAAAACCCCAAGTTAAAGTAGCCTTCCCAAGTGGTTGTACAACCAGAGAGAGCGCCATTCAGATGGCTGGAAATGGGCAAACACCCCCTGACCGCCTTGATCTTTACCTCTCTGTCCTTGCTCACACAGACACCTGGGCCAGTTGATTGGTGTCAGCACTTCATGCTTAAAACCCTCTGCTTCAACATGATGAGCTGAACCTGGGGTCACGCTCCAGGCACTTGACCGTCAGGCTCCTGCCCTTCCCTCCACCCACACTTCCTTTCCTCTGTGTGTCTTCATGGGGCTTCCCTGAATCTTGCTTCTTCGAGGGCTGTTCTCTGTCTGGAGTGTTCTTCTGCTAGGCCAAGGAAAATGGCAACTCTTTCTCAAAAGATAGTGCAGGTGTCCCTGGTGGATGTCAGTGCCAGGCCAGCAGCCTTGGGCAATGCTGGTTACAGGCAGCTGTGACTTACCTTCCCACGTGTCTGAGTCAAGGGCAACGATTCTGCCTTGTTCTCCTGGTTAGCGTGGAGTAGATCCAGAGAAGGTGTGTGATGAGTGATCTGTTGAATGAAAGATGGCATCTTTGAAATGCCCTGAGCTGTGGATGGACAATTCATTAGCTTCCTGCCCTCCCTCCGTTTACTCTGTTAACATTCACAGCTCCTCCCTGACTGGAGGGTACATTGGTGCCGTGTTTTATGTTTTCCTAAAAGATCACTGGGAGCAAAGAAAAAGATAGCCACCTGGCATACTGTGCTGCCCCCATTCCAAAATTACCTCAAAGAAAAAAAAAAAAAGAAAAAAAAAATTCTAAAAATCATCTAATGTTAGAGCAGAAAGTATTCTTTAGGGTAAAGGTTTTTAAAAATCATATGGTGGCATTTTAGCTGCTTTTCCATTTAAGGCGTGGGTGTTTTGTTTATTCCTGGCCCTGTTTTCCGTCTGTGGTAATAGCTCTCACTTCTCACCCCAGGGCTTTTGCCCACCCACAGCAGACACGGCAGCCCCTCGGGGCACCTGACCCATAGCCGAAGCAGCAGCAAAGGCAGCGTGGAGGAGATGATGTCCCAGCCCAAGCAGAAGGAGCTGGTGGGCAGCGTGCGGCAGAAGGTGCTCCTGGACTACAGCGTGTACATGGGCAGGTGTGTGCCCCAGGACGAGCGAAGCCCCCACAGGAGCCCTGTGCAGAGTGCGGAGAGCAGCCCCACAGCTGGGAAGAAGGTAAAGCCGCCAGGCGGGCCTCTCTGCTCTCCTTACGCTCACCTTCATGGGCGAGGGATTCATGCCAGCCCCCCCCTCCCAGTCCAGGTTCCAAAGACATGGTGATGAGCTAGACGTGGAGAGGCCTGTGTTCTCTCAGAGTGAAAGACCCCCGGCTGAGATCTTCCTCCGGGAGAGACCCCAAACCCAAGGAACACACCGAAACCACAGATCAGATGCAAAAGCAAGAGGGTTTATTTAGACCAGGTACCTGGGGCGAAGTCTCTTGGAGGACTTGCACGCTTTCTTAGGGCAAGGGGGACTTTTTATGGGATCCCAGGGGCAGAGGCGCGGTTACAGAAGCGAGAAGCATAGTTACAGGGTCCCTATTGGTTGTTTCAAAGAAGGCCAGGGTGAACTTGGGGTCGTATGTGTGTGGCTGATTTGGCCTTGTCCAGGCCAGCTGTTTATTCCTCAAGGCCAGGGGGCCAGCCATAAAATATCCTGATTCGACTCAACTGTCTTTTTCCCAAGGCCGCCGACCACAGTTATCTCTCTCAAGGCTGAATGGCTGGCCATAGCTATCTCTGTCAAGGCCGGGTGGCTGGCTATGGCTGTGAACTCCTGTTTTTCTGATTCCATTAGAATGGCGTTTCTTAGGCTAAGTTATAGGGGGGGGGGGCATTTCATTGGCCCAAAGCCCCATGTCCTCATAATGGAGCGGGGGTCTTTCATTCCCCCATTTTCTTTTGTACCAAATGAAATCTTTCATTTTAGGATGGAGAATAAGGGGTTAGCTCTATCTCTGACTGTCTGAGCCTCTGATATTGCTTGGTTAGGATCAAAGCCTGGGCAACAGAAACCTTATCCTTGATGAATTGCACCAATCTGTTGAGGATGTATGACCCAAACAATAAAATGAGCAGGAGGATGATTAGGGGGCCCATAATGGTGGAGACAAGGGTCGTAAACCATGGTGACCTTTAGAACTATCTTTTAAATCATTTTTGTTGAGCATGGCTACTTGGAGCTGTCTGAATTGGCCGGTCTCTATAAGGGCTGCAGTCCCTGTATCTACCCCAGCAGGTATTCCGCCCATGGTAATTTTTTCCAGTAACAGGGCCAGCGTCAGGGAAACAGGCTCTCTGGTGATGCCCCTCCTTATGTCAGGAGGACTATTAGGGGGATCAAGGGGACCCCTGGGTGAGTCTTATCTTTAGTGGGTTTGGAGAGCATTGAACTAGATGTCTCGGTGCCCTCAGCTTCGTCGGGTTCCTTGGCAGCCTTTACATGCGACGTGTGGACCCAAGCCGCTGTCCCGTCAACCTCGGCTCTAGGTTCCTAGATTGATGGCGTCGGACCCAGACAGAGTCCCCAATCTTGAATGGGTGAGGCACCACCGGGCGGTTCAGTTGCTCTCGGCAGGCAGGGGTTTTTACATCGTCTTTTGCATCAGTTGGAGGGCTAGTGGCAAAAGAGGAGATATCAGAGTAAAGGAAATTTACAATTGGTGGGGGAGCCCCATATATGATCTTAAACGGGGTTAGGCCATGAGGCCCAGGAGTGTTCCGGGCTCGGTAAAGGGCTAGGGGGAGTAGGAGCACCCAATCTCTAGTGCCAGTTGCAAGCGTTAATTTGGTTAAAGTCTCTTTAATGGTTTTATTTGTACGTTTTACCTGTCCTGAGCTCTGGGGGCTGTATGCACAATGAAGTTTTCAATCGATCCCCAGTAGCCTGGCCACCTCCTGACTTACCTGGGAGACGAAGGCGGGCCCATTGTCTGACCCCAATATCTGGGGTATTTTATACCTGGGAAAGATGTCATCTAGGAGTTTTTTGGTTACCACGTTAGCGGTCTTTTTCTTGGTAGGCAAGGCCTCTGTCCATCTATGATGTAAGCTTGTCGCTCGGGGCTCCATTTCGCCCCCATTTTCTTTGTTAGTTCCTGGTCCTCCGGGCTTTCATGGCCCCAGTCTCTGTACCAACATTTTTTTTGCAAAGCCTGAGTTCTCGTCCACGAACAGTTTAAAGGGCTAGGACTTGTAGGGGGGTCCCTTTGGGTCCTGTCCAGATGCCAGCTGAACCTTTTTCTCGGTGGTCCTTCGATACCTCCTGTTACCTGTGGCCCCCTGGACCAAAGCTGTGCGGTCATTGAGAGAGCCTCCGGTATGGGTCAGGACTGAATGTTGAGCCCCGGTGTCCACTAGGAAGGTCATTGGCTGCCCCCCAATCTTGAGAGTTAGCCTGGGCTGGGGGGGGGCGCTCCTGGCCATGACCTTCCCAATCCTCCAGATTGAGGACCCTTGGCTTAGGTCTCCGAGACCCTTGAGGCTTTTTTTTGATCAGTCATGAGCCCAATGTCCTCTCTGTTTACAGTAAGCACTTTGTCTTTGTCAAGCAGTGTTTTTTTTTTTTTTTGATCTCCCGTCCTAACTTCCTAACTCCCTCTCTGACCTGACCCTGAGACATTACAGTGGCCAGGACTTTTTTTTGTTTGTTTTTTTTCTCTCTCCGTGTCTCTCTAAGTCTTTTTTTAAAAACATGCTGCCGGCATCTCTTTCTGGTAACCTGAGCCGAATCGGTAGGGGGTCTAGAGCCCCTTGGAGACCCGCTAAGAGCAACTGGCGATAGAGACGTAGGTGTTCCCTACCTTCGCTGGTTTGTCCCGCCTTCCTCGTAGGCGACCGGCAATAGGGGAGGAAGCAGGAACCTCATCCTCCGCTGTTTGGGGGCCGCTGCAGGAGCCGCCGGTCCCTCCGGCGCTGTCGGGGGGGCTGTAACACTCGGGGCGGGGTGACTCGGCGCCCACGGGTGACGCCGCCCCCGAGCCATCTTTCTCATACCGGGCCCTTTTAGCCGTCCCGGTCGCACGGCGCTGTTAAGGTGGAAGTGCGTTCGGCGCGGGTCGCCGGCCAGGGGGCGGTCCCTCGCCGACCCCATCCCCGGCCCTGCCTGCGCGCCCCCGCCATCAGGGATGCTGAAGGCCGACTGTGCCGCTCGGCCGCCCGCCGCGCTACCCATCGCCCCTCCGAGTGAGCGGCGGCGGGGCGCTGTTGAGACCGAGGTCGCCGCCGCCGCCGCCGGGCACCGGGGACGCGAACCGGGCCGCCCGAGCGCCGTCCGCCCCTGGCCCCGCCTGCGCCGCCGCGGGCCTTCGCGATCAGATTCCCCTGGTCCGCACCAGTTCTAAGTTGGCTGTTAGGCGCCGGCCAAGACGAGGCGCTGTGCGGAAAACCGCGGCCCGGCGGGGCGGACTCCTCCGCCCGCACGGGAGACACGGACAGCCGGGGAGAGCGGGGAGCGAGGGGAGCCCCCCCCAGCGCCGCCCTGGACCCCCGCGACCATCGCCGCTGACGGCCTGCGGGGACTGGGCAGGGGGCGTCCCGGCGCCCTAGCTTCCCGGCGGCCCCGCCTGCACGTTTTTATCTCCCGTACCCGCCTGCAAGCCTGCCCACGTGCCCGCCTGCGCCGGAGCAGCGGTGGACTTGCTGGTGTGGGGTTAGGGAGGAACAGGGAGTGGGAGGGATCCGCCGATCTGGCTTCCTCGGCTCCGGGATTCGGCGAGCGCTGCTGCTGCCGGGGGGCTGAGGGGAAGAGAAACGGCTTAACCCATGGGGGAGGTTCTGTTGTCAGGAGTCTCCACATGGCAATGTATGGGACCTGGTCCGGGTGGCCATGGGGACTGGAAGCAAAAACTTTTCCCTCCACCTGTGAAATAAGACTGAGGTTAAAGGTTTTCTGACGAGGCCATCTTACATCTATTTTAACCCAATCGGCCTCGCAAAGAGTGATCCATTTTTTTTTTTTTTTAATTACGACTCCTTCGTTGTTGGCTCGTGTCTTTACGTCTGACCAGTGTTTAAGCATGAGGCTCAAGGGGGTGGTGACAGTCTGTCCTATGGCTGTTTTTAGGAGGAGAACGGTTAAACAGAAAACAAAAAAAACGACAGACCAATATAAATAAGACTAACACTCGCTGCGCGGCTTCGGTTCCAAACCGAAAGCAAAACCAGAAAAACCGTGCCCCCAGAGGGGTCTTTAAACCGTGCCCCCAGAGGGGTCTTCAGATCGTGCCTCAGAGGGCACTTCAGATGAACCGTGGAATGTCTTCCAGGTTCCCAGATTCCCCTGGAACGTCTTCCAGGGTTCAGTGGCGAAGTCCAGGCCCGTCGGCCCCCTCTTTCAGATCCACTGACACAGACAGATTATCAGGCGCAGGCGCGGAGACAAACAAACAACATTTAACATTCAGACAAACAGACAACACTCAGACTGGACAGGGATGACATAAATCAAGGCCGGCCGGCTTACCTCCTGATGGTGGGTCGGTGGTCCCAGGGAGGGGTCTCAATCCCCGTACGGGCCACCAAATGAAAGACCCCCGGCTGAGATCTTCCTCCGGGAGAGACCCCAAACCCAAGGAACACACCGAAACCACAGATCAGATGCAAAAGCAAGAGGGTTTATTTAGACCAGGTACCTGGGGCGAAGTCTCTTGGAGGACTTGCACGCTTTCTTAGGGCAAGGGGGACTTTTTATGGGATCCCAGGGGCAGAGGCGCGGTTACAGAAGCGAGAAGCATAGTTACAGGGTCCCTATTGGTTGTTTCAAAGAAGGCCAGGGTGAACTTGGGGTCGTATGTGTGTGGCTGATTTGGCCTTGTCCAGGCCAGCTGTTTATTCCTCAAGGCCAGGGGGCCAGCCATAAAATATCCTGATTCGACTCAACTGTCTTTTTCCCAAGGCCGCCGACCACAGTTATCTCTCTCAAGGCTGAATGGCTGGCCATAGCTATCTCTGTCAAGGCCGGGTGGCTGGCTATGGCTGTGAACTCCTGTTTTTCTGATTCCATTAGAATGGCGTTTCTTAGGCTAAGTTATAGGGGGGGGGGCATTTCATTGGCCCAAAGCCCCATGTCCTCATAATGGAGCGGGGGTCTTTCAAGAGCTCGTGTTCAGGGAGACGGCACAGAGTGAGCACTGGGTGCCGGGAAGAGCTGAAGCCGGGTTAAAGGTGATGGAGAAAGGCCTCACTACTGTTTGTGTTATCTGGGTCCCTTTGAGGAGGTGGTCAGTGAGCCACAGTGATACACGCTAGAGGGACATCCCAGAAGGGGCCCCACTGTCTGCAAAAGCTCCGCAGCAGGAATGCAGTTGAAATACTCAAGGGACAGCATTGAGCCAGTGTGTGGCTGGGCAGCAAGCAAGGATGAGAGAGAGAGAGGGAGGGAGGGAGGGAGGGAGGGAGGGAGGAGAGGTGAGGTAGCGGCTTGGAGGGTGGGCAGGGCCTCTTCAGGTCTGTTTGAACAGGGTTTGAACAGGGAGTACCATTGTTCTAAGCTTAAGTGACTCTCCATGGAGAAAGGCTGTGGGGGAAGGAGTGGGTGGGAAGCCATGGAAAGGTGGGCTGAGAGGCGGGTGCTAGTGGGTGGTTGGGAGGAGAACTGACTGGTTTTGCTGATGGACAGATGTGGGATGTGAGAGAAAAGGAGGCTGGAGTGAGGCCTAGTTTTTGCACCTGACAACAGGCTCAGGTAGGAAGGTCATGGGGTCACTGGTAGTAGAATCCAGTGTCTTCGAAGTTGTGGGTGGTCCTCTGCTCTGTCACTGCTTTGGAAGATTTAGCATGAGAACGACTTCAGAGTGTAACCAGCTGAACTTTGACTTAAGTCACTCAGAACACGATTGTTAATACACACTGCCGTACACCAGACTTGTCTGGGAACTCTAGAATGACTCTAATCCCAAGAAAATCCTCACAAAGCAGATCTCTCCTTGATGGCGATGGGAAGCTGAGCCAAGAGAAGTTAGGTTGCTCAGGAATACAGCGGCTGGGTAGTGGAGTGCACCTAATGTCACCCGTGACTCTGGTGCCCCCGGACTGCTGGGACTGTCGTGCTGAGGAGCACTCTGAGGTCAGCCTGTACCGGAGGCCTCCTGCCTCTGCTGTGCCCCACCGTTTTGAGGCCCAGGCCCTGCCTGCAGTTCCCCAGCCTCTTCTCATGGGTAGTCCATCATGTTTGACCTCTTGTCATGGCCAGACTGCTGTCTTTAATGAGGAACGTGGTGCCTTCCTCTTCTGCCTCTGGCTGCCCTTTGGTTTACTTGTTCTGTGGAATCTCTTCTGTGTGGAGGTGACTGACCGCAGACCTGACCCATGTGAACTTGTCAGCTCCAAGACCATGTGGCTTCGCTGGCCTCAAGCTCACTGCCTCCACACACACTCTGAATTACCAGCTCTGGTGAAAGACTTCCCTCTAGGCTAGAGTAGGTGACATCCTCTCTTCTAGAAGTGACCTTGTTGCCTGTGACAGCTCCCTCCTCCTCACGTTCTCTTTATCTAAGGACATCAGTTGTCTTGATCTCATCAGATCTAAGAAGAACTGTACACTACATGGCAAGGTTGATGAAAATCTTTCTGAATGGTTTTCTCACATTAAAAATCAAAACAAAGCCGGGCGGTGGTGGCGCACGCCTTTAATCCCAGCACTCGGGAGGCAGAGCCAGGTGGATCTCTGTGAGTTCGAGGCCAGCCTGGTCTACCAAGTGAGTTCCAGGAAAGGCGCAAAGCTACACAGAGAAACCCTGTCTCGAAAAACCAAAAAAAAAAAAAAAAAAAAAAAAAAATCAAAACAAAGCCGGGCAGTGGTGGCACACACCTTTAATCCCAGCACGCAGGAAGCAAAGGCAGGCAGGTCTCTGAGTTCAAGGCCAGCCTGGTCTACAGAGAAAGTTCTAGGACAGCCAGGGCTATACAATAAAGCCCTGTCTCAAAAAACAAAACAATAATAACAATAATAATTATTATTATTATTAAAAAATAAAAACAAAGCTGAGCATGGTGGCACACTATTGTAATCCTAACACTCACAAGGCTGAGTCAGGAGGATTGCCATCCTGGGTTATACAGTGAGAGCCTATCTTTAAAGAAAAAAACTAAAAACTTAGTGCCTGGAGATGGCTCAGTGGATACAGCACTTGCTGTACAATCCTGATGACCTGAGCCCAGTACCTGGAGCCCACTTAGAAGCTCCAGCTCAAGAGAGGAAACACCCCCCACCCCCACCCCCCACCCTTATTAATTTAATGATAACTGCCATGCTCCAGGAAACCAGAGAGATAGAATTGCATAGGAATGTGTGGGGGTCACTGTCTCCGACAGGCATTTGAAGAAAGTGCGTGAGCTTTAGTGCAGGGCTCCCCAAATCTGCTTGGCCTGCCTAAAGTGTGTCCGGGCCGTATCTTGGGGATCTGGTAGTGTGGGCGTCCTTGAATAAGGTGCAGGTGTTAGTCTAGTGGTCCGTCACGGTGAAACAAACAACCCAAGGTGGTTGCTTCAAATAATAGCTACTATTTGTTTTCCTCACAAATTTGTCATTTCATCAGGGGAGGCAGGGGGGGACTTCCGGTTGCTCTGCGCAGTCACCAGGGAGGCTGGAGAATGACCCACTGCCGAGAGGAAGGGCCCTCTTGTGGAGCACAGGTAGATTCTAGTTGTGGGGAGGAGCCCAGCCGGGGCTGGGGGCCTCGGGCCTTCCTCTGTGGCCTGGGTTCCTTCAGGCAAGCATTCCTAGGGAAAGCAGGAAGCAGACGCTAGGCTGCTGCTGTTGATCAGGGCGGTCCTGGAAGCTCCTGCGTCTGGTCAAGGAGAAGGGCATAGGCCCCGCCCTTCCCAAGGGAAAGTATGGTAGGTGGAAAATGAAAATGCCAGGGTGCTCCTGTCCCACACGGTGCTCCTGTCCTGCACTACACGGTCCTCCAGTCCCACACGGTCCTCCAGTCCCACACGGTGCTCCTGTCCTGCACTACACAGTGCTCCTGTCCTACACTACATGATGCTCCTGTCCTACACTACACGGTGCTCCTGTCCTACACTACACGGTGCTCCTATCCCACACAGTGCTCCTGTCCCACATGGTGCTCCTGTCCCACACGGTCCTTCTGTCCTACATGGTGCTCCTGTCCTGTCCCAGACGGTGCTCCTGTCCTGTACTACACAGTGCTCCTGTCCTGTACTACACGGTGCTCCTGTCCCACACGGTGCTCCTGTCCCACACGGTGCTCCTGCACTACTGTGAGTTAGCAGAGCTGATGCTGTGCCAATTTCATATTACTTTTGTGATTTGAACAAATGATTCGCACCCTATGAAATACTAACGTGGTTCCCCCATTTCTCTGCTGCCCCTGTTCACTCCCAGACAGGCAAGTGCTTAGTGTCTGATTGGTTGTCTGCATGTATCATTCCGTCTTCTGTTTTATCCAAAGTTTTGTGTACTGTAGTCCATTCTCAAACACTTTCTGAAATCACTGTATCCATTCATAGAATGCACTCTCATCTTTTTAGACAGATCCAGAGACTCCGATGGGTGCATGTTCTGTAGTTTAAGGTTTCCCCCAGTATTCTGCCATTTCTGGCAGTGCCGGATGAATAACATGTGAGTGTGCTTTCACGTTGTTGGGGTGTCCTCAGTGCTGAAATCCTGAAAGCAGGATTCTTGGTCAGAAGTGAATGCACGTGTGCTGTGGTTAGAGATTGGCAAATTCCATCCCTAACAGTCACACCAGTGTTCATTCCTACCAGGAAGGTATGGCACTGCCCATTTCTCTGACCTCACCAAAGGTGGACCTTTTGGGTATTATCAGTGTTCATCCCTTCAGCCAAAATTAGGACATTTCCTCAAGTCCATATCACCTCCAGCATCATAAGTCCAAAAGGAGGATCTTAAAGGGGTCAGAGACACAAAAGAACCGTTGACATTTCCTCAGGTTGCTCCAAATTATGTTTTCAGACTTGGCCAGGCCCCAGATGTTCACCCAGATTCATATATCCCCTCTTTCACACGGGGGGCTTGGGACACTTTGTTCTGTTTACCCCACTTCCTGCCATCTCCCCTTCCTGCTCCCTCTTACACACCATAGTCAAAACGTTTCTGTCCCTGAAGGTAGGGCTCCAGAGTGTCCTAAGCACAGCCGCACATTCATCTCCCTTTAAGTTGTGATGCCCAGTGCTAAATGAGTTAGCCAGCTGGTTACAGGGTGAATAGGCCAGTGTTAGGTCTCTGGTGCTCAGGAGCTGAACCCCAGTTCAAAACACCCAGATGAACTTTCTCACTGGGACCACCAGCTCACAAATAATAACATGGAGACTTACTGTTAATTATAAATGCTCGGCCTTAGCTTAGGCTTGCTCCTAACTAGTTCTTATAACTTAAATTAACGCGTATTTTTTAATCTATGTTCTGACATGTAGGTCTTTACCTCATCTCCATACTGCTCATCCTGCCTCCTCCGTGTCTGGCTGGTGACTCGCTGGCAACTCCATCTTTCTTCCTCTCTGAGTCCTCTCTGTCCCCAGAAGTCCCACCTAACCTCTTCCTGCCCAGCTAATGGCCATTCAGCTCTTTATTGCACCAGTCACAGTGACACAGCTTCACACAGTGTAAAGGAATGTTCCACAACAGGCCACAGGCTAGCATTATGTGCGAAACAGTTCTAGACACTACTGGCAGTTAACTTACCCATAATAGTTAAATACAAGATCAGAAGATTTGGTATAGAAACAGCTTAAAGCTATTAAGCTGCATTTGAATTATAAAGTAGCACTGGTTTCTAGATGTCTAATGTCTGGTTTTAGGTGATTTAAGTTATAATTCAAAAAAATCCTTTTAAAATGTCTCCAGGTGGGACAATCTTACTTGTGGTTTATAGGTGTGTCGGGAGGTGGGGTTCGGGGGACACCCTGCAGGCTGGCTGCACACATGCCCTAGATCTGAGGCCAGGGAGTGTGCCTTGGAGTTGGCTGCTGGGAGAGAAGACTGCCTGGGCAGGAGTGTGTGCCCATCCTCCAGGTGGGGGACTGTGGTGCTCAGATGGTGTGAAGCACGTCTCTTCTTTTTCATGGGAGGGCTGAGGGAGCGATAAAGACACCCCAGGCTGCTCCGGGGTAGAGAGCCCTGCTGTCACTGTCACTCGGCTTTGTGCCCCCGCCCCCACACACACACAGGGTTTCTCTGTGTAGCCCCGGCTGTCTTGGAACTTGCTCTGTAGAGCAGGCTGGCCTCGAACTCACAGAGATCTGTCTGCCTCTGCCTCCCGAGTGCTAGGATTAAACACATGTGCTACCACCGCCCGGCCGTGAGTTCTATTTTTGACTTAGTGTCTGTGAGCTGGGTTATAGAACGGTACCATCTGTGTTTCAGAGGATAAGAATTATGTGGACAAGCATCAGCTGGAGACCAGGGGACCTGAACCTGATAGAGGTTTCCAAGGCTGCGCTTTTCCTCTCAAAGTGGGTTTTTCAAACATGTAAAACTGGAAATGGAAAAATGCTTATTATAAATTAAAGATGTGAAGCAATGTGTCCAATTTAAAAATAAAAATTTAAAGGAGACAGGAATGCCAAGAAAAATCAGCAAGGAAAAGAGTAGTTTTTATTTTGTAAGCTTTTTTACATGTGTTTAGTATGTGTGTGTATACATATTAAATGTACATATGCCATGGAAATAGGAGGCCGACTTTCTGGAGTCAGTTCTGTCTTTGTACCATGTGGGTCCCAAGGATTAAACTCAGGTCATAGCTGGGCATGGTGATGTACTCGGGAAACAGAGGCAGGTGAATCTTTGAGTTCGAGGTCAGTCTAGTCTACATAGTGAGTTCTGGTACAGCCAGGGTTACATAGTGAGACCCTGTCACAAAAGTAAATGAATAAATAAACAAGCAAACAAAAACTCAGGTCATCGAGCTTGGTGGCAAGTACCTTTACCTGCTGAGTCATCTTGAATAGTCTTTTTAGTAAATGATGTGGGAACAATTAAAAAGCCACAGGCAGAAGCATGAAGTTGAACTCCTGCCTCACACTCCTTGCAGAATTACCTCACAGTGGTCACAGACCTCAAGGTAAAGGATAAGACTATAAAGCACAGAACAGAACTAAATCTTGAGTTAGATGAAACCTCCTGAGCAGGGTATGGGGGTACACATCAGTAATTCTAGCACAAAGGAGACTAAGAGAAAAACAAGAGTTCAAGTCTGCTTAAAATAAACTAATGAAGCAAAAAGAGAAAAATAAAGGTCCTACTTAAGACCACATAAGCAAACAACCAAAGTAAAGTAAGTTGGGCTGTAATGACTCGGTATCAGCCCAGGACCCCCAAGACCAAGTTCTCAGCACAAAGGAGACTTTTTTACCCCAAGAGGGCAGGGATAAGAGACAAAGACAGGAGACAGAGGACAAGGGAGAAGGGGACGGGAACAGGGAGAGATAGAAGGGGGGTATTTGTCCCAGAAGGACAAGGGACTGCCTCTGGAGAGAGGAGACAGACATGGCCCATAGGAAAACGGCGGTTTATAAAGATACAGGGGGAAACCCTGTGTTAGGATGAGGTGTCTAATTTTAATTGGACATGTTAGTTAGGTGAGCCAAAGGGGGTCTTGATTGCAGAATCCCAACACTTTGGTAGCCGGACCTTGGTGGTCAGCCCCAGGAGGAGGAAGTGGCCAAAAAAGGGACTAGACCTCGGTGTCTAGCTTTAGGAGTATAATCGAATGGTTTTTAGCAAGGTAGAGGGAATTGGGGAGAAGGGCAAAGCCTGCCAGAGCCATGTTTGCCATGCCCAGGCTGCCTAGAGGCCCTTCCTGGGCTCCATCCAAACCCAGACCTTTGGTGCTATAAACGGTACCATCAAGAGCATTGAAAGAGGCCTAACCAGATGGCGTGGTGGGTACAGGTGGCTGCTACCAAGCCTGATGACCTGAGTCCAGTCCCAGAACTCACATGGTAGAGAGACTCACTCCTACACACTAAATACAAATAAAACAAAATGTAATAAAAGCAATTTTTCTAGTTAAAAAAAAAAAAAAAAAAAAACAGGCACTAGAGAGGTGGTCCAGGGGTTAAGAGCACCCACTGCTCCCCAGAGGACCTGTGCTCACTTCTCAGGACTCACGTCAGGTGCCTCACAGCTGCCTCTAACTCCAGCTCCCAGGGATCTGACGCTCTCTTCGGGCTTCCTAGGCGCCTGCACATGTGTGGCACACACTCCATACAGACACATATAGATGCACAAAAATAAAAATAATTATTTTTAAAAGATAACTCACAGAGTAGGAAAAAAAACATTTGCAAACTGTTTCTCTAATATGGGTCTAATAACCAAAATGTATAAAGGAGTTCTATGGCTCAATATTAAGGATGTAAATAATTGAATTAAGAAATAGGTAAAGGGAACTGGAGAGATGGCTCAGCAGTTAAGAGCATTGACTGCTCTTTCCAGAGGACCCAGGTTCAGTTTCCAGCACCCACATGGCAGCTAACAACTGTCTGTAACTCTAAGATCTGGCACCCTCACACAGACGTACATGCAGGCAAAACACCAATGCATATAAAATAAAAATATATTTTAAAAAAAATTTTTAAAAAAAGGGTACAGGGATAGGGAGATGGTCCACTCAGTAGAAGTACCTGCTTCACGAGGACCTGGATTCCCCAGCACCCAGCAAAGTCAGGCATGGTGCATCTGTAATCCCTAGCTAGGGAGGGAGAGACAGGTAGATCCCCGAAGTTCAGTGGCCAGCCAGCTTAGTTTAGTAGATAAGCACTAGGTTCTTTGAGAGACCGTCTCAAATAATAAAGTGTGAGGATAAAGAGAGATGGCTGAGCAGTTAAAAGTACAGACTGCTTGTGCAGAGGACCCATTCGGTTCCCAGCACCCACATCAGGGGATCACAGTCTGTCACTCCAGCTCCAGGGCATCTGATAGACTCCTTTGGCCTCAGTAACTGTGCTCATGTGTGCTTCCCCTCCCCCCACACCATTAAGAGAGAAATCTTTATAAACTAATAAGGTAGAGAAGTGGTCAAGATTCCCATTATTGATCTCTGGGCTCCATGCTCACACGTGCACATACATGCACACACATGCACATGCATACACACACCACAGACACACATACAAAGGCATGTGTAAAGGGGTCTAGAATGAAAGCTCAGTTGGTAAGTGCTTGCTTGCTAACATGATAACATGAATTTGACATGGAACCCACATAAAAAAGCCAGATGTGGTGCCATGTGCCTGTAATCCCATCCCCGAGTACACAGACAGGTGGAGTCTCAGCTCGCTGACCAGCCAGTCTTGCCTACCCAGTGTCTCTCAGGTCCCACATAGAGACCCTGTATCAAAAACCAAGGTGGGAAGCCTAAGAGACAGTATCCAGAGTAGACCTGTGGCCTTCCTACACACATGCTTGCACACACACGAACATGAACACACAATCAATGGGTTAAGAGGCTGGAGAGATCCAGACGATCCGGGTTCAAGTCACAGCAACCACATGGTGGCTCACAACTGTCTGTAACTCCAGTCCCAGAGTATCCAAACCCTCATCTGGCCTCTACAGGTACCAGATATGAACATGGTGCATAGACATATGTGTAGGCAAAAAAAATTTAAAATAAATTTTAAAGTGGGTCAAGGATCTGGATAGACATTTCAAAGAAAAGCATATTGGGGCTGGAGAGATGACTCAGCCATACAGAGTGCATACTGCTCTTGCAGAGGACCCAAGTTAAATTCCCAGAGCTGACAACTGCTTGTAACTCTACCTCCAGGGGATCCAATACCTTTGGGCTTCCAGGGCTCTGGCCTGTTTGGGGCACCTGCACTCAAGTGCCCAAACCTAAACACACACACACACACACACACACACACACACACACACACACACACACACACACACACACTTTTTAAAAATAACAAAAATCTTGTTCCAGGACAGCCAGGATTGTTACACAAAGAAACCCTGTCTCAGGGGAGGGGTGTCCCTAAAAATGAAAGTATGGTATTGATACGTTGGTCAGGCCTAGTGCCACAGCCCTGTAATCCTAGCTCTTAGAAGATGGAGGCAAGAAAATCAGAAGTCAAGGTCCATCCTCCTCTACAGAATGAGTTCAAGGCCAGCCTGGACTACATGAGACTCTGTCTTATAAAACTGTTTTTTTTAGGGGGGGGGTAGGTAGAGGGGAGCCAGACATGGTCTTACTATGTAGTGACCAGGCTGGCCTCTAACTCACAGAAATCTGCCTGCCTCTGCCTCCAAGTGCTGAGATTAAAGGCACATGCTATTACCCTGATCCATTACCTTTTTAAAAATATTGATACACTGGGAAAAGGCTGAAATTGGACTTGGTGGCGCATGTCTGTCATCCTAGTACTCAGGAGGCTGAAGTGAGAGGCTTGCCAGTTGAAGTCATCATGGGCCTTTAAGGTGTGTGAGGGTGGCAGGAGGTGGGGAGGATACTTAAATAAAATAGAGTGAAATGTTTCTGTTCTGTCTGGGAAGAGATCATGTGTGTGTTCTATAATGAATATGCATTGTTTTAAAGTCAGGAGAAACAGGCATGCAAGTGTGAAGGTAGTGTCCTGCTGTGTCTGCTCTTGGGCCAGGCTGCCACATGTGCCAAACTCGGGGCAGAGGCTTGCTCTCTCTCTCAGCAGAAAGGCACCCCTGGCCTCCTATAAAAAGGAGTACATCTGTGCTGAGTTGGGCATAGAAGTTCTTTTTTTTTCCAGACAGGGTTTCTCTGTGTAGCTTTGTACTTTTCCTGGGTCTTGCTCTGTAGACCAGGTTGGCCTCTAACTCACAAAGATCCACCTGCCTCTGCCTCCCGAGTGCTGGGATTAAAGGCGTGCGCCACCACCTCCCAGCCAGAAGTTCATTTTAAATACAGTCCTCCCCGAGAGCTATATAGACAGTCTCAATGGCCTTGCTTCATCTTTGGAAGGTCGGCGTCCCCAAATGCTGTCTTTGGACACCGTGCTTGGGAGATCACCTTCCTAACCTCGTGGAGGGAGGAGGCCACACAATGACTGTTCTCCTCAGGTTTCTCCCCACAGCCACAGGCGATGTGTATGCAGGTTGTTATGACAGCCCCTGGGAATGCGTTCTGTAGCCCGTGGAGTCCTGATTTCATTGGCGAAGTCTTTTGCTTCATTGTCAGTGTTCTGCAGCTCTCGCAGAGGCCTGCCTCAGCTACAGGAGCTGCTAACAAGGAAAAGAACTTGATTGCCAGTTCCTTCAGATGTTTGCCCGTCACATGCCACTGGCTTGGACGGCATTGTGAAACAGTCTTTGTTTCCTGCTGCTTTTTTGGTGGAATTTGTTTCCTGTGAAAATGAGCCTTATGAAGGAAGGCTGGTAGAGGACACCTGCCCCCTCCTGAAAAGGGACGAGGCAACCTCCTCTTCTAGGTAGCCCACAAGACTAAAAGTACTGTGTGTCTGATGTGGGTAGTGGTTTGACACTGGCCGCGTAGCCTGGGGGCCATATTCCTCAGACAGGTCATGTTTCTTCAGAAGCCTGTGCAGATAATCTGATGGGGTTAGCCGCTGCACCTGTTACTCTCGGGCTGCCCATGATAGCACAAGATGGCGGATGGGGAGTGAGCACACACATACATGCACACTTGTGGTATGGTTAAGAAGTTGCTGATGCCACCAGGCGTTGGTGCCACACATCTTTAATCCCAGCTCTTAGGAGGCAGAGGCAGGCGGATCTCTGTGAGTTTGAGGCCAGCCTGGTCTACAGAGCGAGACCCAGGAAAAGTACAAAGCTACACAGAGAAACCCTGTCTCAAAAACAAAAAACAAACAAAGAGTAGAAGTTGCTGATGCCAGCTTCTGTCCTGCCATCCAGATCTTGCTGGTGGAAAATGTCTTGGCTGATGTCTGAGGACTGTCGCACTAGGGGAGTACACATACACTTCTCTGGAGTGAAGTAGAGCCACCCTCTAAAATGGGAGGATCAACATGTAGCCTTTTGGTTTGTTTGTTTGTTTGTTTTCGAGACAGGGTTTCTTTGTGTACCCTTGGCTGTCCTGGAACTTGCTCTATGGACCAGACTGGCCTCGAACTCAGAGATCCATCTGCCTCTGCCTCTTGAGTGCTGGGATTCAAAGTCGTGCACCACCACTACCTGGCTAACATGTATCAATTTTAAACAAGGGTGTTTTAAAATTTTTTTATTTGTGTGTGTGTGTGTGTGTGTGTGTGTGTGTGTGTGTGTGTGTGTGTGTGAATGCCATGTGTGGGGTGCCTGTGGAGACCAGAAGAGGGTGTCATATGGTGTTGAAGGTCATTGGGAGCCACCAGTGGGTGTGGAGGACTGAAGTGCACCCTCTGGAGGGCAGCAAGTCCTCGTAACTGAGCTGCCCCTCCAGCCCGTTTGTTGTTAATGAGTCATATCCATAGGAAGCCCTTGAACACCTAGATTTGAAGGAGTTTAGAGCATGTCCTAGACACTGATGTGTTCCTGAAAATGGGAGTGAGCGCCTCACTCCTTAGTTCCCAGAGAACTGGCGCAGCTGTGCTGTGGCATGGGGGCTGAGCAGTCTGTATGGCTTCAGAATTGTCACATGACATAGACCGTGTCA
The DNA here is from genome assembly GCF_049852395.1 of Peromyscus maniculatus bairdii. Lineage (NCBI taxonomy): Eukaryota > Metazoa > Chordata > Mammalia > Rodentia > Cricetidae > Peromyscus > Peromyscus maniculatus. The sequence continues at coordinate 93,746,736 of NC_134859.1, read as the reverse complement.
CAGCCAGTGAGAGCAGCAAGGTCAGATCCTCGGCACCTAATGACCGGTGTGCCACGCCACTGGCCGAGGCACACAGCCAGGTGGACAGTCAGTTGTACAGAACATGTCATGGTGGCACATATGCACAAGGCATGAAGGAGAAGGGTGGACAGTGTGTGCCCGTGACATGTGTGGAGCCCAGATGTGTGTATATAAATCACAAAGGGGAAGTGGAACAGACCCCAGGCTTCTGCACTTCCAGAGTTTTTGATCTTTCAAGAGCTTGCTCTTCTGTGTAAGGCTGTAGTCTAATTCAGATACCTCGGCAAATGTCTGTCTCATCCAGGGACATTCCTCCCTCTCATGACAGAGTAAGCGGAGACCCAGAGTCAGGCTGCAGTCATGCACTAGGGACCTCTCGTTCCTCAGATGGAAGCAGGGTTCCTGTCTTCCTGGGGTGTCGAGATGCACGAATGTGGCCACCTAAGGAGTCTGCTGTGTGCAGAATCCTGTGTGCAGCCATGGTCAACGGCACTAAAGCTGCCACCCTTGTAAGTGCCGAGCCCACCAGCACGCACTCGCCGTCCACTCTCAGGGTCCCCTCCTAGCTGCTGCTGCTACCGCCGCCGCCTTCCTCCGCCAGCCCCACCGCTGACCACCAAGGCCAGTTCCATAGTCTAGCAGCTAGCCCAGGAAGTTGGAGCTGGAGCTGCTTACGCACTGGTCCCAGCAGATGTTTCAGACAGATTGTGTGGGGGTAGAGGGGTGGGCATGGGGTAGGGGCGCACATCTGTCCTGAGAGCCGAGCTCTCATCCAGCCATGTGATCCTTACTCTCCTCTCTGTCACATGCTGAGAGAGCTTCAGGAACTCCTGACTCTGCGGAGTTCAGTATCTCAGAGGTACAGCGATGCAAATGTCAGTGTTTTTAAGCACCTCAGGAATGTCTTGACCTTGCAGGGATCAGGCCGAACTTGAGTCCTGGCCATTGGAAACTCATTTGCTCCTGGATGAGGATGGGCTTGACAATTGCAGGCCCAAGCCTGGCTGGGAGGAGGATAGGCAGGCTTCGATAGACAGCTCAGGATAGGCGGGCTTCGATAGACAGCTCAGGATAGGCGGGCTTCAATAGACAGCTCAGGATAGGCAGGCTTTGATAGACAGCTCAGGATAGGCAGGCTTTGATAGACAGCTCAGGATAGGCAGGCTTTGATAGACAGCTCAGGATAGGCAGGCTTTGATAGACAGCTCAGGATAGGCGGGCTTCTACAGATAGCTCAGGATAGGCAGGCTTCAATAGATAGCTCAGGATAGGCGGGCTTCGATAGACAGCTCAGGATAGGCAGGCTTTGATAGATAGCTCAGGATAGGCAGGCTTTGATAGACAGCTCAGGATAGGCAGGCTTTGATAGACAGCTCAGGATAGGCGGGCTTTGATAGACAGCTCAGGATAGGCGGGCTTCAATAGACAGCTCAGGATAGGCGGGCTTCAATAGATAGCTCAGGATAGGCGGGCTTTGATAGCTCAGGATAGGCGGGCTTCGATAGATAGCTCAGGATAGGCGGGCTTTGATAGACAGCTCAGGATAGGCAGGCTTTGATAGATAGCTCAGGATAGGCAGGCTTCAATAGACAGCTCAGGATAGGCGGGCTTCAATAAACAGCTCAGGATAGGCAGGCTTTGATAGACAGCTCAGGATAGGCAGGCTTCGATAGACAGCTCAGGATAGGCGGGCTTTGATAGACAGCTCAGGATAGGCAGGCTTCGATAGACAGCTCAGGATAGGCGGGCTTCCATAGATAGCTCAGGATAGGCGGGCTTTGATAGCTCAGGATAGGCGGGCTTTGATAGCTCAGGATAGGCAGGCTTCGATAGATAGCTCAGGATAGGCGGGCTTCGATAGACAGCTCGTTGCCATCAAGTTAGTGGAGAGGGGAGGCACGGGCAGGGCTGTCTGAGCTCGTGCTGGGGGTGTCAGCTGCATCCTGGGAGGACTGGCAGGGGCAGAAAGCAGACAAAAGGAAGGTTACAGCTGTGACAGCCAGCTTCCTTTCTCCCCCTCCTCGTTCTCCAGCACGCTGTGGGACTTGTAATTTATAGGGAAGATGCTCGTCACGTGTTCGTTTCCACAGGAGGGGCCTTGGGAGGCTTTATGAAAATAAGCACCTGTCTGAGTCTCCAGTTGTCCGACGGCTAATTTAGTCTCTCTTCTTTTGCCAGTTGCCGGAGGCCCCACCCTCTGAGGAGGAAGAGCAAGAAGCCTGGGTGAATGCCTTGCTTGGAAGAATATTTTGGGACTTCTTAGGCGAGAAATACTGGTCTGATCTGGTGTCAAAGAAAATCCAGATGAAACTCAGCAAAATTAAGGTATCACTGTTCACGGGAGAGGCCTCTGATGCCCACTTCTTCATTTCTGGACGTTCTGCCCCCTTAGGTCCTAAGTGAAAACACACCTTGGTTTAAGCGTACCATACATGCAGGGCACATTTGACCTGGATCACAGGGTGACCTTGATCTGTGACTAAGCATCTGGGGACTGAGTCAGATGTCCCGATTGCTTTTCTAGTGGTGCTCTGTCATTACCCTCCCCAGGTGGTCCTCTGCAGCTTGTTTAGGAAAACAGGGACTCCTGTAGCTGATGTGAGTTAGAGACAGTTAAACGCTCCGCCTTGTTTTGCAGTGGGCCAAGTCATGTGGAAATTTTGAAGTGCGTGGGACCCTTTCTCAGCTGCCCTCCTCCCCCCAGCTAGGACGGCTCGTGCTTGCTCTGGGTGTGTCTGCCACTGGCCTTTGCTTTGGAACAGAGTCTCTGTGTTGGACTCTCTTTGCTGAAGGAACACGCTTAGTGCCAGGCCAGGGCTGCTGGGAAGTGAGTTTAAACTGTCTAAAGGTCCTCGTGACTGTCGTTAGAGGACATGCTTCCAACCAGGGACCTGTGGAGGTCCCGAGAAGCAAGTCTTTGGCCTGCTGAAGGCCCAAGGAAGAGCACTTTGGTCTGAGTCCTCACCGAGAGTCTGTGATCAGAAGCTTACGTCAGCGGCTCTGTGGTTTTTTGGGCTATAAATTCCCCTGAGAAGAGTAAACCTTTGGATCCTCCTGGAAGAGTAGACATGACATAAAACTTTGCAGTGCTCTCAGGGAGATCAAGGCCTCCTGGTGAAGAAAGCGTCAGAATACGACAAACTTAGATTTGAAGAAGGATGTGGACACAAAGGAGCCTCAGTTTGATTTTGCTTCTTCCTCTGGACAAGGAACAGAATATTTTTTCCACATGGTTGAGCTTTGCTTTCTACAGACCAGTCTCTGCCTTTCCCCAGCTCTCCAGTAAAGGAGAGAGGCTGGCTTCTGACCTGAAGAGATTTAGAGCAGGATTTGGGGGGGGGGGTTCGACAAGTGTCAACCAGTTAGCATCCCCAAGGCAGGTTGAGGGCTGACCTGGCTCCTGCTGGCCAGATGCATGAGGAACAACAATCACCTGGGTCCCTCTGTGAGGAGGAAGAGATGTCAGCAGCCACATCAAGTGCACTCAACTTCCTTGTCACCTTGGAAACGACAGACGCTGGAGTCTCAGGTCAAGTCCCATAGAGGGCCTGTCCCCACCTCTTCCTCAGAGACTGGAGGGCTGTGCTTCCCTGGAGCAAGAAGAGGCCAGGGTGTGCCTGAGTTCCAGATGGCATGGAGCAGCCTCCTCCAAACCAGGAGTGAGAGGTCATGGTGCCTCTTCCCCGGTGGAGTAACGAGAGCGCCCTCATTCCAGAGAAAGTTTAGGGAAGTCTTCTGCTTCCGTTGGTCATGTAAGCGCCTGCGGTTCACCAGCTTAAGCCCCCTTCTGCTTTTTCTGGTCAGAAGGACTGGAGGTTAAGATGGGAGCAAGTGCCGCGGGCCAGGCTTGGGAGGGCTTTGTCCCTTCTCACTGTCCTCCCCTCAGGCCAGGCTTGGGAGGGCTTTGTCCCTTCTCACTGTCCTCCCCTCAGGCCAGGCTTGAGAGGGCTTTGTCCCTTCTCACTGTCCTCCCCTCATCCCCACCCCCTTCCGATCCACTGCTCTATGGTGTGCTCTGAAGACCAGAGGAGACCCAGGCAGAGGAACAAATGGGCAGAAGGATAATGCGAAGTTCTGCAGTCCTGGATTGCCGCTGTTGCACGCAGTGATGTCAGCAGGAGATTGCATCTGGTACCCAGGCGTGAGCTTTAACAGGAGCAGAGTTTCTGCCCCAATAGCAAGCAAACTCTTTGTCTTGGCCACTACTGCCCGAATACATCTTTGGGATGCTCATGCCCGTCAGCAGGTGCTGGTGTTGCACACAGTCTGATGATCATCCGAAAATCAGGACATCTGACTGTTCTGTCCCCAGGTTGAGTTTGCTTAGGAACGTAAAGAACAGGAGCCTGTTCCTGCCTTGTGTGGGACCTGGAGGTTTCTGCTTGAGTGGCACACAGGAGGGACCCTCTTACCTTCTGGTCCAGGAGAGAACTGTGTGAGGAGAGGTTATTTGGAGATGTGCTGGCCAGCTCACCCCACATTCACTGTGCTGCTGCTCCCAGGGCCTGGGGCCTTCGGGCCCTGCCTTTGTCCCAGGACCTGTCTTCCTTTGCCTTTTCAGCTGCCTAGGGATGCAGGATGGTGTGGGTGCCATGTGGAAGGAAGGAAACAGTTAAGTTCCTGCCGTGTCGTGGTGTCAGACAACTTGATCCCATAGAAACACCGTTGGGGTGCCTTGGCCAGCCCATGGAGTCTCTCTAACCTGGCAGGCCCCTGAGCAGTGGTTACACTGGGGCAAATGTGTAAGGTGTAAGGTGTAGCATGCTTGCTTGGCCAAGTAACATTTTGTAGGTTGGTAGAGAAGTCATCTACATCCACATTGAGGCTTTTTTCGGGGGCAGGGGGGTGGTGTCTAAGACAGGGATTGACCGATTCAGACAAGTGTGACTGAGGCTGTGCATAGTTAGCTCAGGTGATACAGTGTTTGCCTACCATGCAGGGAGCCCTCGGTTCAGTCATGGAGCTGCCCATATGTAACCCTGGCATAAGCTGAAGATCATCCTCAGCTGCAGAGTGAGTTTGCAGCCAGCTGGGCTACAGAAGACCTTGTCTCAAATTCATCACAAACATGGCCTCCTGTCTATGGCCTCACCCCTGTTTAAAAAACCAAAAAAAAGCCAGAGGTGAAGTTGCTCAGCTGAGTCCTGAAAGATCCCACTTGGCGTGGAGAGCCAGCTGCAGAGATCTGTGGAAGCAGCAGATTCACATCTGACTCACTGTGTGCAAAATCTTGATCTGTGTTTAATTAAAATAAAAAAATCTTAATTTTTACAAATTTAGTCTAACGGGCAACTAGGAAAATACTCATAATTAAGATTGTGCCGGGTGGTGGTGGAGCATGCCTTTATACCCAGCACTCGGGAGGCAGAGGCAGGTGGATCTCTGTGAGTTCGAGGCCAGTCTGGGCTACCAAGTGAGTTCCAGGACAGGCACCAAAGCTATACAGAGAAACCCTGTCTCAAAAAACTGAAGGGGGAAAAAAAAAGACTGTGTTGGGAAGCTGGGCAGTAGTGACCCACACCTTTAATCCTAGTACTATGGATGCAGAGACAAGTGGATCTCTCAGTTCCAGACCAGCCTGATCTACAGAATAAGTTCCAGGACAGCCAGAGCTACACAGAGAAACCCTGTGTTAAAAAATTTAAAGAAAAAAGATTTTTCTGGGAGAAAAGAAAGAAGGACTTGTGAACTCTAAAGCTAAGTTGTAGCCAAGTGTGGTGGTACATGACTGTCAGTCTCAGCACCCAGAAGGCTGAAGCAGGAGGAGGATCATAAGTTCAAAGCCAGCCTGGGCTACATGGTGAGACTCTGCCTCAAAAACAAAACCAACAAAAACCAAAGACAGAAAGAAGAATAGTCTAAAGTTTGATGCTGGCAGAAAACATTGCAGTGCAGACCCCTGTGTGGTGGGAGGGGTCTGGGAGTTAAAGGGGGCAGGACAGGTAAGTATTGGTTGGTGGCTCAGTGAATAGGTGGAGATTGATAACTGGCTATTTGGAGAAAATACTGAATTCTTCATTTAAATTAGGCTAAGCTGGGTGAGGTGGCACATGCCTTTGGATCCAGCACTGGATGCCAGAGACAGGCAAATCTCTGTGAGTTCAGGCCAACCAGGGTTACATAGAGAGAGAGAGAGAGAGAGAGAGAGAGAGAGAGAGAGAGAGAGAGAGAGAGAGAGAGAGAGAGAGAGAACGAACGAGCACTCTTATACTAAAATAACAAATGACCTGCAGATTAAGGAAATACAAATTCAGCCAGAGGAAGTATAGATAAGTTCATTAAGTTTGTGGTGTGATCTTTGGGTGACTTAGGGATTTCTGAGAAGGACAGCGGTCCTCTTATGTCATTTCCTCTTGATGAATTCCTGCTGATGGAGGAGTTGGGATTAGTCAGACCCAGTGGGAACAAGATGGCACACTCAGATGAGTAGCCAGAGGAGATGCAAAAACCCAAGAGGAGACTGCAGGCTGCCTGGGCCAGCAAAGGTGGGGAGCTGTGTGCCGCGGCGCCGCCCCCCCCCCCCAAGGGGCAAAGGTGGAGAGCGGTTTACCAGTCCTCTGGCAGGAGAGCTGAGAGGGGAGAGCTGCCTGTCTTGAGGGAGACCAGACTCCACTGGAGGGTGAAGACAGATGCTAACATTTCTCCTTGTACCATCCCTCCCCGGCCACTGGTGTACCCTGGTGACATGTACAACCTGAAGCTAGTGAGCGCAGACACCGGCTCCATGGGCACAGTCGTACAGACCTGCACTTTTGGAGCAGGTGGAGCGCGGATGCATGGGGGAAGACAGAAATAGGCGGCCCAGCGTTAAGGGATGTGGATTGGGGTTTGGGCTTTAGTTTTGGTTTTCCCAGTTATTTTTAACCTTGTGGTAAACTTGCCTGTCAGAAATGTAGCAATTTCCTACTCTCCATTCCTCCTCCTTACCACCTGTGTGTCCTCCACCTAGAAGGTCGCAGGTCAAATGCCACTCGAAACTCCTTATGGATGCCTCCTCACCTCCTTAGATGACCATCCCTGACCAAGTCCACACTCCTCTGTCCCGGTTCCTGCTTTATGAGAGTATAGCATTTGTCTGCTCACTTCTTTCTACCTCTGTGGTTTGTACATAAAGATGTGACCCAACCCCTTAGCTCCTCTCTCCTCAGACAGTGTGTGGAACTCTGGCTGACCTTAGTGTGGCGACCAGCTTACTAATGTGTCTCATTCACTGTTTGTTTCTTTTCTCTAGCTCCCCTACTTTATGAATGAGCTAACACTGACAGAACTTGACATGGGTGTGGCTGTGCCAAAAATCCTTCAGGCCTTCAAGCCTTATGTTGATCACCAAGGTAACTCTTAGTTAATTAGAGAGGAGCTGATGTGAGGGTGTTGAAATGTTCTCTCGCTTTAGTTTTGACACCAAGGCTTGTGCTTAGAAGAAGCTGAATTCTAAACATCCTATTTCATGTGGAGTGTGGGTTTTGTTCTTATTCTTTGTTTAGTTTTTAAAAATTTGTGTGTGTGTGTGTATGTGTGTGCACGTGTGTGTGCACGTGTTGGGGGTTGGAGAAATTGGAGGGCAGGCAAGGGATGCGCATGCTAAGGTCAGAGGACAACTATGTGGAATTGGTTCTCTCCATTACCTTTAAATGGGTTCCGGGGCTTAAACTTAGATCTTTAATCTTGCATGACAAGACCATTTGCCGACTGGGCCATCTCACCAGCCATTTTTGTTTTGCTTTGCTTTGATTTTATTGTTATTTCATTGTTGTTGAGCTAGTCCTGCTGTAGCTCAGGCTGCTCTCGAACCTCACTCTGTAGTCCAGTGTGTCTTTGAACTCATGACCTTCCTGCCTTAGCCTCCCTCACACAGACACAAACACATGCACCACTACATCCTCCAAGTGACTTGTGTTTCTCAAGACACAGTAGGAAACTGACTGATGATAGATCTAGGCTCCTTCTCCTATCTCTAGTCCACTAGACTGTTTCAGGGTCTTTTCCAGCCCAAGACACCTCAAGCCAGTTGATGGGGCCCGAGCTTTTGTGCCAGGGTATGAAGCGGTGAGCTAGGTTTTAGCTTCCCTCTCTTCTCATGGGCCCCACGTGCCCATCTGTCCTGGCTCCGACTCCGAGAGAAGCTGCTGTCTCCACTTATCACATCCCAGCCTCACCTGTCACACCTGCTAAGCTGTAAGATGTTTGACCTTCATGTCATGCATCTTTATCTTCCTTACACTCTGGGGGTCTTGAGGATTTGAAAGATGAGGACACATATTCGAAGGCAGTATTTCAGGAGCAAGTCTGTCTGCTGGAGCACAGCTCTCGGGCTTGAGGTTTTAGGCATGCCACGGATACAATATTTATGCCTACTCCTGTGGATGGAGAGAAAAAAGAACTGATCAGAATGTGAAGGAATATAAATAGAATAATGAGGATGTTCACAGATTTCTATGTGTTTTATAACGGGTAGCTTCAAAGGGCGTCAACAGGGAAGATACAGTATGCAAGAATTAAGTGAGACACAAAAGATGACTGAGCCTGCTGGGCAGAAAGAGCTGTTGGCACACAGGGAAAGCCCACCAGTCCTCCCTCCCTCCCTCTCTCCCTCCTCCCTCCCCCCTCCCTTTCTTTCTGAGATAGGGTTTTGCTAGGTAGCCCAACTGAACAAACTGTCTATCCTCCTGCCTCAGCCTTCCTAGGCTGAGATTACGGTGCCACTGTGCCTGCTCAGCTCATGGTTTTGGTGTCCGTTGTCAAGGACCCTCTTTCCCTTGAACCATGTTTAACATTATTCCCAAGGTGGCCCAGGAGCAGAGCAGTGGGCAGTGAATACAGCTTTCTGGGAGGACGACATGTGTTTTGAAGTCAATACTTGGTAGAATTTATGAGATATAGAACAGCTATCTTTATGGCTGTCGATCACATTTAGTGAAGTCGTTATTTTTGAATATTTAGTGAATCATAGCTGTTACACACTATGAAGAAGGTGTTCTATGATTACACTCAGCAGCTCTGTTCATCCCTCTAGCAAGTTTGAGCTGGCAGGGCACACACATTGATCTTGGAGAAAGACACACAAGTCCACCTGGTTCCTGCATGTAGAGATCACCTGTCACCCCTCAATTCTGTCTGCACCTCAATCAATCTGGGTCCTGCTGGGATTGGTCAGGTACACAGAATAAAGCTAGAAGCAATTTAGACTCTGAAAGTAGTGTACTTGTTCTGACCTGGCACAAGGCTGTTTGTTCGGTCCCTACCCTTTTGATACAGTGTGGTACGCAGTATTCAAAGGTGTGCCACCACTTACGTTAGCTGTGTGACTGAGATCCTCACCCCACCACTGTACCAGTGCAGGGTCCTCCTCTGACCCACGGCCTCTGCTGCCTTTCACTCTCTGTCTCTTCAGGAACTGACTCGTAACAAGCTGTAAATTACCAGCTAGTACCAACTTTCTGAGAGCTGGGCTTTTAAAAGTAAATGCTGTAGACGCCTGTTGGGGTTTCTCACATGTTCCCAGCTTCTCAAATCTCAACACTGCCCTTTCCTGGATTAATAGACATGTCTAAGGGAAGGCCACAGGACTCAGCAGGCTCCACAGCATCCAAGTGTCCCTCTGGCTTTGAGCTGCACAGCAGTCGGGACTGCTTTGGTCAGCCTGGGAGGTTAATTGGAGACCTAAGTCTGGGGCTTCTTTCCTGTTTTGTTTTGTTTTTTTCCTGGAGCTGGGGAGTGAGACATTTCAACTCTGCAGATCAAAGCCTTGCTGGTTTTAATCCATTTAAAGCTTACTTAACTCCTTCCAGGGCAAATGGTAGAGATCTGCCTGCTTGTGTAACAGGGAGAAAACATTACCAAAGAAAGGAACAAAAAAGACAAAAGGCCTATGGGGTTATTTGAATTTGACCAAATCAGGCTTTTCCAAGCTTTTGAAGGATGCCTGTATGATGGTAAAGCAGAAATCAACAAGAAGGGATGCACTTAGGTGCCTTTCAGTAACAGCGGCATGTTCATGTAACTGTGGTTGATTGCTTTCCACAGTGTGCAAACAATAGAGTCTGCTTAACCCAAACTTAGGTGGCAGTCATGCTACTAAGTGATAGACTGTCATGGGACTGCTGTCCTGTATGTGGTCCACTATTGACCAAAAGTGATCATGCAGTGTGGTGACCGTGTGAGTTTGGAATTTTGGATTCCATTGCTCTCAGGAGAACCTTTCCTTTTAGGGAAACTAAAAGCTGGGGTGACTGGCTAAAGCCGACCACAGGTGAAAATGAGAGCTCGATCACCTGGAACACGCAGACAAGCTGAAGCTTTAATAGAGGCACCTCCTGGGGGCTGGAAAGAGGGCTCATAAGAGCACTTGCTGCTCTTCCAGAGGACCCAGTCTCTGACTCCAGTTCCAGGGGACCCAATGTCCTCTTCTGAACTCAGTGGGCCCTGAATGCACATGGGTACGCAGACATGCATGCAGGCAAAATACCCATGCACATAAAATAATAAAAATAACTAAAGAAAACATTAAGAAAAGAAAGAAAGAAAATCTCTTCTGGTTCACACAAGCTACTCAGGCTGCTTGAATTATCCTGCCTTAGCCATACACTTTTAAAATTTTAAGATAGGATTTCTCTTTGTGGCCCCGGCTGGTCTAGAACTTGTTATGTAGGCCAGGCTGGCCTCAAACATGCAACAATCCTCCTGTCTGCCTCTGGGATTGCTGACATACTACACCATGCCAGTCTGCCACTCAGCACGCAGAAGGTAGTTTTCAATGCCATCCCTAGAGTGAGTGAGCTGAGCTCATAAACCCAGAGCCTCAGGCAAGTTCGCCGACCTCTTTGCTTCCTCACCTCCCACACTAGGCTCTGATAGCACCTGCCTGCCTTGAGGACACACACAGGCCATTTAAACAGCACCCATTGTTTTTGTTGTTGTTTTTTTACTACTGCTGTTGTTGCCCTTGACACTGCTTCTGGGAGGCTTAGGATGGAGGTCTAGATGGCAGTGGGAAGAAAAAGCAGTTTGCAGCCGGGTGCAGTGGCCCAGGCTTGTGGTCTCAGCACTTGGAGACTGCCAGGAGACAGGAGGATCACCCTGAGTTCAAAGATAATTTGGGGTACATAGTGAGTCCCAGTCCAGGCTGTGCTACGGAGTGAGACTCTTTCTCAAAAACAGAGAGAAAGGAACTGGAGTGGTGGCTTAGTGGTTAAAACGCATGCTACTTTTTCAGAGGACCAGGGTCAATTCCCAGCATCCACATGATGGCTCACAACTGTCTGTAACTCAAGTTGTCCAGGATCCAATACCCTCTTCTGTGCCACAGATGACATGCACACATATGGTGCACAAACATACATGCAATCAAACTCTCATACACATATTTTAATTTATGTTTATGGATATTTTGACTACATGTATAAACACAATGGGCATGCAATACCCACAGAGGCCAGAAAAGGGCATCAGATCCTCTTGGAACTGGAGTTACAGGCAGTTGTGAGCCACCATGTGGGTGTTGGTAATTGAACCTGGGTCCTCTAGAAGAACAGCCAGTGCTCTTAACCACTGAGCCATCTCTCTAGCTCCTTCTGAAAAAGTTTTCTTAAGGAGAGAGTGAGATTGAGATTTAGATTGTCAGCTTTGACAAGACAGGGCATTATGTGAGAACAGTTGTAAGGTAGGAAGAGCTACAGAGATGTTACCCAAGGCGCATCCAGGTTCAAGGAATTGCAGCTTCCCTGGGATCTGAGAGCATATGGCACCGGTCTGCTTGACAGGAACAAAACAGTCACTGGGGGGGGGGGGGTCTGGAGCCGAGTAATCCCAACATCCAACTGTAGGTGGAGTTTTTTGTCAGGACTGTGATCAGCTCTGTTCCACCAGCCACTTCCCAAATAACCACTCAGAGACTTATTATTAATTATAAATGCTGGGTTGGTAGCTCAGGCTCATTACTAACTCTTACAACTTAAATTAACCCATCTATTAATCTGTGTGCTGCCCGAGGCTCCTGCATGTCCTGCTTTATTTCCATCTCGTTGGCTTCTCTGACTCCACCCTCCTTCTTCCCAGCATTCTCTCTGCCCCGAAAATCCTAGCCATCAGCCAACTTTTTTTATTAACAATGAGAACAGTACATATTTATAGTGTACAAAGATTGTTTCACAGCATTCAATCCATGATCAAATGCTCCTTTTCAAGTTTTGTTCCCTAGATCCAGGTGTTCACTTTCGGAGGGAGAACCAGGCCACCATGGTTAAAGGACAGGGGACATCGGACGGGGGCTTGAGGACAGCTCCATGAGCAAGGGTCTTAGAACCCTGATACCTTGTGGGCTGTTGTAATTATCAACTAGGGAGAGTCTTAATGAGGAATTGTCTCTATCAGGTTTGCCTGTGGCACATCTGTTGGGGGTCCCTTGATTGTTGATTGAAGTAGGAAAACCCACCCTGAACTTGGGTGGCACTGTTTTCCCTGGACTGTGTAAGAATCGAGAAAGTGGAGCTGGAGAGATGGCTCAGCGATTAAGAGCACTGGCTGCTCTTCCAGAGGTCCTGAGTTCAATTCCCAGCACCCACATGGTGGCTCACAACCATCTGTAATGAGATCTGGTGCCATATTCTGTCATGCAAACATACATGCAAGTAGATCATTCATATACATTAGATACATAAATAAATAAATCTTAAAAAAAAAAAAAAGAATTGAGAAAGCTAGCTCAGCAATAACTGAGCAAGCAAGGATACACACGCATGCTGTCTCTCTGCCCCAACTGTGGGTGTGGTGCTCTCAGTTCCCACCCTGGCTTCCCTGCAGTGATGGACTGCAGCCTGGAATTACAAGCCAAATAAACCTTCTCTTCCTTGCTTTATGTCAGGGTGTTGGGACAGCAATAGAAACGAAGCTAGAACCCTTTCCAAGCAGCAGGAGCCCTGTTCACACAGCCCCAGAGTCAAGACCCCCAGAGTCAAGTAAAAAGACCGGGCTCCTGTGTGAGCCTACATGCTCTCTGTGGCCATGGTGGGGCAGTTACCAAGGCCATGGGGTTTACTAAGGAGAAATGGGTGACAGCAAACAAACCCACAGCCCTCCATTCTGGTTGCTGTCCCCTTGCCTCTGGGGACATGCAGTCATGGGTATTTGTTACCACTGTACATTGTGGTCTGGGTTGAACTCTACCAACTGATTGAGGCCATCTTTCTCCTCCTCCATCTCCTCTTCTCTTTCATCTCCTCTTCCCCTCCTCCTCCTCTTGTTCCTCCCCCTCTTCTCCTCCCCCTCCCCCTCCTCTTCTCCTCCTCCCTCCTCCCCTTCTTCCTCCTCCCCCTCCTCTTCTTCTCCTCCCTCCTTCCTCCCTCCTCTTCTTCTTCCCCCTCCTCTTCTCCTTCCTCCTCCCCTCCTTCCTCCTCCCCCTCCTCTTCTTCTTCCTCCTCCCCCTCCTCTTCTTCCCCCTCCTTTTCTCCTCCTCCCCCACCTCTTCTCCTTCTCCTCCTCCTCCCTCCTCCTCTTCCTCCTCCACCTCCTCTTCCCCTTCTCCTCCTCCTTCTCTTCCTCCTCCTTCTTTTTCCTGATTTTTTGAGACAGGGTTTCATGTAGCTCAGGCTGCCCTAAACTCACTGTGTAGCCAAGGATGTTTCTTCTGCCTCTGCCTCCCTAGTGCTAGGATTACAGATGTATGTCACCATACCCGGTGGCCATCTTTATTCTGCGCATGTGTGCATGTGTGTGCATAACATGGATGTGGAGTCCGGAGGCTGATGTCATGTATCTTCCTCAAATACTTCCCCTCCATCTTATTGTTTCAAGACTGGGTCTCGTTGAATCTGGAGCTCACCGATTTGACTAGATGGGCTTCAGGGAAGGGCCCACCTCCCAGCACTGCCATTACAGGCCGTTATCTGGCTTTACCTGAGCGCTTGGGAAACAGCCAGGTCCTCCCTCATGCTCGTAAGCCAGCACTTTACTGTGTAAACAGCCGGTGTCCCTGTAGCAGCTGCAGCCAGAACAGAAGATGCCCAGGGTGTGCTGGCTGCTGGCTGCACACAGTCCTCTCTAAAAAGATGGTGCAGCCCCTTGGTGGAGGTGAGAGTGCTGTAAAAGGTCAAGAGACTTGCAGTGAAACTCGAGCCCTAGTCCATGTGATTGGCCTCTCAGCTTTTTTCCCTTGGCCTTCCTGGTGGGTGAGAGGCAGATCCCATGGTGGCTGATGTCTGAACCAGCCTGTGCCCACAGTACTTGGTTTGGTTTTTTGTTTGTTTTGGTTTAAAAAAACAAAACAAAATAAAAACAAGATAGCAAGGGACTAGAGAAATGACTTTTGGTTAAGAGCACTTCAGTTCCCAGTACCCACATTGGGTGGCTCACAGATGCCCATCACTGCAGTCCCAGGAAATCTGATTCCCTTATACATGGGTCTCTTCCAGACGACTTGAGTTTGAATTCCATTACCCATGTTGGGTGGCTCACAGCCACTCACTTATAACTCAGCTCTAGGGGATCCAGATGCCCACTCCTTCACAACTCCCACCCCCCACCCCCAATGAATTTGGGGGGTGGAGGACAACAAAACCTCATTTTAGAAGAAGTAAAGTTTTGGTGCCTATAATATGACAGCCTTCAAAGGCAATGCATGTCATTAATATTATTTGGAAACCTGGTTAGGGTTTCCAAACGAAATTACTGTCTTTCTTTTTATATTGAGTTAAAATTCATATGTAGCTCTTTGCACTAATCCCTCCTCCTGGAAATGATTAAGAACTGAACATCTTTACTGAGTAGATATGAACATTTAGTTCCCACAGTTACAGTATTTTTAAGAGTAAGCTAACTGAAGAGTTTTTAACTGCTTAATGTAAGCTAGAAAGAAGCAGTTTTTCCCCCACAAAGAAGATAATCACACCTGACCTGTGTGCCACTTAATTAAATCATGTCATCCGAGGAAAATAATCGTGTTCAGTAACAGGAAGCATTTGTTGAAAACTAAGTGGGAATTATCCCACCGTTAGTGAAGAATTGCACCATTAGTACTTCGGAAGATTGGACAATGCTTTTACCTAGGGGGCTGGCCTCATGGGGGAGGGCTGTCTACTCCAATCGACCGACAGTGCCGCTATGTATGAAGAATGGTTTGAGATTAATTTCTTGATTCTGTTTGCATATTGTCAGTTGTCTTAGGAGGATCTATAAAAGTTTATTAACATTTAAATAGCCACTTGAAGGATCACATTTTAATTAAAAATCCATGAGGTCTTATGGAGCTCTGAGAGTGAAAAACATCTCATGTAGCTTTACCTGCCAGGCCATCCCCTCCTGTGGTGACAGAGGGTGGTGACAATGTGTGTATACTGTAGACACTGGTCCAGTGGCCATCCTGGTGAAATTGAATAGGAGCTCATTGGCAATAATATCCTTCTGACGATAAGTTCTTTAACTCATGCCAGGTAGTTCCCCACCCTTACCTAGCTACTCCTGGAATCCTTTTGTTTCTATTGCTCTGTCATTTCCTGAAACAAAAGGGTACTGAAAATATAAAAATTTGGGGCCTGGAGGCTGACTCGGTGGTCAGGAGCACTTGTTGCTCTTGCAGAGGACCTGGGTTCAGTTCCCAGCACTTACATAGTGGCTCACAACCATCCATAATGCCAGTTCCAGGGGCTCTGAATGTCTTCTTCTGACCTCTTCTGATACCAGGCATGCACATGGTACACATACATACATGTATGCAAAACACTTACACTAATAAATCTTACAAAAGAATACCTAACATTTTGTTGGTGTGTGTGTGTGTGTGTGTGTGTGTGTGTGTGTGTGTGAGAGAGAGAGAGAGAGAGAGAGAGAGAGAGAGACCCAAGTTTATTGTGCTTTTTTTGTTTGTTTGTTTGTTTTACTGTTTTAAACTAGTTTTTCAAACATTTATTAGTTATTGTTTGCAGAGAGGAGGGTAGGATGGCGCGGGCCGTGTGCATGAGTTTGGAGGACAATTTGTAGAAGTCAATTCTCTCCC
Organism: Peromyscus maniculatus bairdii; assembly: GCF_049852395.1. NCBI lineage: Eukaryota > Metazoa > Chordata > Mammalia > Rodentia > Cricetidae > Peromyscus > Peromyscus maniculatus. Next base: position 93,730,730 of record NC_134859.1, on the reverse strand, counting down.
TTTACCATGCCATGTAACCCACCTCAAGTCATATGCTTGGTGGCAGGGGACCTTTACCTACTGAGCCATCTCAGCTTATTGGGCACAGGTGAGGGAGCTTACAGGAGTGTGAGTGACCCCCAAACAGCTACATTACTGCAAAGCCCCAGCCCATTGATGACCAAATCACGGAAGCTGCCTCATGGCGTCATTCAGCTCACAGTAAAGCATCCTCACAACGCAAACAGCTGCACCTCAGCCACCCATCCTGGCAATACTGTGATCAAGCCATTTCCTTCGGGGTGTCTGGTTCTTCTGTGAGGAGGAGAAGCTGGGGTGGGGGAGGGGTCCTTGCAGTGCTACATGGACACTGAATTCACTGTGACCCCCCAGAGGGGGCTGCCATGCCTGCCACTGCCCAGCATGCAAACCGCCACAGTCTCGTATATAGTGAGGGCAGAGCACCCTCACCCGCTTCACACATCTGCGGGCAGTCCAAGTCACATGTAGACTTTAGTTTAATGACAACTTATGAGTGTCGATTTAGGGGTATGAGTTTTGCCTACATGTATGTATATGTACCACATGCATGCCTGGTGCCCTCAGACGTCAGAAGGAGGTGTCAGATCTCCTGAAATGCAGTTGCATAATGATCATCATTTGGGTGCTGGGAACTGAACTTGGTTCCTCTGCAAGAGCAGTAAGTGCTCTTCACCATTGAACTGCCTTTCTAGTCATGAAAATGCAAGTTTTTTTTTTAAAAAATTTATGTATCTTGTGTATATGAGTGCTCTACCTATATGTGTGCCTGCATGACAGAAGAGGGCATCAAATCACATTATAGATGGTTGTGAACCACCATGTGGGTGCTGGGAATTGAACTCAGGTCCTCTGGAAGAGCAGCCAGTGCTCTTAACTGCCAAGCCATCTCTCCAGCCCCCCAAATATAAGTTTTGATACTCTAGTTTAGACTCATATTTGTTGGGAGGCAACCAAACCAAACGAACCCCCCCCCCTTTTTTTTTTCTGTTTCTCTAGGACTCTGGATCGATTTGGAAATGTCTTACAACGGGTCCTTTCTGATGACTCTCGAGACCAAAATGAACTTGACCAAACTAGGTAAAGAGCCTCTTGTTGAAGCCCTGAAGGTTGGAGAAATTGGCAAAGAAGGGTAAGGGGCCATATATGAATTTACTAACCAACCTTGGGGGACCAGCCTCTCCCTGCAGCCCGTGAGAAGCAGGTGGGGTGTGGGAGCCCCTGCATGGACAGCAGGCTCAGGGTCAGCACTTCTGATGATCAGAGCGAGCTTTACACCCAGCGCCTGTTGGTGTCAGCACTGCCGGGGTGACACTGTCTCAATTACCCAGAAAGGATCGCTGGTGCAGACAAGCAGGACAGACGCCTCTAGGCGTAAACTGTTCTGTGAACCCAATCCTTACTCTGAAAGCTGCTTCGGCTTCCAGCCACAGGCAGCACTATGCGAGCCGATTAAGGCCCCCTGGGGATCTCCCACTTTAATCACCAGGTCAGAATTATTTATAACGAGATGGTTGATTTGGGCAGCTAAGAGGATACTCTGTGAGTGTTCTGAGAAGCATTTTCCCGAAATAATACAATATTGATTTGCTTAGTAAATTCTTCTCTTTGTAGATAGTACATCTGTTACCCAGAGTTAATCTGATTTAGAAATTCCAGAATTGTGAGGTAATTAATGGAGCCTGATTTTTGTTCCCCTATAATGCCAGATTCTCAAACACCTTAAAGGTCACTGTTCTGGCTCCACATCTAAATGATAGTATTAGTTAAAAGATGTGGTCTCCCATCTGCAGCCCCTAATCCCTCTGCAGGGACTGAACCACAGGGCCAGGGCTGCCACAGGGAACTAACTACTCTGCAGACTGTATGTATACAAGGCCCTGGCTCTTGGATGTTTTTGCCTAGTTACAGCTGATCGTCCCTTTTTAGGTCGATAGTACTGGTAGACCAAGGAAGTTGAGTTGTGTCTTCAGGAACATTCTTTCGCTTAGATTATCTTGACTTACCCAGGCTTTGTGTTGAAATGTTCCTGCACCTGCTGGACTGCAATCTAACCTGCTATTTTCCTTTCGTTTTCTGCTATTTGTTAAAATGTATTTGGATTCGGCAATCTGTGGATTTGTATTTTCTGGTGAGTGGTATTCATCAACTCCCCGTGTGGCATTCCATACCCTGTGAGTGCTGAGCCTGATTTGGTCCCATCTGAAGCCACAAGAAAATGTCTTTTCATCATGTTCCCGGACACGAAGGCACAGTCCAAGGGCTCGGGAAGGCCGAGAGCAGAGCAGGGGCCATGGCTGTCCTGACAGAGTCTCCCTGATCTAGCCTGTAGTCAGACCAGCTTCTTGTCCTGCTGTCCCAGCCGCTCTGACCCCGAGCACTGCCAGTCTGGCCTTGTGACAGAGTTGTAAAAACACCGTGGGCAGAAGCAGTCTGGAAGTGAGGTCTCCCGGGCTAGGAATGCGACTCAGTGGGAGCACAGTTGCCTAGCATGTGCCAGGCCCCGGGTTTGATCTCCAGCACTATTTTTAGTTTTTAATTGTATCTAATAAATGGGACTGGGTCAGAGCAATCTTTGATCATAAGCATTTGAGTAAGGGATCTTCCTGGAAACAGCTGTACCCCACATAGGACTTCGGGGCTCTGTTGGGAAGGTGAGTCATGTACGTCAGGTGGGCAGCAGATTGCTTTTGGTTAGAGTCTTGCCATTCAGACACTCCACAGTGACTGATACTCATCTGGCTGTCTTGGCACTGGTTTACATCTGCAAACTGGCTCATCATAGGATGTCTGTCATACTGCTTTAGACTGACTGAAAAGACTCCCTTTCTTTGGGAATGTGGCTTTCATGGTGGAATGTATTTCTGAATCCATCTTTTCATAGAAGAATCCTGTATGAAATGTCTGTCTTCTTGTTGTGAAGATGCTAAATTATACATTAATATGTTATTGACTTCCTTACTTTTCAATGCAAAGAAAAATACAATCTAAAAGCCACGCTTTGTGAGGAAAGGGGCCTGAGAAATGGACCCTTGGGGAAGCTGAGGACTCCAGGCCCTTTCTTTATTTCAGAAAATGTTTCCACGGGCATTGTTTGGCTCTAGAGTTTCTAGAAGCATCAAGAGCCCCTGAAAGCCCATGCAGGATTCCAGAGCCCAGCTCCAGAAGCAGCTTCCTCAGTTCCTCAGCTGTGAACATATGCAGCCACCGTGGGGCTGAGGAGAGGAGAGACAGAAGTCAGCCCATGTGGTGGCTGCTGTTAAGTGCTGGTGTCGTCCTTAATACTGAACAGCCTCGGGTGGACTGTCGGTGGACTGTGCAGCGGCCCACAGCAGCCTCTTCCTCCAGCTCTTCCCTTTAGCCACCTCCACCTGTCCAGGCCTCACGCCGTGCACTGGTTTGCTCTACCTGCCCAGCCTTGGCAGGGCCTTGACTGCATCTCCCCGCTTTGTTCAGTCCCCACTCGGGCTACAGTGATGCTGGTTAGCCTGACGGGAAGTTTGCTATAGTGGTACCCAGAGGGCAAGATGGAGAAGTTGAAATCTAGGTTGTTCTGGTCTGAAGTTGTTTCCCTTTGAAAAGCTTGTCCACTGTCCATTTGTGGGCATTTATCTTTTAAGCTTTTCCTTCTTCAGGCAGCATGTCTTCTTGTCACAGACTGGAGTTAAGTCACTTTGGAGCAGTCAAAATGGTCTTCACGGGCTGGGAGTATAGCTCAGTGGAAGAGTACTTGCTTAGCATATGTGAAATCCTAGGCTCAATCCCCAGCACTATGGAGGAGGAGGTGGTAGGTGCTGAGCATCTAAACTGTAGGAAAGAACCTGAAAAGGGCCTTTAAACGAGTCAGAAAGGGTGCGTCCTCCATGACGGATGCTGCTGTAACTGGGCAGTGGGTGTTTTGGCAGTGTGCTTGGTGCAGCTTGGGCCAGTGTGCAGCTGCACCTGGCAGCCCCTTCTTGCCCCACACTGCTGTCTCCCAGCCCCTAGGCCCCTGATGTTCCTGGGACCTAGTATACCATGATTCAGCCTTGTCCCTGGATGTGTGTGTCTGCATGCATGGACACACATGGCTAATGCATGGGACTGGTTTCTTTTTTTTTTTTTTTTTTTGGTTTTTCGAGACAGGGTTTCTCTGTGTAGCTTTGCGCCTTTCCTGGAGCTCACTTGGTAGCCCAGGCTGGCCTCGAACTCACAGAGATTCGCCTGCCTCCGCCTCCCGAAGGACTGGTTTCTTATAAGAAAAAATTAGTGCATTCTTCGGAGTGAGGTCCCCTCCCAGAGCTGTTGAATCTGCGTATTGACTCTTCACTGAAGCATTTCTTAGGGTCACCTTGTAGAACTGCCTCTGGAGTCGGGGTCATTCTTCTAACTGTTCCAACATGGTAACAAGTCAGCCTGCTTTGCAGGTGCTTTCAGAAACTACTGGAGTGGGGCTGGAGAGATGGCTCAGCTGTAAGAGCACTGCTGTTCTTCCAAAGGACCGGAGTTCAAGTCCCAGCAACCACAGAGAGGCTCACAACCATCTGTAGCTCCAGTTCTAAGGCCCTCTTGCCCTCTTCTGGCCTCTGCAGGCACTGCACATGCATAGTACACAGACATATGTTCAGGGGAGGGGAGGGGAGAAGAGGGGAGAGAAGGGGGGAGGGGGGAGAGCAGATTAAGACTGCTGGAAGTTGCCAGAAGTGATAGTGATTTTAGAACAAGAAATAAAACATTTAAGCCAGGTGTGGTGGTTCATGCTGGCAATCCCAACACTTGAGAGGCTGAGGCAGGAGACTTACCCTGAATTTGAAGTCAACCTGGGCTACATAGTCAGTTCCACAAAGTGAGACCCTATCTCAAAAGAAAGAAGAAAATTTGGTCCAAGACAGAATCCATGATAAAATAATGCACTTTCTCTTTTGCCTGACTGCAAGCACGTATCTCAGATGGTTTTGACATTGTGACCGGAATGAGCTTGTTCAGTGGCTCTCTGAGAGGGTAGAATGCTCGTCCGGAATTCTGAGGTGTGTTTAAAGCCAGTAGCGTCTCACATCTTACACATCTTTTATGAGGATGTGTAGCGTGTCTCTCTAAAATTCTTGATAACATCGTAAGGTTGAAAGCATAAAATGCACATTTAGATATAAAGCTGCCTATGAGCCAAACAGTCACAGGCTTAATTGGTTCTGGATTCCACATGATACAGCTCCCACTTTGGATGTTGGGGGGTGGGGGCACTTGGTCAAAATCAGAATCCACAGCATCTGATACACTACAGCCCATGCCGCATTATCTGAACTACTCACATGAAAACACAGAATGCAGCTTGCTCTCTGTCCTGCAGAGGGTTTGTCCTGGAACCCAAGAGCTCAATGCAGCGCTCACCCTTCGGCATCTCCTACCCAGGGGGTGGAGGTGCCAGGTGGTACACGCTGGTGGGGACATGAGGGACCGTGGCTCGGCAATCGCACTATGATCCCAGATGCTGCAGGCGGCCCTTTGTGCTGTGTGTGGATGAGGACCTGCCCTGTGCTGTTGGGCCAGCTTCCATACCTCACAGCACGAGGCTCGGGAGCCACAGAGCACCGCTGTGTAACTGACAGAGAAATAGGACAGTTGTGGAATTTCTGGCAATTTACATTTCTGACTCTTCTTACCTAAAAACCCAGTTCAGTTTTTTAAGAATCGCATTTGCTACGTCAATTTGAAACCCAAGAGCATGCTCTTTGAGGATGGTCTTCGCACAGGACCTCCAAAACAGCTCTGTGAGCAGTGAGGGCATAGACGTACTTCTGGACTAGCCCGGCCTGTAACAGGAAATGGGGAGCAGGTGCTCCAGGGTAGTCCCCTTCAATATGGAAGTCCAGTGTGTCGGCACAGCTCTGGCTCCATTTCAGAGCCAGGGTGAGCAGGATCCGAGGGCCCTGCCTGGGAGGACTCTGGTGGGATCTTCTTACAGCCAGCTCCCGTTTCAGGGTGAGAGGCTCAGCCTGGCCGTCTCATGCATGCAGCTGTGTGCTCTGCCCTTGACCCCCATTAATCAGGAGACAGTTACCCCGGTGGACTTCCTAGTGGCCCAAGGAGGTGTCCAGGAGGACAGCAGCAGCAGGGAGGCTGATCTAAGCTGCGCTGCCTGCCTTTCCTGCCTGAGTGGTTTGCCCTGGTCAGCAAGATAGGCTGTCTTTAGTGGCATTGGTGGCTCAATAGTGCTCAGAGACTGTTCTCTCCTTCGTTCATTTCATGCCCGGCTAAGACCCCGAGCTCTAGAGATGGGCCCAGCTAGAAATGGCATGAGGAAGTAGCCACCTTTGGTAGGTCAGAAAGCACCTCAGGAGGGAACCTTGATCCCACAGCTCTGCTGGTGATCCTTCAAGCCCCACCCCTCCAGAACCCTAAAGAGTTTAGTGTAAGACAGTGTTCTCTAAGGGGACTGAAAAGCCTGGCCTTTAAATTTGTGTTGTTCTAGAAAATTCTCCGAGTTCTCATGGCAGGTGCTTTCTTGAGTCCCTGAGACTTGTGGCTTTGCACTTTGTCTGTGACCACTCCCCCTAGGCTGTGGAGCAGGGGTGGGGTAATATATCTAATCTCACAAGGAAGGAGTCCAGTCAAAACTAAATGGAGGGGTAATTAAGCCAGAGAAAGGGACTTGCCTGTGCACCTCATCCGTGGTAAGGGACAGTCATGCCCCCAGCATTAAGCTGCCATCGTAACCCCTGCTAACGATCCATTCTTTCCATTCACACCCCCCACCCTTGGCTCCTGCATTTTATGTCCTCCATCACACTCCACCACCTGTCTTTGTGGTGCATGCTCAAAATCAACTGCAGTGGGCTCAAGTCCTCTGCAGTCCTGTCAGGGGACTTGATACCAGAGTTTCCTGAGTGAGCAGCCAATCCAAGAACTCTTGGATTCTTTCTTAGTGACATTGACAACATGTGACAGAAGTTCCTCCTTAACTCTCTATTGAGCGTGCATGAGTGTATGCGTGCGTGCGTGCATGCATGCAATCACCGACGCTGACTTTCTCCCTGTTCAGTTGCAGGCCCAGGGTATACTGTCTGGCCGACAGTGATGAAGAATCCTCCAGTGCCGGCTCCTCTGAGGAAGATGATGCACCAGAGCCCAGTGCTGGAGACAAACAGCTGCTGCCCGGGGCTGAAGGGTGAGTAGATGGGGCTTTGGGGGCTCAAGAGGCTAAGGGAAGCAGCCAGGAGGCAGCCAGTCTTCTCCTTCCTCTCCAAGCTTCTTCCTGCACAGAGGAAAAGGTTTCAGCATCAGCATCCTAAGAGGAGAGACTTGGGCTCTGTCTTGCAGTGTAAGTAAATAGCAGAGACTTTGAAGGACAGGCTTGTCAGTAGAATTGCATCCTGGGTCTTCAGAGGATGCAAACTGCGCGTCACCTCCCCCTGGTGGCCACAGAGAGAAGGGACCCGTGCACACCACAGCCTGAGCTTCTGGCTGCGGTTCTGTGGAGCTGAGCTGCTTGGGTTATTTCTTTGGTGAATTTTGAGACTGTAGATGTCTTAGCTGCTCTTCTGGGTCGTGAACTTCATCTGGGTGCTCTCTGTGCCTGTTCCTTGGACAGTGTGATGGTCAGAGTGTGTCAGGTGCCTTTCTGTAAGGACCTTTCAATTATTCAAAAGGAGGTGAAGACACATTAGAGTGCAGCATCAGGTGATTCAGAAACTTGTAAGCGAACAGCAACCTGCCTTCTGTGAGATTGCTCAGAAGGTGAGAAGAGAGCGCAGATGTCTGCACAGCACAGTTGGTACCTCCTAGGTACCTCTAGCCCTGTTGTGTAGGGCTAGAGCTGAAACGTGGTTGTGGGGTGCTGCTCATCCAGCATGTGCAAGGTCCCGGGCTCAGCAGCTCCCCTCCCCCCCAAACACACACGTAGCCCTCTACACACACTGTCCACGATGTCTGAAACCACTCAGGGACCCTAGGCAAATGCTGCTTTTCTTGGCTTGCCTGCCTATCCACTCGATGCAGCTTTCCCCTTAAGTTCTAAACCTTAAAAGGAAGAGGTGAAAATTCTAAGCCCTTTGATTAGCTGCCTGGCCCTCAAAATGGGTGTGACACCACCTAACGATGGTCCGAGTCCCTGCTGTGTTGCTGTGTTGTCTGTCCGTGCAGGATGGCTTTCTGTGGGCTGTCTAGAGACTGGGAGGTTCCCAGCAGGACAAGGACTCATGCTGAGTCTCCGAGTGGTATGAAGGAGCCTCCTTCTCTGAGGAGGTGACTGTCCGGATGTCCACTGTGCAGCCAGAATGTTCCGTTCCATTTAACCTTTATTCCTTCTCTAAAGTAGTAATTCTCAACCAAGGGTAGTTTAGCCCCCACAGGAGCTAGTGTTTGATTATGTTGATGGAGAATGTTCTTGCCATCTAATCCTCAGAGGCCAAAGAGGCGGCTAAACGTCCTGTGTACACAGACAGGACAGTCCCCCTCAAACAGTGACCTGTCCAAAGTGCGCATAGTGTTGCAATGGATCAGCTATGGGAGGGCGAGTGCAGTCACAGGCTTGTGTTAATCCACGCTCCGCAGGTGAAGACGCTTGCCACCGAGGCTGACAGCCTGAAATTGATCCCTCGAAACTCCCCTCCACAGGCTGTTCTCAGACACACACACACACACACACACACACACACACACACACACACGCTAACACACCTTTGCATTCTTTGTTTGAAGGTATGTTGGAGGTCATCGAACAAGTAAAATTATGAGGTTTGTTGATAAAATTACCAAGTCAAAATATTTCCAAAAAGCAACGGAGACAGAGTTCATCAAAAAGAAGATTGAAGAAGTCTCTAATACACCCCTGCTGCTAACCGTGGAAGTGCAAGAATGTCGAGGGACCTTGGCGGTCAACATTCCACCACCCCCGACCGACCGCATATGGTATGCAGATGCCCCAAGTGATGCCCTCCATCACCATGTGACGCTAAAAGTCCCAACCTACTTAACCTCGGGACAAGAGCACTTCACACTGTTTTCATTAGACTCAAGTGTCAGTCATTAATGGCTGTATTTTCTTCCATGACTGTCTTATGTACATTTACGGATGGTCTTCATATGTCAGGGAAAGTTAGGGTGAATTCGAGGTTCTGCCCTTGGTCCTCCTTTCTCTAAAGCTTGACTCATCCACTGATAATAATCCCTGCACTTTGTAGCCAGCCCTCGTCTCTGCTTAGCCTGGGTTGGACCCACACCACTGGTTTAGTCCTCTCACAGCCTCTTCCTTGACATTTAGTCCGGGCAGTGAGGAGCCACTCCCTGAGTGAGTGAGTGAGTGAGTGAGTGAGTGAGTGAGTGAGTGAGGCCTTGGTGTTGGGTTGGGAGGCTGGTGTGTGCACTGGGCATTGGTGGCAGGAGGCTGTCTGAGGAGGAGGTTCTGAGTGGTCCTATCACCTGGGGAATGCTGAAGATACAGACCATGGCTGGCACACTCCCCAGGATTTCAGCATTTGGCTTGGGGGTGGGGTTTACAGTGCCTAAGCCACAGTTTAAAATTGATGAATAAATTATTCACAGGCCCAGCATCTCTGTTTGTGAATCTCCATTTAAAATTGTTATTCTGCGTCCTATAAAATAGTCATAGTGTACATGGTGAGGGAATAAGAGCTCAGAGCTCTTACCACATTGTAAATGGCACTCGTGATGAAAATACAGCTCTGCATAGCATGGACCAGTGTGCTACACATCCTCTTGGTGTGCAGCAGGCTGAGTGGGAATGTTAGCAATACCAATGCTAGTGTTTCCCAGCAAAATCAAAAATGACTTTGTAGATGTTTTTTGTTGTTTGGTTTGGTTTGGTTTGGTTTGATTTACTAGACAGGGTTTCTCTGTGTTGTTTTGGTGCCTGTCCTGGAACTCTCTCTGTGTAGACCAGGCTGGCCTGGAACTCACAATGATTTGTCTGCCTCTGCCTCCTGAGTGCTGGGATTAAAGATGTACACCACCACCGCCCAGCATTACTTTTTTTTTTTTTTTAAAGACTTGTTAGTTTTGTTTTATGTGTACGTGCAAGTACCTGAATGTATGTATGTATGTATGTATGTATGTATGTATGCATGTATGTATGTATGTATATTGCTCAAGGAGGCCAGAAGAGGCAGTTGGATCCCCTGGAGCTGGAGTTACAGACAGTTGTGAGCCACCATGTGGGTGCTGGGAATTGAATCTAAGTCCTCTGGAAGAGCAGCCAGTAATCTCTAGTTCCTATACTATTTTGTTGTTGTTGTTGTTGTTGTTTGTTTTAAGTGAATGTCAGTAAGAGGAGGAGCAACAGATGACAGCGTGAACGCCATCCCTGGGACCCACAAGGTGGAAGGAGAGAACTGACTCCTGCAGGTTGTCCCCTGAGTTCCACACGCAGGTGTCACAGCAGCATTCCCATAGCTTTGTGTACACACACACACACACACACACACACACACACACACACACACACACACAGTTAACTTTTTTAAATAAGAAAAAAAGAAGCCCACACCCATATACTCCAGAAATAGACACTGCTAAATATCTTACTGAACAGTCTTCCAAACATTGAAAAGCTTATTCTGAAATAGAGTTGATACATTTCTTAACTGCTGAGGTTTTTTTTAATTTATTTATTTTTCTATTATCAGCTTGATACAATATAAATTCTTATCCTAATAGTGAAATGTTTGATTAAGGTTTGCCCAGTAATTAAGACCAAAACTTATTATAAGCCACAGTCATCCTAGGGTCCCCCCTGCTAGGTAGCCTCCCTGGTTCTGTGGGTTGCAGTCTGATTGTTCTTTGCTTTATATTTAGTATCCACTTATAAGTGAGTACACACCATGTTTGTCCTTCTGGGTTTGGGTTTCCTCACTCAGGATGATATTTTCTAGTTCCATCCATTTGCCTGCAAATTTCATGCTGTCATTGTTTTTCTCTGCTGAGTAGTACTCCATTGTGTATATGTACCACATTTTCTTAATCCATTCTTCAGTTGACGGGCATCTAGGTTGTTTCCAGGTTCTGGCTATTACAAATTTAACTGCTGAATTTTAGTAGAGCGGGTCATCCGCGTTAGAAAACTTGCTTGGCATGTTCAGGGCCCTCGGTTCCATCCTTCACACCACAAAAACATAGCCACAACAGATACAATAGGAACATTCTAGCAATTTGATGTTTTTACAGTGTTTCTATAACATTGTCAATGACATTAAAGTTTTAGATAGTTTGATAACAATGTCTTGTCTAGACTTTTTTTTAACTTTATTAAAATACTGAGTTTATTTCACGTGTATATTTTTTTCTTTTTCTTTTTTCTTTTTTTGTTATGTTTTGTTTTGTTTTTTGAGACAGGTTTTCTCTGTGTAGCCTTGGCTGTCCTGGAACTCTTTCTGTAGATTAGGCTGGTCTCAACTTAGAGATCCTCTTGCTTCTGCTTCCCAGGTGCTGGGATCAAAGGTGTGTGCCACCACCGCCCAGCTCACACATATATTTTTGTCTCCCCAGCATTCCCATGTTTGGCCACCACTACGACTATGTCCGATCATAACATTCCATTGATAGTTACAACCAAATAAAGAATAGAGTTCCATCCTTGAAAACTGAACAGGAATTTTTAGATAACACATTCTTGGCAATGGAACCTGGACAGCATTTGTCAGGCATAATAGGGAAATCTCCTTATAGAAGGACAGCCAGATATCAACTGCGACATAAGTGAGTAAGGTGGGAGATTTCAAGCTGTTTAAATCCTTTTATTTATTTATTTTTTATTTTAAATTTTTATTTATTTATTTATTTTATTTTTTATTTTTTATTTTTTTTTCCAGGCAGGGTTTCACTGTGTAGCCCTGGCTGTCCTGGAACTCACTCTGTAGACCAGGCTGGTCTCAAACTGACAGAGGTCCGCCTGTTTCTGCCTCCTGAGTGCTGGGATTAAAGGCATGGGCCACAACAGCCCACCATAAGCCATTTTTAAAAATAAGTTATTTATTTTTATTTCATGTGCATTAGTGCTTTGCCTACATAATGTCTGTGTGAGGGTTCCAGGTCCCCTGGAACTGGAGTCATAGACAGTTGTGAGCTGCTTGTGGGTGCTAAGAATTGAACCCGGGTCCTCTAGAAGATCAGCCACTGCCCTTAACTGCTGAGCCATCTCTTCAGCCCCTTAAACTGTTTTCTTAAAGAGACTTTCTCTTCTGCCAGGGGTCTCAAGGAGGCTCCTGGTCAGTCATCTGGAAGCCATTCTTCACAGGCTCGGTGAACTTGCCTTCCACTTTGGGGAGAGATCCACCTTTTTCTATACTTACCGAATTTACTTTCGTGTCTTCTACAGAACTAGGTCCCTTTGGTGTTTTAGGAATTTTCCCCCTGTTTTTTGAAGGATTCTTAGCCTCTTGATCTTGGTGTTGATGGTTTTAAGTCTTTTTTCCATTCTGGTTTGATTTTTGTGTTTTTTGGCTGGAGGATCTCATTCAGATTCTTCCCTGGAGATTTTTCTTCAGTTGCCTCCTCTTCCTCCTCCTCCTCTCCATCACTGTCGTCATCTTCGTCAAGTCTCACTTTTCCTGTGGACCCTTGTTCCCACTTCCAGGGGCAGATCACTTTGTATACATTCGTAAGAGTTTGACATCCTCCTCCTCGTCTTCTGACTCTGCGTCTCCCTCTACAGCTACTTGGTGCTGTCCACTGATGTACACAGGCCCTGAACCACAGTTCAGCCTGGAGACCACAGCTGGTGTCATTTCAAAGCCCCCAGGGGGAACTTGGTCGCACAGACCTTTTCACGGTTGCCTGTGTCGCTTTGAGTGGACTGCCTTCCTAATCCATTGCCTCTGTGTGCTTCGCCAAGCCCTGAATGGATGGTTGTCATGGTGACTGATGCTCACTTTCATCATTATCTTCCTTAAAATGATCATCTTCGTCGGCCTTCACAGCTGACGAGATAGTTGTGGCTCATGTCCATGTCCATGGAACTTCCTGAGGTGGAGGAGGCACATACTCTGGTGTGAGGGAAGCTGGACAGAGATAACTGCCATTTTTCCTCAGGACAGACTCACAGAATAGAATCACATCAGGGAGTAGACTTCTCTGTCCCCTGTTTTTAGTCAGGGTCTTTGATCTTCAAACTGGGATCTTCCTGCCTCAGCCTCCTAAGTGCTGGGATTACAAGTGTGTGCCACCACACTCCGATTGTCTGGACACTTTGCCAATATATCTGAGCACCAGTCTGCTCTGGTGGGAAGGCATAAAAAGCACGACACGACAGCTTGAGGTAGCACACACCTGTGACTGTAGCACTCAGGAGACAAAGGAGGATTCTGAGAGTTCTGAGCCAGCCTGGCCTTCATAACAAGACTCTGAGAAAAAGCAGTCTGTTGACATTCTCTGCTGCGTATACTTAGGAGAGTGCCATCTCTCAGGGAAGGCATTCAGAAGAAGACTGTATTTGTCAAAAGTTTTGAAAAAAAAATATATGTATACACACACACACACACACACACACACACACACACACACACACACACGTTGGTTTTTGTAATGAGCATATCTTACTTCTATTAAAAATACAAAGAAAGAGCCAAGCAGTGGTGGCACATGCCTTTAATCCCAGCACTTGGGAGGCAGAGGCAGACAGATCTCTGTGAGTTAAAAGCCAGCCTGGTCTACAAAGTGAGTTCCAGGACAGGTAGGACTGTTACACAGAGAAACTCTGTCTTGAAAAAAAGAAAAAAGTTATTGCCATTTTAGGGTAATCAAAACCCAAAAGGCAATGCCCAGTTCCTGGCCTTCTGCAATGTCTCCAGGCTCTCCTTTATTGTCAGTACTGGTCAGACTCCATCAGAGCCCCGAAATGTCCAGCAAACATCGGTGTTCAGAGCTCACACTTGCTGTGCTGAGTAGGTGTGGGGCGGTTCAGAACTGGAGAGCATTTGAGTGATGAACCCTGTGCCAGTGAGTGGTCTGTGGTGCCAGTGAGCGGTCAGTGGTGCCAGTGGGAGGTCAGTGGTGCCAGTGAGCGGTCAGTGGTGCCAGTGAGTGGTCAGTGGTGCCAGTGGGAGGTCAGTGGTGCCAGTGAGCGGTCTGTGGTGCCAGTGAGTGGTCAGTGGTGCCAGTGAGTGGTCAGTGGTGCCAGTGAGTGGTCAGTGGTGCCAGTGAGAGGTCCAGGGTGCCAGTGAGCGGTCAGTGGTGCCAGTGAACGGTCTGTGGTGCCAATGCTTGCCAAATGTTCTCAAATGTGGTTACTGTCTTCTTCAATAAGGTATGGTTTCCGGAAGCCACCGTACGTGGAGCTGAAAGCTCGGCCAAAGCTTGGAGAGAGAGAAGTGACTTTGGTTCATGTGACGGAGTGGATAGAGAAGAAACTGGAGCAAGAGTTTCAGGTAGAGCTGCCGTATCTCGTGTTTCCCACCGAGTACAAACACACTGGGTGGAATGGAGGATCTGGATTTCATCTGGGTCCAGATCCTCTTCGAGAACTGGATGGAAGCCACGACCATCATCCTTAGGTTGAAAACACCTGTCTTCAGACTTGGGCGTGTAGTTTTAATTATGGTTTCAAAGGCCCTGAAGCTTTCCCACAAACTAGACTCAGAAGAAACATAGCTGTGGCCAGAGGCAAGATGATGGTGTCCTGTACCAGTGAGTCTGCAGAGACTCTCCAGGATTCGACTTTGCCGCATGTGAAGTCAGGAGCAGGCTGGCCAGTGATACCCAGCTGGGGGGCAGGAAAGATGTTCCCTGCCTCTGTTGTATTTGCCTTACTTTGTTCAGTTAACTTTCAAGGAAACGTGTGTGCCAGAGACAACTGTCTTGGACGTCCAAAATCAATCAGGCCTCCCCTAAGTAACTCCTAAGCCAGAGCTCACCCTCCAAATCTGCCTCCTGCTTTCTGCCCCCAAGGTAGTAGCAGCATAGCAGAGGCCCTGGGAATGGGCTATTTCTATCAAATTGTGATTAGATTTTTGCTTTGTTTTACTTGGTTGTGGTGCTGGGGTTCAAACCTAGGGCCATTCATATGCTAAGCAAGCATTTGACCACTGGTCCACCCGACCCTACCCCAGCCACTTGATCAAATATCTGAAGCATTGACTGTCCTAAAGTTTTTTTTTTTTTTAAGATTTATTTATTATGTATATAGAAGAGGGTGCCAGATCTCATTACAGATGGTTGTGAGCCACCATGTGGGTGCTGGGAATTGAACTCAGGACCTCTGGAAGAGCAGTCAGTGCTCTCAACCTCTAAGCCATCTCTCCAGCCCCCATGTCCTAAAGTTTTATAGAAACCAGGCATGGTGACAAATGCCTTTAATCCCAGCACTGGTAGATCTCTGTGAGTTCAAGGCTAGATTGGTCTACAGAGTAAGTTCCAGGACAGCCTCAAGAGACCATCTCAAATATTTAAGAAAAGCAAAGTTTATGGGTTAGCAAATGGTTTATTTACTTAGTCATGATTTCTCCCTTGAAGAATACTTCATTATTTTTCATTGGTATATTTTAAGGGGGGATGTGTGTGTGCATGCGCACGTACGTGCAGGTGGATGTTTGTGCCTGTGGAAGCCAGAGGTCAACCTTAGCTGTTATTCCTCAGGTACTACCCACCTTGTATTTTGAAACAGTCTCTCTCTGGCCTGGAACTGGACAGCAGGTAGTCTAGACCAGCTGGCCAAGGAGCCCCAGGGATCTGTCTGTCTCCCCAGTGCTGGGTTGCCCAACTTCTGCATGGGTTCTGGTGACCGGATCCCAGTCCCCATGCTTGCAAGGACAGCCCTTCACCAAATGAGATGTCTCCCCGATTCCTTGGAGTTTTGTGTGAAGGGCAGAAGACAACCTGCAGTCAGGTCTCGCTTTCCACCACGAGAGCTCAGTGGCTCAACTCAGGTCACCAGACTTGGACAGCAAGCCCCTGCACCTGCTTAACCATCCTACCGGTCCTTTTGTCTTTTTAAAAACGATTACTGTTGTCAGCCGGTCGGGGTTGGGGCATTCCTTTGATCCCAACACTGGGGAGGCAGAGGCAGGCAGAGCTCTGTGAGTTCAAGGCCAGCCTGGTCTACAAAGTGAGTTCCAGGACAGCCAGAGCTGTTACACAGAGAAACCCTGTCTCAACAAACAAGCAAACAAACAAAACAAAACAACTATTACTGTTTAAAAGCTACTAATAAATAGTTTCTGATAAAAGCCTACTATTTTCACCAGATGGAAAAATGCTTTAAACCTAGTGAGGGGGAAAACTTAATGCCTTCGGGTTTTCCACTTTTCTTACATCCCTGGGTCTTATTATCATTTGAGTGGATCACTTTTCGGGGGGGTCTTGGTGTACACAGACCAAAGGAAGGAGGGGAGGACAGAGATTGGTACTGGAGACAGGTTGGGAAACTGAGGCTGACGGCTGGCCCTGCTGTGGTGCCTGCCGTGTGCTTTCTTGTTTCTCTAAGGAAGGGTATTGCTGAAGATCAAATGCATCATCAGAATCCACACACAGTTATAAACAGTGTACAAAGAACAATCACTGTGTACCACTGATCATCCTTGGGGCAGTCACCATATTAGGATTTTTTTTTTTTCATATGTAGCTCTACATGGTTTCGATGTGGAAAACCCAGCCTACATTTGTGTTAGGATTTAAAAGGATGAATTCACTTGGAATATGTCCTGGACATAATGATTTTGAAATACTGCATTAACATTGTTAAATATTTCTTACATAGTTAATGTATGCACTTGAAACTGAGGACCCTTGCCTCAAAGCAGACACACTAGGTTCTTCCTGTATTCGTGCTCTGGTGTAGCTCTTGGCTCTTTCTGAGTTCAAGTATGGAGGAGCAGGCCATTTAGTAAAATTCTTGCTACACAAGCCTGAGGCTCTGAATTAAAAACTCCAGCATCCACATAAAATCCCAGTGCTGGGGCTGGAGAGATGGCTCAGAGGTTAAGAGCACTGACTGCTCTTTCGGAGGTCCTGAGTTCAATACCCAGCAACCACTTGGTGGCTCACAACCATCTGTAATGAGATCTGATACCCTCTTCTGGCCTGCAGACATACATGCAGGCAGACCATTGTATGCATAATAAATAAATAAATAAATAAATAAATCTTAAAAAAAAAAAAATCCCAGTGCTGGGACTTGCCGGCCAGCAAGTCTTGTCACATTGATTAGCTCTGAGTTCAGTGAAAGACTTTTGTCTCACAAAATAAGGTGGGATGAAATTGAAGACGTACACATATGCTGACAGCATGGTAGAACTTGTTTGGATGTATAGGAAAATTTCATATATGAAAGGAGGGCAGTTGTCTGACATGTGGCTGTTCTTTAATATCTCTCTACAGAAAGTTTTTGTCATGCCAAACATGGATGATGTTTATATCCCTATAATGCACTCGGCCATGGACCCTCGCTCCACTTCCTGCCTCCTGAAAGACCCCCCTGTGGAGGCCTCTGACCAGCTGTGATGGGTGAAAAATGGGACATTCCCAGTATGAGACCTAGCTTGAGGTGTGGGGTTTGTGGCTGCCATCTGTGCTGTGGGGCTGGCCTTTACTGGTCCACAGCCACTGTCTCTTAAAGGACTGCTTCTGCCCTCTGCCTGCGGTGCCCATTCCACTGTGAGGTGGCGTTCCCTGCACCCAGTGACTGGTGTCTGGTTGTCTGTTGCAAAGCTTGGACTGGCAAAGGAGACTGGAAGAACCATCATGGCGGAGCCAGAAGTTACAGCTGACTAACACCGTGGCTTGCTTTTTTTTTTTTTTTTTTTTTCTTTTTGAAGTCTACCAGGTTTTGTGGCAGCACGAGTACATTTGGATCAAGCTGTACAACTGGAAGCCTCCCCCCTTGCCTCTTGATTCCTCCAAAGCTTTTCCTCAGGCAGCTGGTGCACAATGGAACACTTTTCCACTCTACACTTTGTACGCATGATTGCAGCCCTCCACACTTGAAGAATGTCACTGTGGTAACCTGTGTGGAGTGTGGTTTTGTGAGCCATTTCATTGGTGGTCAAGATAGGCATAGCAACTCTTTTTCATATTAAATTGTGCATTTTTGGAAGCAAGTAGCCATAGGACACACACCCACAAACACACTTTCAGCTGGGGCGGGGACAGCGGGTTTCATGTGAACATCAGGCAAAGCCATGAGATCAAACCATCCCAAATGAGGTACAATCGCCTTGCTTCTAATCAATCCTGATAATTCCCCGGAGACATGAGCATGTGTGGCAATATCACACACTGCACACAATGACTGATTGTTCCTCCCTGGTACTGATGGAATGGGGCCAGAAAGCCGGAGCCAAGCTGTTCTTTTCTGGTTTCCTGTGTGGGAGGGGAGGGCCTTACTCATCTAACTGGTTTGGGAGGTTTGTGGGCAGTCCCCTTCTCTGATGGCCAGAGGAGGACTGTTTACTTCCTAGTCAGCGTCAAGCACTACATTTCCACGTGCACTTGTGACCTTTCTTTAATGTTGCCAACTTAAGTTTGTGCATTGTGTCAGAATGTTTAGTTTACAAATTGGGGCTCTAATTGCATAATTTGCTTTGAGAAGACCTAATACAATTTTGTTCAAAGCTGCATCCAATATCAAAATTACCTTGGGTAACTTTTGATAATTTAATGTCCGTGGACAGAGCTAATAGTGTTTTTTTTTTTTTTAAACAGCACCTTGCCTGAAGATGACTTTAAAGAAATTAATATATTAAAAAATTATATTTGAACCTTTGATTATTTTAATCATCCCATTAAAACATGACAAATTATTTGATCATTCCAGTCAGTGTAGTGCCCTAATTACTCCTTGTATAGGCCAGTTCGCCTATCAGAGTCCAGTGTCTTGTTCACTGTTCCTTTTCTGTGCAGTAGCAACTGAAGGTGAAGGACTAGATAGAAGCACTACAGTGTAAAGAGACTACACGACTGTACCGTCGCACTTAAAATCGTATGTGGGGACTTACAATCGCATTGTTCACAAAATAAACATCTCATGTCAAACACCAGATAAGCATCTGTTATTTATAGAAAAGCCCATAAAAGTGGAACACTGGGGCCCTCAGGCTGGTCATATCCACCCTTCCTAGACCACAGCTATGTTGAGGTGGGAATGCAACTGAGTTATCAGCCTACCCTTAGGGGAAGAGTAAGGGGGTAAAATGAGGGACTAATCTTGTTTTCTAGGCAAACTGGCCTTGGGACCGGCTCCCCTAAGCTTGCTTTCTGTTGACTGGTTTCAGCTTATCCGAAATGAGGCTCCGCTGCCTCATTAAGATGCAGTGCAGGCCTGTTCCCATTAGAACCATGCTGACCTTGGAGTCAGGGGATGCGGCGATCCCTAACTGGGGCTCACAATTATTCAGTTAGTTCTCTGTGCATTGCCCCCCCTCCCCATGCCCAGGGCTCCTCGGCTGACAAACGCCCTGTATTCAGTCATCGGCGTTGCCTAAATCATATCCCTAATTCTAATTGAAGCTAACCCGACAATTTAGCTTGCCTAAAGCTTCAATGGAATGTTTTCTTACTGTCGGGAGCACCAAGAACTCTGTAGCAGAGCGGTGGTGGAGCACACCTTCAATCCCAAAGCGAAGGCAGGCGCACAGCCAAGGCTATAATAGTGAGACCGTCTCAGAAATTCCCTATAGCATCACTGGGCATTCTCCGTTATTCAAACGCCAGTTTTGATGTACTAGTGCACACCATTTGGCTTTACCAGCCCGGGCCTATTTGCTAGTCAAACACTGACCCCTCCTGACTATGACTCCCCTAGGGGGCCTCCCTCCCCCGCCTCAACACCCAAGTGCCACAGATGACGACTATACACCCCCAAGTCCAATCCTGATAGGCCAGACAGATCTCAATTATCGCCCAACAGGTCCGCCCTTGGGCCGCGGTTACTCCAAAGCCACGTTAGATCTTGCATACGCCGCCTGCAAACGGCCTTCTCTCGACCCCAAAGAGCCTTGTGGCAGGCTGGTTTCGGCCTGTACCTAGCAGTTAAAAAGGCCGCCCGCGATGGGCAGGCGGCCCCAGTTATGCGCTAGCAATTGCTATGGCGCCGCAGCTTAACCCCCGGCGCCACGAGGAAGGACGCCGGGGGCTCAAAGGCAGCGCGTCGGGGACAGTGACACACGGACACCAGCCTTAGAGTCAACACACACTTTATTCAGAGGCTTGGGGGAAGGGTGGGGAGGCCCACGCTGTCTGCTGTCCTCCACCGGGCAGATCTGAAAGAGAAGCCGAGAGTGAGGAGGGGATGGAGGCTGGCGGGACCCGCCCTTCCCCGCTGCCGCGGCAGTCGGCTCAGACTCGGATTCGCATCACCCGGATCAGCAGTCTAACGCGTGCTTTGTATGGAGTGTCATCACTGCCGGCCGCCCACCCACCAACGGTGCAGCCCCTCGGCCCGCGGGAACAAGACATTACCTTCGCCGTCGGCCGGTCGCTAAGAGGCAGAAATGGTCGCCAGACCTTAACTTAAAGAAGGCTTCCCGGAAGTTGTTGGGCGGGCTCTTGCGATACTGACCAATAGGAACCCAGTTTTATTGTCCTGCGCACAGGAGCGATCGGCTCATTGGTCTTGCTTTCCGAGTCCTCCCGAGTGTAGAAAGGTCACACGCCAACCATGGCGCTGGGAGAAACCGGCAGTTTGCAAGCTGCGGGCTCACGGCTTCCGGATTTTTTTTTCCCTACAACTCAGTTCGGGATCTGTAATTAGCGCACCCCTTAGCAGTAAGCCGACCCACGCAAGTAAAAACGTGATGTGTTTGAGGTATTCTGTCCCAGCAGCCAGGCGGGGGGTGAAAATGAGCCTAAAGCACTCGGGCGGTAGAAGGAGCTTAGACGGTGTCTGTGAACGAATCCTGATTTTGTGATGAATTGGGTCATTTAACCCTTCCTGGTCCTCAGTTCCTGACTATCCTCCCACAGCCCTGCGTGATGACTCATCCATAATCCCAGCACTTGAGGTTTAAACGCCCAGTTTAAAATCTTTATTTCGTATATTGTGTGTTTGGTGGAAAGCGTGTGTATCGATACCAAAGCTGGTGAGGATGCAGAGCGACAGAGCTTTGCTCCCGTTACTTAGGTTTGGAAGTACAGAATGGGATAGCCATTTTGGAAAAGGAGTTGGACAGTTTCTTATAAACATCCACTTGCCATGTGATCCATTAATCCCTGGAAATTTACTCAATACAAATTAAGGCTTGTACGCACATAAGAGCTCATAGGCAATTGTAAATAGCAACATTATTCGAAAGCCCTACCCCCAACTGGGAACACGACAAGGCTCTTCAATGTGTAAATTTTTTTAAAGTTTTTTTTTTTTTTTTTTTAAAGATTTACTTATTATGTATACAGCATATATGACTGCAGGTCAGAAGAGGGCACCAGATCTCATTACAGGTGGTTGTGAGCCACCATGTGGTTGCTGGGAATTGAACTCAGGACCTCTGGAAGAGCAGTCAGTGCTCTTAACCTCTGAGCCATCTCTCAGATGCCCTCAATGTGTAAATCTAAGCTAATTATGTTGTCTGTACAATCAAAAGCTACTTGACAAAACACAATAGTCCTTTGATAGATGTGATGCTTAGAAGTTTCTAGAGATCTTTGCCGGCTGAGTCATCTCACCTGAACCTTTTTTTTCTTCAGAAAAGATCTTACTTGGACAACCCAAACTGGTCTTGAATTCATAATCTTGCCTCAGCCTCCTGAGTGCTGGGAATCAGGAGTGTGCTCACCCATCCAAGGAGATTTATCATTTTTTGGCTTTATTGATATTCTCAGCTTTTTATTATCTTTGTTTTTTGAACTTCTTATCTCTAGAGTTACAATTACAGGTATGTTCCAACCCCCGACTCTTCTAGTTTCTTTTTCGTCTTCTTTTTTTTTTTTTTTTTTGGTTTCTCAAGATAGTCTTTCTCTATGTAGTCCTGATTGTCCCAGAACTCACTCTGTAGACCAGGCTGGTCTCGAACTCAAAAGATCCACCTGCCTCTGCCTCCCAAGTGATGGCACTATCTGTTTTTATTTATTATGTTTACAATGTGCTGCCTGCATGCTAGAAGAGGGTACTAGATCTCATTATAGATGGTTGTGAGCCAACATGGGGTTGCTGGGAATTGAACTCAGGACCTCTGGAAGAGCAGCCAGTGCTCTTAACCTCTGAGCCATCTCTCCAGCCCAGCCTGCCTAGTTTCTTAAAATAGATTCTTAGATTATTAATGAGGACCTTTCTTCTCTTCTAACAACCCATTAAAAACTATACTTTTCACACTAAGGATTGCTTTAGAGGCATCCCACAGATTATATTTTGTTTTCATTAATATTTGGCTTGAAATGTTTTCCAGTTTTCATTGCGATTTTTCTCTTTTACTCATGGGCTATTTAGAAGAGTGTTATTAGCTGGGTAAAGTGGTACACGTCCACAAAACCAGCACTTGGATGATGGAGGTGGGAGGATCAGAAATTCAAGATCAGTCTGAGTTACTTATGGAGTTCAAGGCCAGGCTGGGCTACATGAGAACCTGCCTCATAAAAAGTTAGGGGCTGGAGAGATGCCCAGTGGTTACACATGAGTTGATTGAGTTCCCAGCACCCACGTCAACAGCTGGCAACTGCCTGTAACTCCACTTCTAGAGGATCTGATGCGCTCTTCTAGCCTTCCCAGTGGTGTGGGTGGGCACACCAGTGACTTACAGCGGGCATTTGGGTATTACACAGATTTGCCTCTACAGATAAGAAACCTGGAGGGCCTTGGTTAGGTAGTCCTGGTTCTGGATCCTTTGTGAAGTTTCCATCAGATGGCCACCTTCCTCTGAAGGCTTGTTAGGAGTGGGTTATCTACTCCAGCCTCACTCTGCTGTGGGCCGTCAGCTTCAGTTCCTTACTGCACAGGTCTCTCTAGCATTGCTTGTAGCCTGAAGCTGGCCTGCTGCTTCCCTTGGAGTAAGATGGCGGAGAGATGGACAGAGGGAAGGAAGAATGGGAGCTGCAAAAGGTCCAGCCTTGGAATGGGCATGCCATCACTTTCCACAATTTACTGATCACTTGGACCAACCCTGGTGCAATGTGGAAGGGGCCCACACAAGGAGGTGAATACCAGCACACAGGGATTTGGAACTACCCTCTTAGAGGTCAGCTGTCATTTTCCAGACTTATTCAATTGTCCAGCACATGGTCTGTTTTGTGTATTTGTTGCTGTTGAGGGTAATGTTCCACAAGTAGCTTGTAGACCAAGGCATTGCTGGTGTTATTCACATCTCCAGCAGGAGTGAATCTCCAGCAGTGGGGCAATATTGCCACTTACGGGCAATGTCTGGAGGTAATTTGGCTTTTTACAAAGAGGAAGGCTGTCACTGACACCTGTCAGATTGTGGTGTGGGCTGAGTTGTGTCCTCCAGAGAGAACTTCAGGGTAACTTCAGGGTCTTTATCGATGTCATAAGTTAGAATGGCCCCTAATGTGGTATGACGATCTTCTGGTAAGAAGAGAGGAACTCAGACCTAGAGACGAACAAGAAGATAGCCATTTAAGGATAAAGGATGCTGGAGAGGTATTCCTACAAGCCAAGGGATAACAGGGGTGCCCAGAAGCTGGAAGAAGCAGAAGACGGTCTCCCCCCAGAGGATTCCGGGGGAGCCTGGCATTACTGGCCCTTTTGTTTCAGACTTCTGGCCTGCATAACTATGAAAGAAATGGCTATTATTTTTTGTTTTGTTGAGCCCAAGTCTCATAGCCCACACTGGTCTCAAATTCTATAGGAAGCCAAACTCCCAAGCACTGAGATTAAAGGTGTGTATCACTATATCCAGCTCTCTATTTTATTTTGTAATTTTATCTTATTTGTATTACTATTTGTGTATATGTGTGTGTTTGCATGTGTGGTGGTCTGATTGTGTGTGTATGTGTGGGGGGTGCCCATGGCATAGAGTGTGTGTGTAAATCAGAGGAGACCTTGGTGGAGTCAGTCCTCTCCTTCTCCCCTTATAAGGTGTGGTGATTTGAGTGAGAACGGCCCCCATAGGTTCATTTATTTGAATGCTTGGTCCACAGTTGATGGAACTGTTTGGGAAGGTTTAGGAGGTGTGGCCTTTTTGGAAGAGGTGTATTGTGGGGAGAGGGGGACACACATGGGACTTTGAGGTTTCAAAAGGCTACACTGGGTGTTCTTTTTCTCCCTCTCCCCTCTCCCTCCCGCTTTCTGTGCCCCCCTCACTCTCCCTTTCGTCTGTGGATCAGGATATAAAGCTCATAGCTTCTTAGCTGCTGCTCCAGGGCCATGCCTGTCTGCCTCCTGCCATGATGGTCTTGAACTAATAATTCTCTAAAACTGTAAGCAAACCCAATTAAATGGTTTATTTTCTAAGAGTTGCCTTGGTCATGGTGTCTCTTCACAGCAACAGAACAGAAACTAAAAGATACGGGTTCCAGGGATCAAACTGAGGTGCTCAGGCTTGTGCGGCAAGCACCTCTACCCACTGAGGCATCTTGCTATTATTGTAAAACATCTGGTTTTGAGCACTTCTTGTAGCATCCCTAGGAAATGAATATAGGTGGAGACCGGAGGGACCACTGAACATCCACAGTGCACAGGACTGCTTCTGCTACAGTCCCAGGATTATCTGACCAATTAAAAAGAAAGTAAAATTTAAAATAAACCTGGCCCCAAAATGTCGATAGTACAGAGACCGAAAAACCCTGTCTTCTACCTCTGGGTTCTCTTCTATCAGCAAACTAGAGAATGTTGAAATCTAATGTGCGTTTTGTTTCATTGTTGCCCATCAGTTGTGTCTGGCTTGGCTTTGTTCTCAAGTTCAACTTAAGGTATTTACACATTTAGGATTGTTATGTTTTATTCATAAGTGGGTTCTTTCATCATAGTGAAATGTCCCTGTTAATTCAGAGCCAGCTCATCTGATATCAGCATAACCTTCCCAGTCCTGCTCCCGCCACCCCCAAGCCTTTGTTATGTAGCCCAGGCCAGTCTTGAACTCACTGTGTAGCCCATGTTGACCTCCCATGTTAGCCTCTCCAGGGCTAGGATTGCAGGTGTGTGCTGCCATGCCTGACCTGCTCTCCTTTGGGAAGTTTTTGTAGGTCCTGTCTTTCTCTGTCTTTTGACTTTTAGCCTCCTTCATATTTATGTTTGAATTTTAATACCTGTAAATATAATTGAGTCTTGAAGTTTTGAGGGTTTTTTGTTTGTTTTAGTTTGACATGTCTACCTTTTAAAAAAAAGAAGATAAATTTTATTTTATATGTGTGGTTGTTTTGCCTACATGTATGTCTGGTGCACCACCTGTCTGCAGTGCCTACAGAGGCCAGAAGAAGGTGTTTGATCCCCTAAAACTGGAGTTATAGACAGTTGTAAGTTTCTAAGTGGGTGCTGGGAATTGAACCCAGGTCCTCTGGAAGAGCCATGGTTTCTCTTAACCATTGAGCCATCTCTCCAGGCCCCAGGTCTGCCTTTTAGCTGGTATATGTAGACCATTTACATATTTTTAGTAGCTTTACTGAAAAACAACTTACATACCACATACAACCTACGCATTTAGAATAACCCAGTGGTTTTGCTATATGAACGAAGTTAGGCATCATTATCATTATTAACTTTAGAATGTCTTCATTAGCCCAGAAAGAACCCTATGCCCTGATCATTATGTCTCAACTTCCTCCTCCAGCCCTAAGCATCCACTTGCCTACCTTCTGTCTTGATCTCCTTGAGCCCTTTATGTGAACAGGATGGTAAGAATGTGAACCTTGCAGGGCAGTGGTGGTGCACGCCTTTAATTCCAACACTTGGGAGGCAGAGGCAGGCGGATCTCTGTGAGTTCGAGGCCAGCCTGGTCTACAGAGCAAGATCCAGGAAAGGCACAAAGCTACACAGAGAAACCCTATCTCGAAAAAAACAAAACAAAACAAAAAAAAGAATGTGAACCTTTAGACTGGCTTCTTTTACTTTACCTTTTCTCTTCTTCCTTTTTCCCCTCAGGACAGGGTTTCTCTGTGTAGCTCTGGCTGTCCTGGAACTTGCTCTGTAGACCAGGCTGGCCTCAAACTCAGAGGTCCTCCTGCCTCTGCCTCCCAAGTGCTGGCATCAAAGGTGTGTGCCGCCGCCGCCGCCGCCGCCGCCGCCACCACCACCACCACCACCACCACCACCACCACCACCACCACCTGGCTTTACTTAACATTTTCAAGATTACAGTCTTGTACTTTATGTCAATATTTCATCCATCTTGATTGCCAAATAGTATTACATGAAGTGGATATACCACTTTTTCTGTTTGTTTTTTGTTGTGTGTGTGAGGGGGTGGTACAGACAGGGAGAGAGGCGACATTTGTAAAAACTCACGCCGTGGCACATGGATGAGAGAGCAACCTCAGGTGTCATTCCATCTTGTTTGAGACAAGGCCTCTCATTTGCCGCTTTGTATGACGGGCTAGCCGGCCATGGGCTTGTGAGGATTGTCTTGCCTCAGCCTCCCATCTTGACACAGGAGCATCAGTTACAGATGTGTAACATTGTGGCTAGCTTTACGTGGGCTCTGGGGATCTGAACTCGGGTCCTCAAATGTGAGCAGCCAGTGCTTTACCCATTGAGTCCTCCCCTCAGCCCCATACCAGCTTTTGTTTACCGTGGGTGGTGAACATTTGGACTGCTCCATTCTGGGGAAATATGAATGACAGGAAGTCCTGGGTTTCACTCCCAACACTGCATAAACGTACTGAGGTAGTGCAAGCCTGTCATCCCAACACTCAGGAGGTGGAAACAGGAGGAAGAGAAGTTCAAGAGCATCCTTTGCTATGTACGGAATCTGAGGCCAGCTCCAGCTAGAGACTCTAAAACAATAACAATCAGCTAAGGTTTAGGTCTTTTCCATAAGATTTATTACTTTTCTATGTGATGTGTCTGTGGCGGGGAGGGGATACCGTGGGTAGGGGGTGAGTGGTGTGTGTGTGTGTGTGTGTGTGTGTGTAGGTGTGTGGGTGCCCGAAGTCTCAAAGGAAGGAAAATAGCCAGGAGTCCGGAAGAAGCCAGAAAATGGCCATATCCGAGAAGGAAATGTTCAAACCCTTTTAAACAGCCTGGAACGAAACAGTGGCCCACAGGGAAACAGTATGAAAGCAGACCTCTGCAGAGTTTTTACTAGAGGAAGGATGTTTGTGAGCCATCCAAGAGAAGTTTCCAAAACGTTCTACGGAATTAGGTGAGATATCAGGGGATTAGGAGGACTGGGCAGTGAGGAAATGGAGATGTTTTGGGAGGATGGTTACTCCATCCTGGCACTGCGTTGGACCCGAGGCCACTAATACGGTATAGTTCTCTGCCATGGCATCACAGCCTTGGCACAAACGGGTGTGAACCCAACAGCTCCGAAGCAAGTGAGCAAATAACCAGTTCGGATGAGCCTAAGCTGCCCCCTGAGGAAGCCGGGCTTGGCTGACGTCCCCAGCCAGCTGGCTGCCATCTTTTTACAGTCTTTGGCACAGCTCCAAGAGGAGATGGGCAGGCTTGAACTACGGTTTCAGACAAAGCTCATCGTCCCCACTTGTTTGTGCAAACTTGTGTCTGCTCTTAGTGTAGGTTGCTTTCAGTGTCAGTGGGTTCCACAGCTGTGGTTCCGCTGACCACGGATCAGAATTATTTGGGTTTTTTAAAAATTCAGCTGTGTTGAACATATCCAGGCTATTTTTTTTTCATGGTTTTCCCAAATCATGCCCCATACTGTGCAATAGATATCCCAGGTTACATAGGATAACTTAGGTCTTAGGAGGCTATCAGGAGGCTATGCATAGCACATGCAAATGTGATGCCATTTTATTAATATAGAAGGGATTTGAATGGGATCTTGGTGTCTTTAGATGTATGGGCTTCTGAAGCCAATCTTCCCAAATATAGAGGGAATATGGTTGATATTCCAGGAACTGCCCGCTTGGCCCACTGTCTTCTAACTACAGTTACAGCACACATAACAGGACATCGCCATAATACTGTGGGCATGGGGCAAGCATAGCAGCAGTGAGGTGGTTCATCAGGTAAAGGTGCCTGCTGCCAAGTCTGGTGACCTGAGTTCAGTCCCCAGGACCCACAAGGTAGAAGGAGGGAACTGACTCCTGCCAGTTATCCTCGGCCATCCACAAGAGGCATGCACACCTCCCCATAAATAAATACAAGAAAAAAAAAAAAAAAAAAAAAAAAAAAAGGCCGGGCAGTGGTGGCCCACGCCTTTAATCCCAGCACTTGGGAGTCAGAGGCAGGCAGGATCTCTGTGAGTTCGAGGCCAGCCTGGTCTACAGAGGGAGTTCCAGCACAGCCAGGACTGTTACACAGAGAAACCCTGTCTCAAAAAAACAAAAACAAAACAACGACAAAAAGAATACCAGCTAGGTACAAGTGGAACTGGGCGTAGCTTCCATCATCGTAACTAAACAAAGCTCTGAAGTGAAGTAAATATCTGAGTTCTTGTTTGATTTTAGGTTGTCTTTGTTTGGTTAATTCTTGTTTTATTTTCTGATTTTTTTTTTTAGACACATCTCATGATGTAGCTCTGGCTGTTGTAGAACTCACTCTGTAGACCACACGGGCCTTGAACTCACAGAGATCCTCTTACTTCTGCTCCTGAGTACTGATATTAAAGGCCTAGGTCACTATTCCCAGTTTGGTGGGTTGTTTTTGAAGTAGCGTTTCATATGGCCCAAACTGGCCTCTTAACTTGTAATGTGCTTGTGGGTAGCTGGGATCCTGATCCTCCTGTCTTGCCCTCCCAGTGTTGGGGTTATAGGTATGAGCCGCCAACCCTTGCTGATCCGTGGGTCCTAACTAGGTTCTGCCTTTTTCCAGTTGTATTACTTACTGGGCTGTTGGCCTTTCTAGGTTTTAATGTATCTTCTGGTATTTGCTTGTCTTTGAGACAGTTTTGCTCTGTGGCCCAGGCTGACCTTGAACTTATCTGTGTAGTCAAGGTTAGCCTCAAACTCTCAGCAGTCCCCCTGCCAAATGATGAGATTGCAGGCATGTGCCACCATGCCCAGGCTTATTGTATCCTCTGTAAACTGCTTCCACTTAATACCTAACTGATAGAACTGTTGCACAAGATGACCCTAAAGGCAGGTGTGTGCACATTTCCAAATAACAGCAAACAATAAGAAGCAGCACTGATGAGACTTAGCACTCCTGTGCCCAGCAGGCAGCTCAGTGGTAGAGTGTTTGCCTGGCATACTCTAAGGGATTGATCCCCAGCACAGAAGAAAGCGGGAAGGAATGAGCAGGGGTGAGAGCAAACTTTTGCAGTCTAAGACAGTACGAACAGTAGTGACGGGTTGGATACTGGATATCATCTTGTAAATAACAGTGCTTAGAACAATCGGCGCTGCTTTTTCAATCCTGTTATCTTAGAAGAAGCGCCACAAGACCAAGCACACCCAGCAACATCAGATTTTAATTTCCTTTAAACCGCACAATAGGAAGAAGGTACATCTTTTGATTGTTACATCATTTTATTTAACCCATGGCTACCCCACAAATACCATAAATTCAGGACTGTCGAGACAACAGCTTGGAAGTCGCTTTTAAAAAATTGATTTGGGCCGGGCGGTGGCAGCACACACCTTTCATCTCAGCACTCGGGAGGCAGACGCAGGTCTATCTCTGTGAGTTTGAGGCCAGCCTGGTCTAAAGAGCTATTTCCAGGACACCCAGGGCTACACAGAGAAACCCTGTCTCAAAAAAAAAAAAAAAAAAGCAAAACAAAAATTCCTGGAAATCTAAGTCATGACCTCTTCCTTCCTCTAGAGGGCAGCATTTGCTAAAATAAACACTAAGGATTCTCTGCCTGTGGCTTAACACTGGCTCTCTGTAGTGAGCCGGCCCCATTCTGCTGCCTCCGTTCATCTGTGCAAAGTGTAAAATGCACAGATTTCTAAACTCTGCCCTCCATATGCTGAATCGGTAAGGAAGGAGTCACAAAAGGAGTTGGAAATAGGTTTTTTAAAAACTCCAAGAAAAATAAAATTAATATTTGGTTAATTCACTTCCTCTCGCCTCCCCAGACATACCTAAGTCTTCTGTCAATCTTTGTTCAATCTACTGTGTGCAAATGTGTGTGTGTGGGGGTGTGTGTGTGTGTGTGTGTGTGTGTGTGTGTTGTATATTTATCTGTGGTGGCCTATTTTTACATTAAGACTATAACCTTAACCTTTAAAAAATTTAATTATGTTTATTTATATGTGTGTGTGTGTGTGTGTGTGTATCCTTGTGTGGGCATGCATGCCACAGTGTGCAGATGGAGGTGAGAGGACAACTTTTGGGAGTCAGTTTTTTCTTCCCACCATGTGGATTCTGGGGATTGAAGTCTGGTTGGTGGTCAGGCTTGACAGCCCAGTACCTTTACCTGCTGACCCATCTCATTTTGACCTTTAAAAATGGGGATTATTTAATAAGACTCCAGAAAGATTGTTTACTGTCTATTTTCTGGACTTTAGATGGGCAGGTCTATTTCAGAGAAGCCCTAAAATATTTCAATTTTTATATTTATCAGCGATACCAGCTTTTGATTTAACATAAGTAAAAAGTTGTTTCGGGCTGCATGTGACTGTGGAGCAAGATTCTGGCAACTCGACCATAAATAAAACCCAGCACTTGTCAGTCTGAATTGCCAGTCAAGCAGGTAGGCTGGTTAAGCCTAAGAACAAATGCAGAGATTTCGAGAGAATGTGTAGCAGAGCAATCAAAGCGACCTCAACACGGGATGAATATTCCTGCCTGGCTCCTGGTCCTTGGGTGATTTCTGTTTGTTTCGGAATCTTTAAAGATGATGTATGAGTCAGATTGAGGTCACCCTTCCTTTTTGTGTTCCATCTGCTACCTTTACGGGGTCACTGTGACATTTTGAATTGTCAAAGAGTTCAGTGCGGCCAGTCCCTCTCCTTGCTCCTAGACCTTTCCCCCAGCCCTTTGTATTTTGAGGTAGTGTTTCACGTAGCCCAGGCTGGCCTCAAACTCACTGTACAGTTGAGGTTGGCCTTGAACTCCTAATCCTCTTGCCTCTCCCTCCTAAATGCTGGCATAACAGTTCTGTTCCAT
Organism: Peromyscus maniculatus bairdii; assembly: GCF_049852395.1. Taxonomy (NCBI): domain Eukaryota; kingdom Metazoa; phylum Chordata; class Mammalia; order Rodentia; family Cricetidae; genus Peromyscus; species Peromyscus maniculatus. Next base: position 93,699,673 of record NC_134859.1, on the reverse strand, counting down.
CATCCCAGCTCTACCCCTAGATTTATTATGTTGTAAGAAATGCACAGGAGAAGGACTATGAAGGCAGTCTTTTGTTTTTTCACAATCTATTTGTGTGTCTGTGTGTACATGAGTGTAGATGCCCACAGAGGCCAGGGGTGTCAGATGCCCCTAGAGTGGTCTGATATGGGTGATGGGACTTGAACTTGAGTCCTCTGGGAAAGCAGTACTGTGCTTAACTGCTAAACCGTTTTTCTAGCCCCAAAACAGTTTTTCTCAATCAAGCTTAAAAAAAAAAAAAAAAAAAAAAAAACTTTAAAAAAAGGTTTATTACTTTGTGATGTGTGAGTGTATGAGCGTGGGTTCGAATGTGCCACAATGTGCACGTAGAGGTGTGAGGACAACTTCCAGGAGGGCCACCTCTCATTTCCCAGTAGTTATGGGTCACTGAACTCAGCTTGTCAGGCTTGGACATCTTTATCTGCTGAGTGTGAGCCATTCTTACTGGCTCCAAGTTCCTTTATTTGAAACCTCAAACACATGGTCTTACAGATCCTGTCGTCAGCTTGCAGTCTGGACATGTCATCAGTCACTGAAGTGTTCCTCCCCAGTTCAGGGCTCCGGGTGCTCCGTGGCTACCTGGGCCACCATGCTCAGGAGGGTTGGGACTTCTAGCCCCTCTATATCTCTCTGCCAATCCCAAACCCCAAACTTATTTGCATTGAGACCTGTGGGTAACACTTCAAATTGTGTCTGCTGCCTTCAAAATTGCCAGAATTCCCCCTCTCAAGCTTTCTGCATTCTGCAGTATGATGGGAATTGCCCCAGGTTGGGGTGGGTGGGTGGAGGTGAGACTAGGAAGTCTTACCACAGGATTTGCTTTTCCTAGGGACAGTTCTGTTATAGTTGGATAGAGTTGACCCAAAGCACACACAGACTGAACACTTAGTTCCCTCCCCCCCATAAACAACACACATACACTACTTTGCTGTTTGTTTGTTTTTCTAGGATTACATTTTCCCTCAAAAAACCTGAAATTTACCACGTGCTGTCAAAGCAGCAAGACAGGAAAAAGATGAGAGAATTTGTCCCTGCTTCCCTCCCTTGGTGGTCCCAGGTAGCTCAGGCTGGTCTTCACTAGATAGCCAAGGATTACTTTGAACTTCCAATCCACTTCCAGAGTGCTGAGATTACAGATCTGGGCCAACACACCCAGTTTTTAGAGGCCTGGAGATGGAGCCCAGGGCCTCATGTATGCTACACAAGACTGCCAACTGAGGTACACCCCAGCAACTCGTTTTTTCTCCTAGAATAATAAGTAATCTACTTTGTCCTTGTGCTCCAAATGTTAGTTTTTCTCATTATAAACAAGTTCTCCCCTCCCTCTTCCAGCTCAGTGGAGGGCAGCTTGGGACCCAGTGATGAAACAACTTGTTGGTCTCGTTAATTCTGGTTAATAACCCACAAACCTTAAATAGACCTTGGAGTCCTCAGCCCACCCACACCCTCCAAAGAGTTGTGACACATGTCATCTCAGGCTTCACCAGGCCACATCTACAGAGGTCACGTAAACACACATGCACAAGGAGCCACATGATTTCCTCCTTAAAATTTTTGGTGAATGACTTGGCTGCGGTTCATACCGTGGGGAACGGATGGCTGCGGGACATGGATTGGGGGGAATTCCTGAGGGCAAGGCAAGGCAAAAAAGGGGCCTTAGGACTGGATGAGACACAGCTGGAGGACCCTCCGCAGTGAACTCTGAGGCGGCAGCTCAGGGCCGCCAGCCGCTGAAACCCTCGCTCCAGGGGTCGCCTAGGCAACCCTAGTAAGTGGTTGCTGGCAGCCGGGAGAGTTGTTGGGCATCCTCTTCTTCCAGAGCAAGCCTCACGCCGTGGGTCCTTCGTCAGGCGAGTGGGGCCTCCGGTGCGGTGGCAGATGTCATTTTTCCTTGGCCTGCGGACAAGTTTATCTCTCCGAAAGCACAGCGCCCACAAATACCGAAAGCCCAGAGTTCCTCTCGGCCTCTAGCACCCAAGGGCAGAAGGCAGCCCCAAGCTAGCCCGGCCTTGGCCTCGGTCTACCCCGCCCTCTCACGGTGACCACGCCCCCACACCAGCGTAGGCTCCTCCCCATCCAGACAGCGACCCCGCCTTCTACGGGCTCCGCCCTCCGGACCGCCCTTCAGCCCGCCCCGACCGGAAGAAGCCGCGGCACAAGGCACTTATAGGGCCGGGAATGGGGGTGTCGCCGCCGCCCAGTCAGCTCCGTGTCCACCGCTCCTCCACCGGTGCCGCGCTGTCGTCGCGGCACCCCCGCCCAGCCCTCTGTCCACTCCGTCCCCAGTATCGGCCGGTGGAGCCCGGAGCCAGGGCCGCGTCCCCGCCATGCCGGCCCGGTGGCTGTTGCTCCTGCTGGCGCTGCTGCTACCGCCGCCCGGCCCCGGGGTGAGTGACCGGGGGAGTGCGGCGCGGGGACGGGCGGGCTGGTGGCCGGAGGAGAGTGGCGCGGCCGCCGTGGCTGGCGTCCGAGCCGGGCCGGGCCGAGGCGGCGGCAGCGGCAGCGGCGGGAGGCCGGGCGCCGCCGCTGAGGCGGCCGCGGGAGGCTTGGCGGTCAATCACGAGCGTCCTCCTCCCGAGGCCAGCGCGGCCCAGGCGGGCAGCGGCTCCAGGGCCCGGGACGCGCGCGATCGGAGCTGTCTCCCGAAGGCCCGAGTCCCGGGCGCGCCGCCCACCTGCCCCGCCGTCTCCACAGGTGGGCGCCGGCTCGGCCGGCCGCGGTGGCCGCGGAAGGACACCCGAAGCCGGGCGAAGCGGGTGGAGACTGGAGTTGGGAATCTTTGCTCGAAAGTTTTTAAAAATGCGACTTTGCGAAACGAATGCAGCTGGGAATTGGGTACGGCGTCTTTTACCCAGTGCTGGGTTCTGCTTACCTGCCCCGAAGGTTTCTTTGTATTCGGAGGCAGGGGGCTGCCTGCCAGTACTTTGGTTTGCTAGTAAGCTGTGGGCTTTGGACCCTTTTAAAGACCCGATGAGTGGGCCAGAGTTGAAGTCACTTCAAAACTTAAAGCTGTCTCACGTGTGGGGCCGTCAGAAACGTCTCATCTTGTTTTCTGGAGAAGAAGAATGGTCCCGGTTTATATTTATTTGACTCTTTATCCATTTAGGGTTTGGACATTTTGGCTAAAGAGGACATTTTGTGGGCGGACATGGTTATTTTCACCTTCTAGTCGGAAGAACTGAGGGCTTAATATTTTTTAAAAAAGAAAAACGCACTGTTCAGGATGTAGGCATGGCACATTTGTACTGGTCCTGTTTAATGACCTCTTTGAAGGTACCGTGTTCCCTTTAATAGGGCTTATCATGTACCAGGTGTCCTAGTGGAGGACTGATCTGTGGAGACCCGCGGGCCAGCCGCCTTGTTAACTCTGGGAACTCTTTGAACTCTTAGGCCTTGTAGGTAAATAATTGTGCTCCCGGAGTAACAAGAAATTAGAATTTAGAAACTACTGAAGTGTTAAAGAAGGTGGGCTTTTTCAAATTTAAGGTTTTTTTTTTTTTTACCCCAAAGGAAAATTTATATGCATTTTCATAATGACAGACCTAAGGTGTTGTGGGGGGGTTTTGTTTTGTTTTGTTTTTTCACTCCTAATTAAAAAGAAAAGATCTACTTTTCACAACTAGAACCAGGTTTTGAACTTGAACACTTCACCTTGGGTTGATTGATTGCTGCCTGGTATCTGCTGACAAACAGAGAGTATGGACACAGCGACTGAATGTTTAATGTGGAAATCGATCATTTCATATCTTCACAGCCGAGGTGTATATGGTTTCCTTCCCCACAGCTTTGCATTGACTCTTCCTTCACTAGATTCTAGTGTTTTTGTCATCCAGCAACATAGGGTAAGGAGCCAAAAATAGCTATTTAGCTTTAGTTTTAGTGCATGTCAGTATTTTCAAGTTGTGCCTAGAAATCCAAACTTGTCATGGAAAAGATTCTAGACCCTTATCAAAGATGGCTTTACTGTAACTTTTTAAGATGAAAGGTCAGAATTTCACTTTCGGAATTTTCTTCTAATAAAAGATTTCAACTCCAAACATTATAAGAATTAGAATTTTTTTTTTTTTTTAAAGATTTATTTATTTACTATGTATACGGAAGAGGGAACCAGATCTCATTACAGATGGCTGTGAGCCACCAAGTGGTTGCTGGGAATTGAACTCAGGACCTCTGGAAGAGCAGTCGGCGCTCTTAACCTCTGAGCCACCTCTCCAGCCCCAAGAATTAGAATTTTAAAATTTGAAGTTAGAGCAGAATTTGTCCTTACAGTAGGCAGCAGTGACTTAGGGCAGAACACAGCAGCTGTTAAGTCAGACAGACCTGAGTTCTAACTGATAACTTGCTAGCTGTATCCTCAGGCAAGTTATTTTTCTTTTTAGTGACTTCGTTTCCTGATGTGTGAAATGGGGGCAGCTAGTGCTCGGGAAGGAAGGTGCCTTGCACGTGATAGTGAATGTGTGTTCTCTTTATCTCCCTACCCAGAGTGCCTTTTACTCTGCATCATTTTAGGTGTAGTACTATGCCTTGGCAGGGATTTGTGTGTGTGTATGTGGTGTTTTGTTTTGATTGATGAAGTAGCTGGTACATTGGAGGCAATGCTGTGATTTTCTTTCAGCATTGTGTGTTTTTTCCTGAGCCAGACACTGACTCATTATTGGTTGAGAGGCTAGGCTACAAGATCCAAAATGCAGTAACATCCTTATTAGTAAGTCCTGGAGGCTGCCTTTGCCAATCCAGAATGTGCTTAGTCACATTCTAGAGTTTTCCCTTTCTTCCTAGACCTTTATCTTATATCTAATGTTGGCTAATTTTACATGGGCGCCACTTCACTCAATTATATCCAAAAGATTGGCACCATGTGAGACCAAAAATATTAGCTCAGCTAAGATACATTAAGTTTATTTAGTCAGTATTTGGTTTGATGGGGGTTAAGAAAAAAAAAAGTTTGAGAACCAAGGACCATATGTGTAAGAAAGACAGTGTGCCTCTGAGAGAGAAATCTCAACCAGAAATGGCCTTGTTTATCATTTCCTGTGATGGCCATCACCTGCATGAATTAACCTAGGAGGAGACATGGAGCTGTTTATTCTGTGGCTATGAGTAGATGTTCATTGCCGATGTTATCAGGATAGTTGATCGTGAACTTAAACTGTAGTTGTGCGCACATGTATGTTTCATTAATTCAGCTGCCCACTCAGCTTTCTTTAGCAAGATAGTGTTTCAGAACAGTAGAGAAACTGTATGTGAGACTTTCTCTAAAGAAAGAACATTTACGGGCTGGAGAGATGGCTCACGACTGTGGTTAAGAGCACTGGCTGCTCTTCCAGAGGACCCAGGTTCAATTCCCAGCACCCATATGGCAGCTCATAACTGTAACTCCAGTTCCAGAGGATCTAACACCCTCACACAGACAGACATATGTGCAGGCAAACACTAATTTACATAAAAATAAAAATAAATTATTTTAAAAAAGAAAGAAAAAGAGAATTTACTGCTCTTACAGACGACCTGGGTTTGATTCCTAGCACCTACATGGAGGCTAAGGACAGTCTGTAATTCCAGTTTTATGGGATTCAACATCCTCTTCTAACCTCTGCAGGCATCAGGCATGTGTGTAGTTCACATATACATACATGTTGGCAAACATTTATATACATGTCTATAGTAAAAATAAATAATTTTTTTAAGTTCAAAGATAGAGCATGATCCTGACTAGGAATCAGTGAGACACATAAAGGTTTCTTCATGCTGTCTGGTGGCATAGTTCCACCTTCATGGATCTAGGAGAGATAGTTACTTGCTTACTGCAGGTTTTCTACACCATTTTCAGGTTGAAGAACTATTGAATGTCTATTTAATTTTCATTGAAATTCTCTTGCTTTTGAAATCTAAAATCATCTGTAATTTTAATATGTTGTGTGTTTTATAATCAAATATTTCCTCCATAGAAATGATACAGAAGAGAAACACCTAATGTCATTTAAATGGATTCAGTTCATATTATTTTCAGATAATTTGGAGCCTGTCATCTAACAAGATGATTAGAGAATGATGCTGACTTAAAATATAGGGATGTGAATCATACTCTGTGAATAACAAGGGTGTTGGTTGGCTATGTCTCCCGGACGCGCAAGATTGTGCTGTGGCTTTGGCTTTACCATATTCCACAGACTTGCCTGCCTCAGAGTGACATGTTACAGAGATAGGCGGATGAGTGCACTCTTTCTTATCTCCTTTAATTAAGGAGAAATTAAAAACAAATAATCATAAGGCCATCACTTGCATTTCGTATTAAAATTTTAACCATTATCCATGTAAAAAGTATTCAAGCGTTTGTGTCCATTCACAGTTTGGGGAACAGGGTCCTGGTTGACTGGGTTGGAAGAGCAGTGAGCCATGGTTGCCTAGCGGTTGCCTTGCTGGACTTGTGGGGTTGTTTTCATTTTCCCAGTCTTATAAGGAAAGGGATATTGCCCTTTATTCAGGGGTGTGAATATACACCAGTGTGCTATTTTCTGTATGATTAACATGGCAAATTTAAAAAAAAAACAACTCAAAATAATCATCTTTACTGAAGAAAAGGTAGAAAGGGTAGATAAGCCTGCATTAAACAGAACGAGATGAAATTAAAACCCCTGTATAGCCGGGCGGTGGTGGCGCACGCCTTTAATCCCAGCACTCGGGAGGCAGAGGCAGGCGGATCTTTGTGAGTTCGAGGCCAGCCTGGGCTACCAAGTGAGTTCCAGGAAAGGCGCAAAGCTACACGGAGAAACCCTGTCTCGAAAAACCAAAAAAAAAAAAAAAAAAAAAAAACCCTGTATAATCACTACAAATCAAACATCACCTCCATTAACATTTTCAGTAGCTTTGTGGACCGATAGTTCACTCATTAAAAAGTCTAATACTGTAGTTTTTAGTGTATTGATAGAATTGTACAACCATTTCCACAAGTAATTGTACATTTTCTTTGTCACTAAAAGAAACTCCATACTCATTAGCTGTTACTCCCTTTTTCCACCTCAACCTCCTGTCCTCTGGCAGTACTAACCGGCTTTCTATCTCAATACATTTGCTCGTTTTGCACATTTCATACGAATGGAATCATGTAATTCTTGTGTCTTATAACTAGCTTCTTTGATCCATCATTCTGGTTTTTCACTTATATAGAACATAACAGTACTTCATTCCTTTTAGCTGCAGAGTAATATTTCCATTTGTAGACACACCACATCCTAGCAGTGGGAATGGTCACGTGGGTTACTTTTACTTTTGGCCTGCTATGGATGCCGCTAAGAACACTTAGGTGCTAGTTTTTCTTGTGTAGAATTGCTGGATCATGTGATAACTGCATATTTAATCTTTGATGAATGGCCAGATTTTTCTGAAATCAGCCTCACTAGTTTATATTCTCACCTGCAATGTACATGGGGGCACTTACTGTCTTTTCTTACAGTTTTCTAGTGGGTATGAGTGGTAATTAATTCATTGTGGTTTTGATATGCATTTCCCTGGTGGTTCATCTAATATCTTGATATTCTTTTGGACATTTTTTCTGTGCACAAATTTACATAGATAATGTTTTTCTTCCTCAGACTGAAACACACAAGAGATATTTCTTATCAGTAAATTTAATTCTATAACATCTTACTGTCTACATAGTATTTCTGAATGGATGTATCTTAATTTGACCATTTAGATAATGAGAGTGTTTTTAATTTTGATTATTATAAATAATGAATAATGTGATGAACCACCTCGTTGCTAAACTCTTGCATGTACCGTAGTTGCTTAATTATTTGCTGAGAATAGTTCCTAGCACTGAAATTTGTGATTGTATGTGTAGATTTACAGTTCTCTTCTGAACCTCAAGCACCATTGGATGTTTGTTTTGTTGATTTTATTATTTTTATTTTACATGTATACATATTTTACCTGCATATATGTCTATGTACCACATATGTGCCTCATGCCTACAATAGGCCGTATTAGATCTTCCTGGCACTAGAGTTACAGACAGTTGTGAGCTGCCATGTGAGTGCAGGGAATCAAACCCAGGTCTTCTGGAAGAGCAGCCAGTGCTCTTAGCTACTGAGCCATCTCTCCAACTATTGGATGTGTTTTAAAGCATAAAACGAACTTTAGATTGATAAGACAGCCATTTTAGAATAAGCTGTTTTCTTTAAGTTGAATGAAAAATATTTGGCTTATGTTTTCAGGATGAAAGTCACCTTGGCAGTCTCGATGACCCCTATATAACTAAGCGTTGCTGAGATGTTTTATGCTAGCCTTTTAAATAGCGCCTTTGCAGCTTCCTCTGCTCCGCAGTGGTTTCAGATCAGCTTTCTAGCAGATGCAGCCCCCACGAGCGCTCTGCAATTCCTCAGAGTAATCCTGTGACTTTAGTTTTGATGGTAGCCTGTCTCCTGCAGATACGAGTCTTTGTATTTGGTTAGGAGGCCATTTAAAGTTTTACCTGAAGACTGTCCACAAATCAAGAGGTAATGAATGCATCAGTTGTCCTTCTGGAGGCTCCAGTTCTTTTCATGGCGTGGTCCATGGAGCTGTTTTCTTAGGGAGATTGAAGTGCCAACGGACAATAAAGTTATTACTTTGGGTTGTTTGGTTTGGTTTTGGTTTTATTTTGCTTTATTTTCCTTTCCCTACAAACATACCTGAACCTATTTATCCAAAAGAATGTGTCTCTTTCAAAATAATTACTTCAACAGGATCAACTTATATGTTATACAAATCTGCCCCCCCCTTTTAGCATTTTGGTTATATCATTTATAACTTTTCAATCATGTAGTTTAATTATTTATTATTAAGTAACTTTAAAACAAAATAACTTTTTTGAAGACAGGGTCTCTGTATAGCTCTGGCTGCCCTGGAACTCACTAAGTAGCCCAGGCTGGCCTTGAACTCACAAAGATTCCCTTGCCTCTGCCTCCTGGGTGCTGGGATTAAAGATGTGCTGCTATGCCCAGCACCAAAATAACTTGTAAACATTTTTGGTTTGTTTTGTTTTTGAGACATGATCTCCAAGTGTAGATTAGGCTGGCCTAATCTAGTTTGTGTGATCCTTTGCCTCTGCCTTTCTAGCTGGGATAACAGATGTAGGCCACCGTGTTCTACGCAAATAACTTTTCAATAACCCTAAAACAAAAAGGAATCTTTTTAAAAATACATATATTTACTCTTAAGCCAGTTATTCTTACATAACTTAAAACAGTTCCTAGTTCCTCTGGTCTTTACTGAATATAACTTCTACATGAGTCACACTGCAGTTTTGACCACAACTGTTACTACTTAGTTTGATCACAGTTTATTGCAAACACTTGGATTAGATTTTTACTTGTTTATTGAAATGAAACCCACCCTCAGATCATCAAGATTTTCTACCACTTAGGGGATAAAAGAGTACAGTTTTTGAAAGGAGTTTCCATAAAGTTCTAGAAATGTTTTGAGCTGTAGTAGCATGTATGGATAACTGTATAGACTTCTGGGGGCTCTGGGACCAGTGTAGACAGCTCCATTCAGTCTCAGCCATCTGATCCAATCCATCAGGAGTACAGTGCTGGTCTTTCAATGACAGAGAACACAGTCAAGACTTGGAGAGTGAAGTTTAGACATATGCCACCACCCCACTTCCTCCCAGCTATGATCCTCCCCTCTCAGGTTGAAATCCTTATCCTCTAGCAAAACAGATTAGGAAGCCGGGGCCAGAGAGGTCTGGTGACCTGTCCTAGGTTATATGTGAATGGCAAGAAGAACTTTGGACCCGAGTCCTCTTGCTTTTCTCTGGAGAGCTGTCTCCCGACCCTTTGCAGTTTTGTGGTCCTGGGGCTTATGTTAGACCTCATCAGAACAGTTCTCCTAGTTAGCCTGAGGCTCTGGGTTTGGAGAAGGACCATCTGGTAGGCTTGCTGCTAAGCTGGAAGATGCTTCCTTAGATGGTGGATATTCCTCCCACATTCATACCCTGTGTTGTAGTGTGGAGCTTCAGCTTAAGCTAGAGACACTGTCTTCATCTGAGAAGCTCTGTCAGGAGACAGGTCGTTTTTAGTGGCCTGACCCAGCTCTAGAGGGTTAGGATCAAGAGGCCACAAAGCCAGATCTGCAGTTCAAGCTCATTTCTTTGAGGGCTAATAATATCCTAGCAGGTGCGTGTTTTTCAGTAACTTCTCGCCTGGTAATATGTCTGAAATAGCAAAACTGAAAACTTGTGTCTTAGAAGCCCTTAACTAAGTTCTTATTACCAGATCTGCCAAAGTCTTCACCAGAAACCCTGACGAGATGGAGCTGTCTCTTCAGAGGCCCTAGTTTTAGCACCAGGGAAGTGGGCCTACAGTGACAGGAAAGAGTGAGGACCTGACCGTGGCAGTGACCCTTGGACCACAGAGGGACTCAAATGAGCCTAGGTGAACCTAGAAGGAGAGTGTAATAGGGGCTGGGGACAGGAAGGTGCTCTGGGTTGTGGGTGTGACTTCTTGTTCCTGATAGATTTGTGCTAGAGCCAGAGAGACAATGCTTTTTTTTTTGCCTCTGTGGAATTTTGCATGCTGTGTTACCCAAATCTGCTATAGTAGAGGTACTTAGCAAGTACTGACTGAATTTCCCTTTCGTGTTCATTAAGAACAATAAAGCAGGGGGCTGTCTGTCTGTCTGTCTGCCTGCCTGCCTACCTACCTACCTACCTACCTACCTACGTTCATATCTATCTATCTATCTTCTGAGACAGGGTTTCTTTGTGTATCACTGGCTGCCTGGAACTCCCTCTGTAGACCAGACTGGCCTTGAACTCGGAGATCCATCTGCCTCTGCCTCCCGAGTGATTGGACTACTGGATTAAAGGCGTGGGCCACCATTGCAGGCTGTGCCGTCACTGCCCAGCACAAGGGGCAATTTTATTTATTATTATTTTTTTTAACATGATTCTTTATTGATTCTTTGGGAATTTCACATCATGTACCTCAGTCCCACTCACCTCCCCTTATCTTTCCAACACCTCTTCATCCTAGTGGCATTGGGAACTGCAGTGTGTCAAGCAATATACCCCTTTGTCCAATCAGCTACACCTGAAAAAATGTTCATTGCAATGAGTCATTGGTCTGGATCAAGGCCTCTGGCACACCATCATCACTGGACCCTCACCAAAACTCCTCTTGGATATCCTGCTATTGTCTCAAGTCATGGAGGTCTTGCAGTTATCGTTACACAGGACCATTTCCTTCACACACTCCAGCAGGTCATAGGTGAGGTTGATGTTAGGGTGGGCCAACCCAAGGCCCAGGATGTGGGTCTGGGTGGTAGCTGAGCTGATCAGTCCAAGCCACTGGGACAGTCCCCTTCAGGTAAGGGGCAGAGCCAACTCTCCTAGGCCCGTGCCATTGAGGCCAGCTCTCCCACTCCCATGGTGAGGGGTGAGGCCATATCTTTCAGGTGTATTGGATGGGGGGGGAGCTCTTCTGTTGCAGTGTCCAGCAAGGGGCAGGGCCAGTGAGGGACAGGGCTGGCTCAGCATGGTCCTATTATCCCCTGTGGCAACATGGGCCATGGACATCATCACAGACCCCAGCTGCAGCAAAAACACAGACCTAGACAAGCCCTCAGCAGCAGCTTGAGCCCAGGCATCACCACGGCCTGAGGGCAGCACAGGCTTTCCCGATTGGTATGGCCCCAGCAGAAGCAAGGAAGGGGCAATTTTAACTTCAAGCAAATAGCTTGTGGATTTCAAGAGTTAAGGTGGGGAAAGATGCCTCTTTGACACACACACACACACACACACACACACACACAAACACACACACACATACACACATATTTGGTTTTGGATTTTACTGTGTAACAGCTCTGGCTGTCCTGGAACTCGCTCTGTAGCCCAGGCTGGCATTGAACTCACAGACATCTGCCTGCCTCTGCCTCCTGAGTGCTGGAATTAAAGGTGTGTACCACCACCACTGCCCAGTAGTCTATAATCTTTAAAAGGATTTCAATGATAATGTATATCTTTACTCAATTAAAGGGCCTTTCAGAACATTTGCTTGGTTGGGTAGGCACAACCTAAGAATGTGGCATCTTCTTCATAAGCTTCTCGTGTTAGCAGTGAGGTTCATTTTTTTCCATTGCCAAACCCTGTCAGGTTAATGGTGGGGATCAGTCCAGGTCAATTTCATTCTTCACTCAGTGTGAGGTTTCACTCTTTAAAAGGACCCTTGATCCAGGATTGTCTTCATGTATTCAGCATGATTTTCTTAGTTAGCAGACTAATTTATAATTATAATTCAAAACCACATTGTTCTTTAGTGGATCATTTCCCCTCCCCCATCTCAGATGAGGGGACACTTGTTTGTCCATGTCTCTGGAGTGTTTGTCATGGAAACTGAATTTCTTCCTACATTTCTGAACAAACAGTGCTGTCAGATCCCCAGAACCTGATGTTGCCAGTGATCTCTGGCCGAGCCAGAGGAGCTTGTTGACTAAGGTAAATCATATTTCTTAAAATTAATGGCCTGTGACTCCTGAGGGGCCTTGCCGGGGTGAGAGAAACATCTGCACAGAAGGCCACAGCTGCACCAAGGATGTGTTAGTTGCAGTAATGCTTCCTAGCCTGGGCTCAAATTAATCATATGGAATCACCAGGGAAGCTTTTTTTTTTTTTTTTTTCCCCCCCGAGACAGGGTTTCTCTGTGTAGCTTTGCGCCTTTCCTGGAGCTCACTTGGTAGCCCAGGCTGGCCTCGAACTCACAGAGATCCGCCTGGCTCTGCCTCCCGAGTGCTGGGATTAAAGGCGTGCGCCACCACCGCCCGGCTCACCAGGGAAGCTTTTAAAGCTGCATTCCCAGCTACTAGCCCAGATGAAGGAAGTCAAAAATCTCTGGGCACACAGCCTGGCATCTTTTAAAAAAATGTGTTAAGCCGGCCGGTGGTGGTGCACATCTTTAATCTCAGCACTTGGGAGGCAGAGGGAGGTAGATCTCTGTGAGTTCAAGGCCAGTCTGGTCTACAGAGAGAGTTCCAGGACAGCTAGACTATTACACAGGGAAACCCTATCTTGAAAAATTAAAAAAAAAAAAAAAAAAAGAGTCTTAAATCCCAGGTAACGGTCTTTAGGTAATCCCTGTGCCTTCCTGGTCTTGATTTTGACAGACTAAGTGCAGTTACATGTTCCAGTGATGTCACAGAGCACCCCAGACCAGCGACACTGCCAGCTCATTTATGGAGAAGTTGGGAATGATAGATTGTGCTAGTGAGTGGCAGAACTAGAAATAATAGAGAACCAAGTACTGTTTTTTTTCTACTATGTTTCATTGTTCAACTTTGTGTGTATTTGTGTGGCATGTTCAAGTGTATGACAGTGCATATGGATGCCAAAGGTCATCCAGCCTCTGGTAAACCTGGAGGTTATTCCTCAGGTTGGTTTTTTGTTTTTGCTTGTTAATTTGATTTAAATTCATATATCTAATTTTATTTGTATATATGTGTGTGTGTGTGTGTGTGTGTGTGTGTGTGTGTGTGTGTGTACCTGAATGTATGTATGTGTACTATATGTGTGCAGGAGTCTACAGAGGTCAGAAGAGGTGTTTCGCCGGTGGTGGCGGCGGCGGCGGCGACGGCGGCGGTGGTGGTGGTTGCACGCCTTTAATCCCAGCACTCAGGAGGCAGAGGCAGGCGGATCTCTGTGAGTTCAAGGCCAGCCTGGTCTACAGAGTGAGTTCCAGGACAGCCAGGGCTGTTACACAGAGAAACCTTGTCCCAAAAAACCCCAAAAGGAAAACAAACCAACAAAAACAAGAGGCATTTCATCTCCTGGAAAAGGAGTTACAGATGGTTGTGAGCTGTCCTGTGGATGCTGGGCACAAACTAGGGTCTTCTGCAAGAGCAGTAAGGAATCGCATCCACTGAGCCATTTCTCTAGCCCCTAATTTAATTTCTTGAGACAGGGTCTTTCACTCGGACTTGGAGCTTATTAATTAGGCCAGGCTGGCTGGTCAGGGAGCCTCAGAGATCTGCCTGCTCTGATTCCCCAGAGTTGGCATGATAAGTGTGCACCACAGTCCTTGGCTTTTTACATGATGCTAGGGATCAAACTCAAGTCCTCACCTTTGCATGGCAAGCGCATTACTGGTAGAGCTAGCTCACTAGCTAGTCAGCATTTTCTTTTGTTACTTTTAAAAAGCAGGGTAACATAAGAACCATAGATACTTATTTTTTTAGCACAAATAACTGTTGAAATTGCTATTATTAGCATTACCTGATAGCTGGCCTTATATTCAGATATACTTAACTGAACTGCAACAAGTCTATACAGATTTTTTAATAATAGTTTTTTAAATAATTTTTTTTATTTCATGTGTGTTGGTGTTTTGCCTGCGTGTTTGTCTGTATGAGGGTGTTAAGTCCCTGGAACTGGAGTTACAGACAGTTGTGAGCCATCGTATGGGTGCTGGGAAATGAATCTGGGTCCTCTGGAAGAGCAACCAGTGCTCTTAACTGCTGAGCCATCTCTTCAGTCCCCTATAGATGTTTATTAGAAGGTACCCAACACTTATTTTTGCTTTCTTTGTTTATAAGAGACTTGGGAATTAAAACAACCTAGCTTTCCAGGTTTCCTCCCCAAATCCTGACAAGTGAAACATTGTTGTGATATTAAAGAATGCAATAGGAACTTCAGAGCAAGAATGAAGTAACTTAGGGAAGTAGACAAAAGCTGTTTCTGAAGGGAGTAAGTTGGACCTTTAAAGTACAAGAGTGAAGCATGTGCTTTCCCAGAAATCAGTGCACCAAGGACATAGCTGTGTCCATGGTTAGTGAGCCGCTACTCACAATAGCCATGGTTGGGAATCGGTCTAGGTGTTCATCTGTAGTGTAGATGTACAGATAAAGAAAATGTGGTGTGTATACACAGTAGAATGTTATCCAGTTGGGGATGGAGAGAACCAAGGTTCTGTTGCTGGAGAGAGAGGAGAATTGGGGAAACAGGAAGAAGGAGGGGAGACACTGCAGCCACCGCCAGGACAAGCAACATGTAAAGATGCCGGTAAGCCACCAGCCACGTGGCAAGGTATAGATTTATAGAAATGGGTTAATTTAAGATATAAGAACAGTTAGCAAGAAGCCTGTACAGTTTATAAGTAATATAAGTATCTGAGTGATTATTTTATAAGTGGACTGTGGGACTGCAGGGCTTGGGGAACCTGGAGAGAAGCCCTCCAGCAACAAGGTTCAATTCCCAGCATCCACATGGTGGCTCACAACCATCTGTAACTCTAGTTCCAGGGGATCTGATGCACTTTTCTGACCTCCACAGGCACCAGGCACACATGGCAAACAGATAGACATACAGGCAAAATATTCATAAATAAACAAACAAATAAGTAAATAAAGTACTTTTTAAAAAAGAAAGAATGTTATCTGGTCATGAAAAAGAATGAAATCCTGTCACTTGTGGTAACATGGATGGTAGTCATGAAAAAGAATGAATCCTGTCACTTGTGGTAACATGGATGGTAGTCATGAAAAAGAATGAATCCTGTCACTTGTGGTAACATGGATGGAACCGGAGGACATAATGTTAAGTGAAGTAAGCCAGACATAGAAAGACAAATGCCATATGTTCTTAGTCACATGTGTAAGCTAAAGAAATTGATCTCATAGAAACAGAGAGTAGAATAGTGGTTACCAACCAGGCATGGTGACACATGCCTATAATCCCAGAACTTGGGAGGCTAAAACAGGAAAACTGACAATCTGAGCTACATAGTTTAAGACCCCATCTCAGGGGGGGAAAAAGTACCAGAGGCTGGCAGGGGAATAGGTGAAGAAGATAGAGAGGGCAGGTAATTAAAATATAGTTAGTTACTGGTGAGATGGCTTACTAGGTAAAGGCATTGGCTACCAAGCCTAATGACCTAAATTTTATCCCCAGAACCCACATGGTGGAAGGAGAGAACTTGCTACTCCACATTATCCTCTGACCTCCACAGTGTGCCCTGGCACATGCCCCTCTTCCCAAATAAGTAGGTAAATAAATGTATTTTTAAAATATATAGCTAGGGAACTAGAAGGAGTTTGGTAGCACAATAGAATGTAGTTATTGATAATTTATTAAAGATTTTGAAATAGTTGGAAAGGATTTTGAATGTTTCTTTTTAAAAATTTATATCTTTACTTTTATTGTATGTATGTTTTGCCTGCATGTATGTCTGTTTGCCTTGTGTATACCTGATCCCTGTAGAGGTCAGAAGAGAGCATCAGGTCCCTGGAACAGGAGTTTCAGGCAGCTGTGACCCACTGTGTGAGTCCTGGGAATGCAGCGTGGAACCTCTGCAAGAGCAGCCAGTGCTCTTAACTGCTGAGCCATCTCCAGCCCCAGATTTTGAATGTCTCTAACATTCAGAATGATACATGAGATGATGGATGTGCCAATTACTCTGACTTGATTGTGGCATATTGTATGAGTCTTAAAAAAACATATTGGGAGCCGGTCGGCAGTGGTGCATGCCTTTGATCCCAGCACTTGGGAGGCAGAGCCAGGTGGATCTCTGTGAGTTCGAGGCCAGCCTGGGCTACAGAGTGAGATCCGGGACAGGCACCAAAACTACACGGAGAAACCCTGTCTTGAAAAAACAAAAAATAAAAACAACAACAACAACAACAACAACAAAAAACAACCCCAAACACATATTGGGTATACATAAGTACATACAACTATTTGTTTGATTTTGGTTTTTTTTTTTTTTTTTTTTTTTTTTTTGGTTTTCCGAGACAGGGTTTCTCTTGTGTAGCTTTGCGCCTTTCCTGGATCTCACTTGGTAGCCCAGGCTGGCCTCGAACTCACAGAGATCCGCCTGCGTCTGCCTCCCGAGTGCTGGGATTAAAGGCGTGCGCCACCACCGCCCGGCTGATTTTGGTTTTTTGAGACAGGGTTTTTTTGTGTAGCCTTGACTGTCTTGGAACTCACTCTGTAGACCAGGCTGGCCTTGAATTCACAGAGATCCACCTGGCTCTGCCTCCCGAGTGCTGGGACTAAAGGGGTGCACCACCACCGCCCGGCCTGTTCCATTTGTTTATGGGTCAGCAAGATGTCTCAGTGAATATTAGCTTGCTACCAATCCTGACTACCTGAGTTGGCTCCCTGGAACCACCATGTTAGAAGGAGACACCAACTCCTGAAAGCTGACCTTTCCTCAAAAACTGACCTCCATGTATTCATGCACAGACACACACACACATACACACTAAATAAATGTTTAAAGATGGGCTTGGTTTTGTTTGTCAATAAGAGGAGCAAGTAGAGCAGAGCAGGAGAGTAGGGACCTGGTGAGTCAGTGGGTGTGTTTCCATGAAATAAGCCTCAGTCGTCCTGGAAGACTCTGGAGACAGAGGACCTTTCCTGAGCACTGCTCCTTGCAGAGCACTCTGGTAAGCGTCACATCACTTAGTGTAGGGTCAGCACGCAGGTCTGTACCCAGTTTGTCCCTCAGCTGATCTTCCGGAGAGTGGTGGCAACAATTTTCAGATACATTTGAAAATCCTGAGCAAATATAAGAGCTCCTGTTGTTGGCTTTTAATGGTAAGGAGAAAAACTTTAAAACATGGAACTTCCCCAGCAATTTCTTGATTTTTGTGATGACTCTGTTTCCAAATGTACATGATGTGTGTGTGTTTTACATTAACCAAAATTAAGATTTCTTCCCATTATAGTAGCATCCGTAACATCACCAAAGAAGTTAAAACACTATACACGTGGTGTAGACCCAGACCTCTCACCTCAGAGGTGCTGTCTGTTCGGCTTAGCCCAGCAGTCTTCCCCATAACTCTGTTGGAGGTCTTTTTCCAGTTGTCATGGTCTGGATTTACAAGGAAGAAAACAGTTGCCTTGCACAGAGTGACTAAGATGTTTATCTATAGTTTTGCTGCTTAACTAACAGAGAATCAAACCACAGTTTCTTCTAAGACCAGCCCTATTCCTGCTCTGAGGGCTGAGTACTTGGAAATCTCTAGAGTTCTTAGTGCGTGGTAAAGCTCAGTCCCTTATCTGATATGTGGTTGGGGAGGAGGAGAGTTCTCCCTTTAGGTTTAGAGGGTGGATGCTTTAAGAGTCTATAGCTTGTGCTTATAGCTAGAAATCGGCCTTCTGGTCCCTACAGCATTTTCTTTTTATTTTATTATTTGTTTTAGCTTTTAAAAAATCCTTTGGTATTTCTTTCCCTACCCTAAACCTTGAAGTGAATCAGATAATTACTAATATCCAATGTTGCAATATTTTGAGATAAGTGGAGACACCAGGGTGTGGCAGGTCAGGATTAGGAATGACTGTGTTGAAAGGCATCAAGATCTCTATGGCCTCTCTGTGGATTTTGGACATGGTTTGATGGGCTGGGGTTAGAAGGACGACAGCAAAGGCCAAGGAGAGGTGAAATCCTCCTAAGTCATGGGTGCTCACATCCAGCACACTCTTCTTTTCCAAGAGAACGAGAAGCTGAAGCTGGGCCGTAGTGGCTCACAACTTTAATCCTAGCACTTGGGAGGCAGAGGCAGGTGGATCTCTGTGAGTTGAAGGCCAGCTTGGTCTACAGAGCAAGTTCCAGAGCAGCTAGGACTGTTACACAGAAAAACTCTATCTCGAAAAACAAAAAAAACAAAACAACAACAAAAAAAAAAAAAAAAGAAGAAGAAGAAGAAGAACCAAAAGCTGATACCTGGAGAATTGGAAAAGCCCTGTCCAGAGCCCTGCCTAGAACTCACAGTGCATCCCACATCACCTTCTTCTTTCAATCACCCCCCCAAAAGTTATTAAGCATATACCAGGCTGGGGGGTGGAGGGGCTGTCCCCAAACCTTGGTGTTTTGTTTTGTTTTTTGTTTATAAGATAGGTCTGACTATGCACCCTCGGCTGGCCTAGAACTACTGTGTAGAACAAGCTGGCATCAAAATCACAGAGATCTGCCTGTCTCGGCTTTGGTTTTTTGAATTTTGATTTTGAGAGGGCTCTTCACAAGTTTTGGAACACAAGCTAGGCACAGGAGTGTGAGGACCTGGCCTAGGAAGGTAGAGTGGCTTTGAAGATAGGAATTGTTCTGAGCAGGGGTTGGTGATGTTGCCAAGTCAGCTGTCAGGAGGCACCGTTGTGGAACATGCTTTTTCATTGTCTTACATGAGTCCTCTGTTAGGTGCTCAGCTCCTGGAAGGCAGGAGTTTTATAAACTTTGGGGGTTCTACATAGCAAGCCTCTTTCTGTACATGTGTAGGATAAAAACAAGGCTAAGGTCTGAGAGTGGGGTTGAAATAAGTGAACTAGCAAGTAAGAGAAACTAAAGAGCCAGCCAACAGGAAGCTGAGTGAGTCAGGGAGTGCCTGGAAGAGATTGATAAATCCTACAAGTCCTTGCCAACCTCCTTGAGTAATGGAAGTCATGATTCAGTGACTTATCTCGGTCTATAGAGTTCTAGATTTCTCTATATTGTGATATAAGTTACCCTAGAATGGGTGCAGGTACCCTGGAGACAGATTGGATGATTTGAAAGAGAAGAATAGGCATAATCTATTCTGATCACATGTGACATGGCTGGTCAGAGAAGACTCTTAGACCTGAGGTTTTAGAAAGCAGACCTTGAGTTGGGGTTTACCAGAAG